>NC_141755.1:89467922-89790110 GCF_982258835.1 Parasteatoda tepidariorum | reverse complement strand
TCCGAATTATATGTTTTCAATATTTTGAAACTATGCAATAAATATTCATTTTATCGATTTTCACATTATCATTTTGTTATTGAAAATACTTTAAAACTCGAAGCTTTGCAAATAAAATTAGACACAAATAGTAACAAATACTAAAAAAAGCAACATAATTGTTTTTTAAGTAATAAATAGTTAATACTTACAATAAGTACGTAAAGACTAAAACGGTTAAATTATTTTTCACACGCAAGAAAGTACTTTATAAATCACGAATTATTTTACCCATTCTTCTCAACGATAAAAGAGACCATACTTTGTGAGGAATGTCTACCTGTTATATATTTTTAATAAAAATAAATTTATTTTCTGGAATTTGTTTTACATCCAAACCTTCCATTATAATTATTATTTAAATGAAGAAATTATAAATAATTACCCCTTAAAAAACTGCTGCAAAAATGGATAAAATAATACTTAGATTTTAGACGGCTTATTTATCTTATTGATTACTCAGTCTTCTTTGAGCAATAGCTGATTATCGTGCTTATCACGATAATTGTGGGCATCAACCAAATTCAGATTTCAAATTAGAAAAATATTGATGCATTTTAAGAAATCATTAAGCCTACAGTTGGTTATAATACTCTGCGAAAAAAAATAAGGTTCAAACAACTAAAATATGGTAAAATTTACCCTGTTTCTGGCTGTATTGGAACATCAAAAAAACTCGGTAATTTTTACTGAAGAGCTTCAGGAGCGATTTTGGTGAAATTAATAATATAATATAGTTTTATAATTTGTGGTAAAATGTGATATTTAAGGTAAAGTTTAGCAATTTTGAAATGATACTTTAGATCATAGCATGAATAACATTTATTCCGTTAAATTTACTTTTCAGTTTTAAATTTTTTAATAAATGTATGGTGATAAGAATTATAATTTTTAAAAAATATCTAACCTTTACCATGTGAACGAAAAAATTACCAAATGAATGATTTAAATACCTTATATTTTGGTTTTATTATCCAGTTATATTAGTTTTTTGCCAGAAATATCGATATCGTACAGCTGAGTGATTTAACAAGAATTTTTTTTTCATGCAGACTGACTATTTTTAATAATGTGTAAGAGAAAAATGGCAAACGTTAAAGACAAGTATAACAATAATATTTCTTGCAGAAAACTCAGGTGATAGGCATGAATTTTCCTATCTGAGTTTCTGAGATTTGTTCAATTTTTTCAGCAGGTGGCGTGGCAGATAATAAATATCTAAAACGATGAAATCAACTTTGTTACATAACGTTTCGAAATCTTTCAATAAATGAAAATTATATTATAATATTTTCGTCAACTATTAGCTACAATCACAATCGTAAGCGAAGGATTAATTTTCATCGAAAACACAAAGAAATAATTTTTAAAAAAAATTATGATCGCTTTATCATGATCACTGCTTACCCATTGGTCAAATGCTTTTTTTTTCTGGATTGACTCCGTTAAACGCCACAACATTTCAAATCATGGGTTGCAAAAACTGTCTCCATCGATGTTTGCCGTCGGATTGGTTTACAAATCCTGACTATATACGCGTTTCAAGACGTCTCGAAATACTTTTCCTTCTTCAGTATTCATATTTATATTTAAATCACCTTCACGACAGTAATTATAAGTTAATAATAAAAAGAATATAAAAATATTTTAAATTATTGTTATGTAAATACAGTAAGAATGACTGCTGGTGAAAATAAAGAGAAAAAAGGAATTCTAAAAAAATTATCAAACAGCAGCGGTCGCCATAGCAACGCATGCAATGACGACGCATGCGCACTGTTTACTATTACTCTTGAACACAGTTGAAATGTGTGATGACGTCCAAATAAAGTCAGTACGCCGTAAGATCCAAAACAAGACCCATTTTTCCCATGGGTTAAAAAAATTGAATCGGCTTGCAGCACCATCTTTAGCATTTTTTTTAAAAACTAGAACAGGAAACTAGAAAAAATCTATGCCTTGTCACATAAATTTGGAATATTTTTTTGAAACAACTGATACCCTGTTAGAACTTATTTTAAAACTGTCAGTCTGATTTACGACACCCTGCACTAAAATTGCTTTAACCCTGTATTGTTTCATATAGAGTACAAAACTTTATCAATACAAGATACAAAATCATAATAATATGTTCTACAATACTTATTTAGCATTCACTTTTTGCAGTTATCGGGTGTCTAAAAATTGACCAACGTTTCGGAAAGTACATCAAGGAAACTGAAATGAAAGAAGATGGAAATTCTTGGTTTGCAGAGATTTGTATAGCGAGGCATCCTCAGATTTTTCCTCCTCAAATTGTAGAGGTAGTTACAATGGTTGTCAGCAGGTGGTGCTGCAAACTATGGAACATAGCGAAGCAATAGTTTTTAAAATAACCACCATTTGAAGCAACAGCGTGCCGCAGTTTGCGGAATAAAAACAAACTGACACTCTTACAAACATTCAGATGATTTTGCAGCTGAAAATTTTGTTTTATAGCTTCCGCAGTCAGCAGAGCTGTGAGTTGAGTATTTTTGAACTAATTTTAAAAATTGTTTCCAAAGCAAATCACTAAACAATCTAACGCATATTCAAATCATCCATCATTTTAAGAACCCCTGATGTACACGTATTTATATTCTACAATAAATACCTAAATGTTGTTTTCTTTCTGTATAACATGCTATTTGAGCTGTTGATGAAACAAAATATGCTTTAATGAAAGGAAAACGTAGTATGAGCAGGGTGCTCTGTTATCAGCTCCCCTTAATCCATACATTCAAAATAGATGTCTATATCACGTCTACACAATCTACACGTGTATTAGATATTGCAAATTAATAAGAGTTTAAAGTACAATCAAAATCTATGAATCAATATTGAGGTCTGTCATAGCTGAAATAGTTTTGAAATCATCAAATGCAGCACATTTGTCAGACAATCTGTTTTATGAACATGAATTGTTTTTGTTTTATGAATATTTTTTAATAATTTCCAATCAATATCATTTTTAGCATTAAGTATTTAGAACATTTGACCAATAAACTGGCTTTGAAGTTTTTAAATTTTGGACCGACTTCATAAAATTAGATACAGATTCGATTCATAAAATTGTTATAGCGATCATTATCTAAGTTAGCAGTTGTTTTATAAAAATTATTGCTAGCATCTTCTATCCTGTAGAATATATAATTAAACATATAAAATAAACTGACTTGAATAATATTTCTACAATTACACCACAGAACCTCGATAATAATTTACCAGGCCTTGATATAAATTTTCATTTTTATTTCTCAAGCATTTAATTAGTTGAGACTATCCCTCTGACTTAGAATCTAATAATTTTTATTTTCGACAAGAATCCTTATACAATAATAGTAATAATTATAATTTTACGAAACGTCAAGTACAGCTCGAGATTTATAATTAAGATTTTACTACTCTCGAAATGTCATCTTATAAAATATATATATTCAACCATATAGTTTTAACAAACTGTGCATTCTAAATTTTATTATTTTATTCGAAATTTTGACTTATTGTTTTCAATTTCTGACTGTTATGATTAAGATTATTCTTCGCCCTATCAAAAATATTAAAAATAAATTTCAACGTGAGAGAAAGGTTGTTAAGTCATGTTAATTAATTTTCAAATGTGTTTACCTAAGTTGTTCTCAATTATAAAGTCTACTTCTAATGGAATATTTAGCGAACATAATTAAAAGGTAAGTAGTAGTCAAGCCTGAGGCTGCATTAAAATTTTTCATTCTAAATTAGTAAGTTAATAAGATCTTAGGAAGAGTTATTTACATCATAAACATTTTAAAATTGGAAATGGAATATAGAAAAAAAATGTCTCTCGGTAAGATTCTAGTGTAATTTAGAATTTAAGACATTTACTTTTGCCGCCAAAGGGTAAAAAAGAAATTACAAGAATTTCTTACAACATTTAGATCTTCATAGCCCTTGGCAAAAATCAACACCTTAGCTAGCTTTAGCTTTTATATTCTGTGTACCAATAGCTTTTTATAAGGAATGTATCTTTTTTGTACAAAACTGAAATAATTATGTAATAGAAATTTTCGAAAACAATGATGTGTTTATCGAATCGGAAAATTCTCAGAAGCTGTTGCTTTTGGGCTATTATTGTATCATTTTTAAAATAAAACTTCAGTTTTCAGTTTATAATTTAATACATCTTTTTCAAAACTTTACAAGGTAAAGGCCTTTATCTACTTTTGTCGCTAGTTCAATTAAATTGTTAAAGATGAAAGGTGACTTTAAAATTCCTAGATTAAAGAAGCAATTAATTTTTTTCCCGATTTTCTCACATACCTACTTTCTAAAAATAATTGCTTTTCGTTGTAAATGATTTTTATTCCGGAACTTTTTAAGCTCAAAGAAAGCTATAATTTGCATATCGTTTCTGTCGCCAAACTAATAATGAGGTATTTTAAATGATCAAAAACGAAAATCAATTCATTCTTCATTATTATTTTTTTCAAGTAGCTACAAAAATTTTTATGATATTTTGCTTTAAATAATGATCATATATCCACTGTTGCACGATTAGTAGAAATATTTATTATTCTCTGGGGAGATTTCTGTTGGATATACTTGCTTTTTGAAAGGGGAAAAATGTTGTTTTGAAAAAAATACGTTGCGTTAATATCGCCAAGTTGCACCACAGTTCCATTTTCCAATTAACTTTATCAAACATAATGCAAGTATTGCCTTGAATGGTTATGATTACGTAATAAATTTCGTATTTTCAATTAAACATAATTGAAGTGCTTCTCATTGAAGAAGCTTTATAAGTTTCAAATGTTAAGGTAGAAAAAATCGAAATGTTTGAAAAACTGGAATATTACTCGAGAAAAAATACAGAGATTTTTGTTCGATATACTTGCTTTTAAAAAGGGAAAAAATGTTATTTTTAAAAAAAAAATATGTTGCGGTAATATCGCCAAATTACACCACAGTTCAATTTTCCAATTAACTTTATGAAACATAATACAAGTATTGCTTTGAATGGTTATGATTATGTCATAAAATTCGTATTTTCAAATTAAAATAATTGAAGTGTTTCTCATTGAAAAAACTTTATAAGCTCCAAACATTAAGATAGGAAAAAAAACGAAATGTTTCGAAGAAATGAAATATCACTCGAAAAGTATAGATTTGACGAACCTGCGCGTCCTGATTTATCTTTTTCGGTCATCGTCCGTCCCCTCGGCGACTGCAGATTTTCTTTTTACCTTTCTTATTTTTTTTCTTTCTAAACGTTCCATTTCTTTCTGAATTATATGTTTTAAAACACTTGTTTTACTTTTAATCAAATAACATTCGTCTGTTTTGTGGGCTCGAAATATATGGTTTTTCGCCACCTTAATTTTAGAAGTTGTATTCCTCTTTTGTAAGATATATTTTTCCATTGAAAACTATATCTTTCTTCTTCAGTTTTTTAGAATATTCATTTCATTGTAAAAGTGATTGTTTTTAAATAATCTCAACAATAAATATTGCTAAGAAATTATATGAATATTAAAAAAAAGTGGTAGAAACTACAGTTTCAAAAAGAAATGAAGTATAAAACTAAAAAGAATGCATTTGTAAATCATAAGCAAATTGATAATCTAACACATTCAAGACATCATTTGTATTTAATTGCCTTTTTTCCAGAAAATATCTTCTTTAAAAAATGAAGAGAATCCTAAAAGTAAAGAATTGGAAATCAATTGCTGGGAGAAGGGCAGAAGGGGAAAAGCTTGTGAGGAAGACCCAGGCTCACAAAGGGCTGATAATGAAAAAATAAAGAGAACTATTTATAATTCTTCTTGTAAGCTTTATGTAAATTGATTGATTTTTTTAAATTATGTTACAGATAAACTATTATATTACGGATTTTAGATATTGCATATAAAAAAGTAAAGCAAGCAAAATAAGAGCCACACGATTAAAAATTTCTCACAAAAAATGATTAAAAGCAATTTATTAATTGTTATTTTACCATATTCAAATTAAACAGTATGTAATAATGCACGTAAAAAGTTTTTTGTATTATATACATAGTGTAGCTGGTATATAATTAATTAATCAATTAATTAAATAGCATAAAAAGTAAATGCTGTATATTATTTTAATATCAGTCTGCTTGAACTAGTATAGAGATTAAGTAAATTGCGAAACAATATCTTTAATAAAAAATGTATTAAGGAATGCTTTAATCCATATATCTATTTTCTGCTACCATTAATCATTCAAGTGTCCTCCGATCTCATTATTTTATGAATTTCCAATACTTCTTACTGTTAGCCTTAGGTTATAACTAAACTGAAATTATTTTTATACATATAGTGAATAGCTTTTTTAATATAAATTCCGTGCATGGTGAGTAGGTGGAAGAGAAAATTAATATCATATCCCGTAGCCTAGATCTGGGGTTTCCAATTTCACGATGAGAAATTTATTTTTAATAGAGTATGGGGAATAGCAGTTTTGTTCGAGCTTCGTAGGAAAATTCTTACGGGTTGAAATCTTCTCAGGAGATAGTTTCTTCTCTAGTAATTAATTTATAACTATTTATATTAAAAAACGGAAATGGAATGTTGCATTGGTATTTTAAGTATTATTTTGAATACCTAAAGCAACTACTTAACAGTTCGTCTCTTTTCAATTTAAAAGTTTTCAGCGGAAGTAAAACCGTGTGAAGAAAATCTAATTTAGTAATAATAAACCGAATGCAATAACTGATATGCGTAGTAAAAACCAAAAATTTTAAGTGTACATGCTATGTGAATTGCTCAAATATCTTACATTGCATATTGCATAATCTTACACTATGAGATGTATTCTTAACATAATGGATTAGATTATTAACGTATTGGATAGTTACGAAGTGAAACTTAACGTTAATTTCAGGAATGCAGATGAATTTAAGATGACTTAGCCAGTGGCTACTGGGCAAAACGTCTTACTAGGAAAAAATACCAGATCATTAAAAAGAACTTTTAGAAAGAGTTGAAAGTGATAAAATTGTTGAAACGGAGGATTTTTTTAAAATTTATTCTAAGTAAGGGAGTGGTGAATTCTTTCACCCCTTTTAACGCATCAAGTGCTACAGTGTTGTTCAGAGTAGTAGATTCTATTTATTTGTTATTTGAGTATGTGTAAGCCGTAAGCTACAATTGGTATCGTCGGATGCTATGGCAATATCATAACAAATTTTTGTGTAAATAAAAATTAATTTTTTTATCTTTTTTTTGCAAAATGGTGACAGAATTAATTTATTTTCAATGCTTTGAACTTAACGTTTAAAAATTTTCAGTTTCTTATGGTTTTATGTCAGCTGAAATCTGATTGCATAATCATGCAAAGTTTCTAACTATTTTTCGTTGTTTTTGCATTTCATCCACCATATTATTAATACCTTATTTAAAGTAGAAATTCTTCTTAAAATCGCGTCCGAGTCACCACAAATGTAAAAAGACTCTACCAGGAAGTGCAATATTCTGTGGCTCTCGGCCTTAGTTAATTAAAATAAAATAGTTCTGATTCCATTATACAAATTGAAGCACTTTTTTTTTACACAAAAATTTTTTCTATGATATTGTCATAGTAACCGACGATACCAACTCTAGCTTACAACTTACACATACTCAAATAACAAATGAATAGAATCTACAACTTTTAAGAACTTTTGCATTTTGGGGACTAATTGAGGGATAAAGTTAAGGTCAGCCAATACTAATTTTTTGCACTAATTCATTGCGTGACTAGTCGTAACTTTTAAGTACAAATCATTTGGAGTTGTCCCATGGTGGATTCTCTAGATTCTGGTGGATTCTTTAATAGTTCTTTTCACACGGTGGATTCTAGACCACCGGTATATCAAACTGAGGGATTTATTGGAATTGGTACTTATCTGTAGAATATAGCAGTCTTATCTTTCAATTTGTTCTCGAATTGATTTTAACGGGATATTGGATTACACTGAAACACATCAATCACTGAAGAGTTTCTCGTCGAAATTCATACCTTATCTATAAGTTAACGTCCGAGGACCACCTAAGTCTCTTCATGTAGCAATTAGGTGCAATTAGTTAGTGGTTTGTCAGAACAAATTGGCTGTGAAAATAGCTGGAGGCTACTAATCAAATGTGTGTAGTTAGTTATAATTTTAAAGTACACATCGTTTGAGGTTTACCCCTTTTCACTTGGTGGATTCTAGAAAATAGGTTCTTGAAGGGTGAAAGATCATCGGTAGATCGAAGGGAAGGATAATAAAAATTGACATTTAAGGGGGACTTAGAATGTATCAGTCTTTATCTTTCAATTCGTTCTCGCACTGATTTTTACGGGATATTGGATTACACTGCACACGTCAATGACTGAAGTATTGCTTGTTAAATTTCCTGCCTTATCTATAAGCTAAAGTCGGAGGACCACCTAGTCTTTTCATGCAACAATGAGGTTAAATTAGTTAGTGGTTTTCCATAAATCGGTTGTAAAGAAAATTGCAGTTTCCTAGTTTTAGAATAGTAGATACAAGAAGATGGGGGAAAGGATCACCTTCAAGATCTGACAGGGATAAGATTTTGCGCAGATTTATGGGACATAGTAAATAGAGTGCTTTACCTTTTATATTGCTCTCGAGATATTTCAATTAGCTTTAACATTACTTGGCTGGTATTGTTAGGATATCTTTTTCTGTCAGTGGCACTGGCAGTGCCTAACTAATTATTATTAACTATTTCTAACACTTTCGATAAAAGTTATATTTTTCTCAGCAAAAATCAAAATATATTTGAAAAAAAGAATTTTTCGAAAAAAAATTTCCGAATTCGACTCATCTAAACCGAAAGGGATAAAAGGTTTTAAAAAAAATAGCACCAATTACTTGTTAATAAGATCTATTATCGTCAACTCTCAGAATTTATTTTGAGATTAAATTAAGAACTATATGTTGTTTAAAGTTCAAAATTTTCGATAATTCCAAACAGCAAGGCACTGGATTTTTTTTTCTTCTCATCGGAAGATGCCGGAAGTATTGCTCATTTACCGTTACCCGGTGGACACCTGCTAACCAAAGTCACGGAGACGAGCAGCATTACACACGCCATACTGTCACAGATACCCGTTCATAATTTGGGCCACATTAGCTCATAACACAATAGAGAACAAGACACAGAGAGAAACATTCATGCCCTGAACGGGATTTGAACCCGCAACCATTGGCTTCACAGTCAGGTACGCTGATCTCTCGCCCACCTGGTCGTCTTAATTTTTACTGCAGATTTATTCTTCTTTCAAACGATTTGATATTTAAATTATTTAGAATATCATTATCAATTTAATTATCAATCACTGTAATTATCAATCAACATATTGTGAAAATACTTTTCGAATAAAGGATGATATATATTTTCTCAGTCATTTTAAATATTTACTTATTACGCGAATTTATCAAGCGCTAATTACAAATTGACACTCTTCCGTGTTATATTAGAAAGGATTATAAAAGTTCCTTTTTGATTTTAAAATGTATTTTGATTTTTTATGTATTTTTTCTGATTTGAATTACTAGGTAATAATTAATTTTGAAATAACTTCTCATAGAACCATGGACATTTTTTCAAAATTTTAATATATTCAGAATAAAGTAATTCAATTTTTCATTTAAAATACACTTTAGTTCTTACAAAAGGACTTCTTTTCGCACTCTATACAATAAAAAAACAATATATTTGAAGTTTCCAGTGAACAAAAATGCCTAAAAACCTATTTTTTTTCAGGAAATGTGAATAAAGGGTTTGGATATATCCGATGAAAATATTCCAAAGAAGAAAAATAAAAAGGTGGCATCAGCGTGAAATAGAAAATTCCAACATTCTTTACTTTTTTTTTACTAAAAGCATTTGCATGTATCGATGCAAAAGTGAATATTATTTGAAAAAGAAAAAAGAAACAGCGGAAACCAAAAGGTAAAAGATAAATTTTTTTTTTATTGTTGAATAGTTGAGATGCAAAACATGCGTGAAACTCAATAGGAGATGGCAAACTAAAGTTTTATATTGCATGTGTGGAGCATACCAAGATAAGCTTACATTTTATATATATATATATATATATATATATATATATATATATATATATATATATATATATATATATATATATATATATATATATATATATATATATATATATATATATATATATATATATATATATATATATATATATATATATATATATATATATATATATATATATATATATATATATATATATATATATATATATATATATATATATATATATATATATATATATATATATATATATATATATATATATATATAATTTGATTTTATGCTTAACGTGCATTTTCAGTATGTTTTTTTTATCATCTTAGACCAATGCATTGCAGAACATTTGAAAAAATTTAACTTCTTAAAAAATAACACAGTGGAAAAAAATTTTTGTATTTATACAAACACTTGCCTATTTCGACTGCACTGATTTCAAATCTGAAATTAGTTTTGCTCCAAAAGCTACAGATTTTTTTCCATTTTCAGTCTAATTTTTGTCTAAATGTAAGGGTTAAAAAACATTATACATAACATGGAGTGGCATAACTGTTCTGACGAACTTGTAGAGGAGTTAGAGCAAAATATCAGGATGAAAATTGCATTGGAACACGCGCCCAAAAAAATCATTGTGCGCCACTAGGTGCTTTTGCCTAATATGACTTGTTCAAAAGCCCTCAAAGAAGCAGTTCATAATAGAGAAGCACCCCTAGCGGCGAATGACGATATTTGCAAAACTGGGTTTCTATGTAATTTTAATCCGGAAGATGTGCCTAACATTTACGCGTCTTGTTGTTAAATATAAAGTTTTTAAACTCGTACATTTCGAATAGAAATACACTCCTGTCCATAAATTAAGGATATTGAAGCTCAGGCACAGAAAGAGACAGAAGCCAAACAAATTTGACTTATTTGTAAAGTCTTTGTATTAAACAAAAGGTAAAGAGCAAAAAAGATGCTATATGTTTGACATAATTAATAAAAATTGCGATTTTTACTCCCTGGAGCAAATTTCAAAAAAGAACCTATTTACAAAAAACAGCATAACATGGTTAGTATGATGGTTGATACGGAGTATGTCTCCCGGACGATGCAATACAGGCCGTACAGCGCCTAGGCATGCTGAGTATCAAATTATCAATCTGATCTTGGGGAATATTACACCACTCATCAAGCAATGCCCTCCGAAAGTCCGGTAGACAGGTGGGAGATGGTTGACGGGCTGCAATTCGTCGGCCAAGCATATCCCACACATGCTCTATTGGATTCAAGTCCGGTGAGTATGCTGGCCAATCCATACGGGTGATATCCTTCGATTGAAGGCATTCGTCTACAATGTTTGCACGGTGAGGACGGGCGTTGTCGTCCATAAACAGAAATTCAGCACCCATGGCGCCCCGAAAAAAACGTACATGTTGTTCCAGAATGACATCCCTATAGATGTGGCCTGTCATCGTTACACTCTGAACATGCAAGTCAGTTCTGGAACCAAGTATAATTCCTCCCCAAAGGAGCCATCCTGCACCACCGTAACGGTGTCGTTCAATGGTGTTGTCTTGGTGGTAACGGGTACCTGGAGCTCTCCATATGAAAATCTGGCGAGAATCAGACTGCAAACAAAACCTGGACTCATCGGAAAACATCACACAAGACCACTGTTGCGGTATCCACAATGCATGCTCTCTACTCCAGGCTAATCGCAGGCGACAGTGAGCTGTGGTAAGTGGACCACATCTGACAGGCCAACGAGCATATAGACCAATGTGCCCTAAGCGTCTGTACACGGTCTGCCTTGAAACTGTCGTACTGGTAGCTGAAGAGCGCTGACGAGACAGGTCTGATGCTGTGCTCCGTCTGTTTGTTTTGGCAGTAACTGCCAAATACCGGTCTTCATTCGGCGTTGTAACTCGGGGGCGACCTGTGCTGTAACGTCTACTCACATTACCATCATCTTGGAATCGTTACCAAAGCCTGGAGATGACACTCTGGATGATTCCAAGTTCCTCGGATACTTCCAGCTGGGTACGTCCACATTCCAGTCGTCCGATGATTCTGCTACGTAAAAAATCATCCAAATGCTTCCTTTGTGCCATAACTATGCGGTTATTGCACTGAAAGGCTTTTAAAGCGCTTGTGAACAATTTTACTTCTTTGCCACCATTCCTTACATACCCCTCTCTTACACTCTCGTCATTGTGACGTACTACCAGCGTCATCTAGTGGTTTCCTGTAATTTGCATATTCTTCTCCAGGAAGTGTGTGATAATTCTACAGGTGAAATTTTAATTTTAGAGTTTGATTTCCGTGTGATTCTGAATTATCCTCAATTTATGGACATGAGTGTAGAAGAAAGATGCCATTTGAAAGAAAACTGTTGCGTGGAGAAAGATCTCGTTTGCAGATTTGAAATCAGAGATGTGAAAATGAGCAATATTCGTGTAAAAAAACCTACTGCAATGTAAAAAATATTGCACTCCACTGCAAGATTTTCATATATTTTTACGTTTGTATGTTTTACAAAGTTATTGTTACAATATTTGATTTCTATCTACAAAGTACAAAAAAGTAACTTTACAAATTTTGATTCCTTTGGTAATTAAACTGATTTAAATGTTTTAAATTTTACATTTCCTGTTCAAAAGGTTGCGCATGACAGTTTGCTTTTTTTAAAAATTTTTTTACAAGATAATTTTGTCTTAAAGTGAATTGGGTATACTATAGCCTACGTCACGGGTCGTTACGTCACAGGAATTGTATTCCTACTAAATTTAACTAGTAAACAGCATTTTTTGCGAACCTGATTTCTAGCAACAAGAAAACATTAAATGAAGTGTGTTGTTATAAGTCGCTACTCGCCAGGTTGGAATTGTATTAGTCTAGTTCCTTTTGAAATAATTTATTTTGTTGTTTTATCTACGTTTATGAATTTAGTAAACATATTTAAAACTCAGCTTATTAATTAAACTAAATGGTAAATGTTATTCCTAGTAAAATTTTCGAAGTGGAAGTAGTTGTGTTTTTTTCATATTACTATACCCAATTCGAACGAAAAATGAAAAAGCACCATGCTAATGCTAACAAATAAAAACGTCGTACTCTCCTTAAAATAATTTCACCAAAAAATAAATGAATTTTAATAATCATGTGCTCATTCTTTTGACATCTTTCAAATGCAGAATGTTATATGATATTTCAAAACTAGTAATGAGAAGTCAAATTTACGGCTCCTCGTTATCAATTAAAAAAGAAATATATGTTGCTCATATAAATTAATATTTTCCCTAAATATAAGGTTGTTAAATATAAGGTTGTATAAGCAAAAATTTTAGAGGACGGACCCTGCATAGATTTTTCCTCAAACCACGGTTTATAAATCTAGTCCCTTTACTTTAGACACTGAGAAAAGTTCTTGTCCGTAAAATTGGAGCTAGAGCATAGATTTTCGGTACTTAATTTGTGTTTTATTCATTTTGTTTTTGCTTAGTACACCTTATTTCATTTAAATGTGTCCCGCAGTGGATTGATCGTTAAGACACGATTCCCAGCAGATCACCGAAGTCAAGCATCACTGGATGCTGTCAGTATGTGGGTGGGTGACCACTTGGATCAGTAGGGACCGAGGGTGTGCGGTATTGGTCCTCGTTAAACTGTTCTATCGTAAAGTGCTCGACTTTGCGTGCAGGTCATCGGGCTACCGAAGCAGGGGTGTCATCCCCTCTTCAGAGGATCAAAATTGTGATGGCTTGTCTTCGGATCATCCTCAGTGATGTTTCCCAGATCGTCGCCAATAGCCCATTGTGCAGCTCTATTGAGACGTGAATTAACTACAACAACAACTATACATTTAAATGTATAGTTGGCCAGGTGGCCGAGAGGTCAGCTTGCCTGAATGTGAAGCCAATGGTTGCTGGTTCGAATCCCGCTCAGGGCATGGATGTTTCTCTCTGTGTGTTGTTCTCTGTTGTGCAATATGTGGATACTGGCCCACTCTATGAACGCGTATCTGTGGCAGTGTAGGGTTGGTTATGTTGCTCCCATATGCGATACAGTTTAGTAGGTGCCCACTTGGTAACGCTAAATAAGGAACACTTCCGGTATCTTCCTTGGTAAAGAGCGGAAGTTCAGTGCCAGCCGTTAGAAAAATATTTAAATATACTCATCTCTAACTAAAGGCCGGGATAGCCTAATCGGTAGGGTGCTGGGCCCATGTCCAAGAGTTCGTGGGTTCGAACCCCGCCGGTAGTAAAGTGACTCATGCACGTTAAATCTGTCGAGTCGCAAAAGTCCTCCATGTTCCCATAACAAATCAAAACCTCTGGGGGTACTGGATTGGAGATCGATCGTTCTCTGATTCAGTTCAAAATTACGATCTGTGGATGGATGGATGAATGGGTCCACCCTATAATCGGGTGCGACGTGTGGTGTGGCAGAAGTCGAATTCTTGGCCATAGATGGCGCCACTGGAAAAAAAAAGAACCATCGCACCCCCTCTGCCTAAAGCAGGCATACGTCAACAACAACAACAACATCGGTAACTAAAAAAATTATACACTTTACACAATCCAGTAAAAGACATCTGATACGTCTAATTTTTTCTTCTTGAATATTCTCAAAAAAATTAATTTAAGAATTAATTTTCCTCTCAAAATATATTCCAAAACACAAATCCCGAATACTACTCGTGAAAGTAAACATTTTTCCATAGTTCTGAACGTTTTCGAAAGTTTTCACAAACACATAATTTTATTTAAATTGATATACTGAAAACATTCATCGGTGTCTGAAATACTCTCACAGCAATCCACTTATGTTGACATCCGATAGTCTTTGCAAAATTCTTCAGACATAAAGTGAAGCTATAATAGGAAGGAAAGTCTATCTCAGTCCGATTATCGCGAGTTTAAAATGCAGACAGCATAAAACAGCTACGTAGTTAGCGTGGCATAAAGTAACTTTCGGATTTATTTTATTCATGCATGAAGATAGTTAACATTTCAATAGATATTTCGAAACAAATTGTTATAGTTGGAAATTATGTAGCTTTAAGCACTCTTGTGAAATGGAAGGAAAGAAAGTTGTAGAAAGTTTAAACATGGTAACTACAGAGCTTGAAATAGTCGTTAAGATTTTATTACTTGATGTAACAATACTGACATGTAAGCTAAGGATTAAAATTTTTCTATTATTTGCAAGTTACTTTGAAATTCTGATGATTATAAAAGATTTAAATTTGATCTAAATGTGGAATTTCTGATGAGGTTTACTTTATTCTTTTTTTTATGACAAATATTTTTTTTTATTTCCTCAAGGCGGTTTTTCGAAACTTTTTCACCTAAGCACAATCGAACATTTCGATGCGAAATGAAACTTTATTTTTATAGTTATTATTAGGGGGTTCACATCCTATTCTCCACGATTAACAACCCCTAGGATTCTTACGATCTCATTTTTATTTATTGACTATAAACAAATTACTATACTGTAAAAAAAAAATAGGAACTCAAATGTCACGAAACTTTCTTTGTTTTTGACGAACCCGTTTCTTGGGACATATGGTAGCGATTTTAACGCATTCTAGTTAACAATCATCCACAACGCACTATGATGAGGTTTTGAGTTGAGGGAACATTTCCGTCATTTGAGAGTTGGCGTTTCGTCACAAATCACGTGATTTCGTGACGAAATTATTCTTAAAATTATCGAAATATATCTCAAGGATTTCAGAATCGTCAGAAGAGAGTGTTTCATTTCTGAGAGTGTACGTCAAAATTAAAAATTATTCAATTAAAGATGAGACAAAATGATTAACACAGGTATAGTTCTCTGTTATAATTGATGAAATTTAAACCGAATCAGCTGGCTTGGTTGCCATTGCAACTTCAGTAACCCTATTTTATTTTTAATAGTTATGCAAAATTCGTGAATGTTTTTCGGTAAAAAAATATATTAATATAGGCAAAGAATTCATTACTAATAATTCTTTATAATTTCGTATTCAATATTTCATTTTGGAGCCCGGATAGCCCGGTTGGCAGGACACTGGGCTGCAGCCGGTCGAAAATTCCCCGTGCAGTTTATGGTGACTGGTGCACGCTAAACCTGTCTGGTCACAAAGTCATCCATGTTCACGTAGGAAATTATACCTCTGGGGGCACAGAAATGGAGATTGATCGTTCTCTGGTTCAGGTCAAAAATACGATTTTGGAATGAATGAATGTATGGGTGTTGCAGAAGCCATATTCTTGGCCATAGATGGCGCCACTGAAACACAAGCACAAGAGTAATAGCTCAGACTTAATGGCCGACGACAACAACATTACATATGTTGACTAGGCACAATTTTAGATGACGCTTGTTTTAAAAGTAAAAATTTTATTATTTGCTGTTTAATAACTATAAAACAGTTAAATAAAATACTGTTTTAAATTAAGTTTTTTATAAGATATTGCGCAATTATTTAATATCACAGGAATACAGAAATAGTTTTTTTACCGTCTGTCTTCGAAAAGTCCTAACCAAATACACAAATAGTTCCCAAATTTCTCGCTTTTTCCCGACAAAATTAAGCAAGAAACTTTTGTTTGCAATCAAAATTTTCTTTTTGCGTAAAGAACTTTCCTTCCTTTAAGTAGTTTGTAAAAAAATAAACAAGTTTACACTCCGTTAACTCACAAACTTAGGTTCTTTCACGGAATTTTAAATAAAATTCTACGTCATTTTAATGAATTATTTTTCAGTTATTCTTCTTTAAGGAAGAATTTTCTGCGGTATTCAGATTTAGAATTTAATTTCAGTTTAGAATCTATTTGCTAAAATTTATTTGAATTGAAATAAATCTAATAAAACAGATGAAAACGGAAAAATTTGATCAAAAATTCATGAAGAGTGCTGATTGAAATCGCTTTACAAACATTGTTAATTTTAATATCTTCTCCAGAGACGTAACAAAGAATCGTGTCACGTGTCATGGCTATGAAGATTCCTAAAGATGTTATTCTATAACTTCGTTAACGAATAATTCAATTATTAAACTATTCAATTAAATGTCATGCCAAAATTTTCGTCATGGCAATGGGAAATTTTATTCATTAACCTTGCTTAAGAAGAATTCAAAGAAGAAATTTTAGAAAATAAATGGCGCAACTAAGAATCTATATATTATAGTCATGCAAAAAAATTTTTAAAGAAAAAGCCTCTTCTTAAGGATATTATTCAGTGATCTCTTTTAAGAAGAATTAAATAAGGAAATTATTAAAAAAAAAATTTTATTTATTTACCTTGTTTAAGATTAATTCAAAGAGTGAATTATTAATCTAAATGGTGCAACTAAGAATCAATATATTATAGTCATGCAAAATTTGAAAAAAAGCCACTTTTTTGGAATATTATTCAATGTATTCGTTTAAGAAGAATTTAATAAGGAAATTATTAAAACAAATGGGGAAACAAAGAATTAGCGTGTTATTGTAGTGCAAAATTCTTAAAGATATTATTTAATAACTTCACTTAAAAAAAAAATTCAATTAATAAATTATTAAAATAAATGATATAACAAAGCATTTTTTATAGACCTCTTCAAGATAATATTCAATAACTTTGCATGAAAAGAATTTAAATAAGTGAGTTGCTAAAATAGCTGGCAAAATTGTGTAAAAAAGACTTGTTTATAAATATAATATTCATTTATCTCTCAACACGATGACAATTAATAAATACAAGAGTTCAATTAGTGAATTATTAAAAAAGTAAGTTCGCAAAAATGCCGAGAATCCATCTTAAATTCTTTATACTTTAAAGCAACCATTATTTCCATTTTAAGAAAATAATGAAATAAAATAAAACGAAAACTTTCAATTTTATTACTGAAGTGCGTCCCTTTCAATTACTCGTTTTTCATTATCTCATTTTATATCTGTCGTTACTTATTAAATTTGAATATTTAAATTGCTTTCCAAAGTGGAATATTTTATTCCTATTCAAATCTGATAGAATCTTTTCAAATTTAATTTTGGTACTTACAGGAATGCTTGTTCTTTTATCTGTCCAAGCATATATGCACTAAACTCAATTTTAGTTAAAAGCAAAATTGAGTTACGGCATGAATTAAGGACAGAAAAGTAAATATTTGAACTCTTTCGTTTTTGTATTTATATTAATCATACAAAAGTAGAGTTGCTGTTATCATTGAACATTTATAATAAAGAAAAAAATATATTCTTGAATTCTTGAAAGAAAAAATAGGTTAGACTGATTTTTTATGCAAGTATTAAAACGTGATTTTCATGCATAACAGCATAAGATGATTTTCTTTTAAAAAAATGAACTAACATTTATTTTAACCTTCCGTCATGTGGGGCTTCTTTGTGCAGGATTTCGCAGTTTTTGAACTTTGACATGTAAAATAACTATGTTAATTCAAACTTTAGTAAAATCTATGGATATTATATTCATAACTGGACTCATACGAGTGAATTTGATCAATATTGGCATTATTTGTATGTAATATTTACAAATAATAAGTCAAAACATACCTTGCACAAAGTAGCCCCCAAGTGGGGCTACTTTGTGCAGCGATAGAAATTCAGTTTAATAATCATGTTTTTAGTCAAATATTTATATATAATTGTTAAAAACGTTAATTGTTGACATTTTTAATAACAAAAACATCAAGATATGTAAAGATATTAGTTTGAAAATAATTTTAAGCGTTAAAAAACCATTTTTTATAAAGAATTTTTTCTTAAAAAGAATGTTTTTCAAAACAATTGAGTTTAAATGAAAGGAAACCATATACATTTTTGAACATTGAAATGGATGAAATTTAAAAAATAATAATAATTACATATTCATTAACATTTATAATATTGATAAATTTGAACATAACATGCTTGAATGAAGACAGAACTTGCTCTTCAGTTTCTGTCAAAATCACCTGATGTCCTATAAAATATATTTTTATGTGTTAAATCATTTGATTAATTCATTAGAAAGATCTTTGTGGAAGAAAAATAATAGTTTAACAGCGCGTTTCACGTGTTTCTTGTGAATTTTATTAGAGGTAGTATTTCTGTGGACTTTGTACTTCCGGGAAGCTTCTGCAATCGACATACCACCAGCAACTGCTTGCAAACATTGTTGCAGATTTTCTAAAGTGTAATCAAGGTAGTTTCTCGTTCCGAGTATTTTTTTATAACGTCTGACAATTTTTCTGTCGAAAAAAAAACGAATGAAACTTTGCACAAAGTAGCCCCACAGTGCATTTTTTTCATTTTCCGTTTATTTGTTATTAATTTTAAAAAAATTTTTAACGGTAACATGATATAATTGTTTATTAATATATGAATAAAAAATTTTGCACTTACGACAATTATTTTATCAACGTCTTTGCATTTCACACCTTAAGTTTCCACTCCCACTTTTCGACGTCCGACGTTCTCGGAAAGTTGTTGACATTGGATAAACAAAGCACACTCTGAGATTGTTTTAAAATTCGAAAAAATGTTTGTAGTAAAAGAGGAGACTTCTATCTTCAAATTCCACACATTTTTAACGTGAAATAAACATAATACTCAATAGCAGCACTTGAGAAGTGCCAAATTCGAATTTGCACAAAGTAGCCCCACATGACGGTACAAAAAATGAAATAAATAGTTTTTCTTTATATGTGTCTCGTCTCCCTCTTCAAACACCAGAAGCGCTTGTGCTAGGGTCCTAAAATTTGGTCAGTGGTCACATAGAAATTATACTAGTCCGCAATCCTAAAAATATTTCACAAATCTTAAAAACCGTCAAGAATGTTCGAAGATGAAGTTTTCTCATTTGCTTAACATCAGACATTGTTATAAATTTATCTATAGATGATTCATTTTTTTCTTATAATTCAACGTTTGAAAAGGAAACATCAGTGATGGCTGATATCTTACATAACAAAGGATGAGAACCAAATTTCAGAGATTTTATTGCACAATCTTTAAAAGTTAACTCATCTTTATTATCAACTAGGGCTGTCGACAATGAATAGTTAGAAAACTATTTGAAACCACCCGATCATCCTGTTTATTGTAAGATTTTTAAAACGTATTTCGATATAAACAGCTCATAGTAAATTTAAAATAAATTATATTCTAGAGTTCAATTTATCATTCACCTTGCATCGTTGTGTCAGAATCTGACCATCGTGTGTTGATAGTGATCAAAAAATTTGATTTTGAAAAAAATTACTTTTTCTACTCATTCACATAGAAAAGCAGCAAATATTTTTTTTCACTTTTTCAATTGTTTTTTTACATATATATATATATATATATATATATATATATCGGTTCCCAGCAGATCACCGAAGTCAAGCATCACGGGCTGCGGTCAGTGTGCGGGTGGGTGACGCACTTGGATCAGTCTGAGTAGGGACCGAGGGTGTGCGGTATTGGTTCTCGTTAAACTGTGCTACCGTAAAGTGCTCGACTTCGTGTTCAGGTCGTTGGGCTACCAAAGCGGGGGTGCCATCCCCTCTGCAGAGGATCAAAATTGTGATGGCATGTCTTCGGATCATCCTCGGGGATGTTTCCCAGACCGTCGCCAATAGCCCATTGTGCAGCTCTAGTGTGACGTAAATGAACTACAACAACAACAACTACGCTTCTGCCTTCACTTCCCACGTCCAAACATTATTATCTATTAGTATTATGAATATTTAGATCGATTGATGAACAGAAAAAAAATTTCTAAGCAATCATCTTTTAAAATAATATTTATATTACTATAACATTATATTGTTCAAGCAATTTTGATGGGTTCACGACCGTAATTTAATATTTTCGCTTACCAAAGGGGCGGATATATTAAATACAATTTTTGCTTGCCTCTCATAGTGCATGAAGCTGATCATTAGGTTTTAAATCATTTAACACATCGCTTTAACTGAAATTTAAAACAGTATATTAATGTTATTTGCACAAAAATAATTATTGTAAAATGGTTAATAATATTAGACCATCATTCTAAACGACTTTATCTTAAGATGTAGGGCATAATTACATTATAATAATAATAAAATAAAAATAAGTTAATCTCTTAGTTTTAAACTCTGGAATTCAAAGCGTAATAATAGCAGTAAAGGAAAGCAACTTTAAATTAGAGATACACAAATACTTATAGAAAAACAATACCTCTATAACTTTCATTAATTTAATGCTGATGACAACCTAAACAATATGGCAATGAATGAGGGAAAACTGGATCCTACCACGTGATTATCCGACCAATAAAAATGAGCCGACAACAATGAACAATGGAAAATTGTGTTACACCATTATATATATATATATATATATATATATATATATATATATATATATATATATATATATATATATATATATATATTCATTCAATTGTGTTTGGGTTCCTAATCTTGTTCTTTTAAGAAAAAATAAAAAATAATAATACATTCTACATACAACAAATATAAAAATGAGCCGACAACAATGAACAATGGAAAATTGTGTTACACCATTATATATATATATATATATATATATATATATATATATATATATATATATATATATATATATATATATATATATATATATATATATATATATATATATATATATATATATATATTCATTCAATTGTGTTTGGGTTCCTAATCTTGTTCTTTTAAGAAAAAATAAAAAATAATAATACATTCTACATACAACAAATAACTGAGCTTTTAATGTAAAAATTTAATTAATAAATATTTTCTCACTTAATAATCGATTTAGTGTTGCCCTTAGGTTAATTCGCTATTTTAATCCTGAAATATATACAAATTTAATGATAAGGTCACAAGATAATTAAGTTTTAACTTCTCCTTTTTTTTCCTTCCTAGTGGATAAATTATATTAACGAGAAAAAATGTATTAGTTTAATTACAGTTCTTTTTGACTGAACCGTTAATTAATGGTCAGTTTACTTTATTTAATTTCTTATGTTTTATAAAAGCATTATAAAGTTCTCATACACAAAATTAAAGATGTAAAAAAGATTACTTTAAGAAGCTGAATATGAGCTAAGATCAAAACCAGATGTTATTTATAAAATTTTAAGAAACTTTCAAAGTCACTCATAAAAAATGTAAAAAAAAGAAATGCCAGAGCCAGAACACGTCCCGACAAATCGAATACCACTTTCTCGCCTAAAGCGATTCGTATTATCACCCGAACTTCTTTCTCCCAACAAATATAGACGTAACAAAATTTTTCTCCAAGTTTATCACCACAGGGGCAAATATAGTGTGAAAAGTAGTAAAGGAAAGTTTACAAAAACATCCGGCTTACCTTGCAGCTAGTATTTGATGAAAATTTGTTTAGAAATTGAAATAAATTTATTACCATAACCAATGTCAATCATGTAAAAAGTGCCGGCAACTGCTTAAATTAAAACTTGAATACTTTCGGAATAATTTCATATGTTATTTTTTGCCATATTCGTCTTCGTTTTTTTACTAAAACGCTTTGAAACCCCGGAGGGAATTATGAATGACCCTGTATATATATATATATATATATATATATATATATATATATATATATATATATATATATATATATATATATATATATGTAATAACAGGGCTCCAACCCTGTTATTAGTGTTGTATTTAGCTTGAAATAATTGCAGTCATAAGCCATCAGACGTTCTAAACAGGTTTATTAAATGTAGGCTGGCATTGCTAACAGTGGACGTCCAAGTTCCCTACGGGAGGGGAATGGACAAGACTCCGGACAACTCCGGCACAGCTTATCAGGATCACATTATGATGAAAAGGACACACAAAACTATGCGCTCTTACGTTTTATACCAACATAGATTTGAAGTAAAAAGGCACATTCGTACATTCCTTGTATCCTTACGCATTAAGGAAAATCATTTCTGCTTCCTTATATGGTATTGAAAAAGGGCACGATTCTATAAATAACTCTTCCTTTGAAATATAAATCTATTTATATTTCAATGGTATGTTTTCAGCCTTGAATTCCCAAAATAGAATCTCTCTACGCTTATTCTTTAACAAAGACATTTTATGAAACCGAAAGAGTTTTAATTCTTTTATTAATACAAAAGTATTTATTATTTTTGTATTACATCCCCCCCAAAAAAAATTTTTGGTGAGCCAAAATAAAAAAAATTTAGAATACTTTAAATTTAAAATTTTTAGGTTGGTACGATTGTTCCTTTTTCCCTACTACAAACAACATCTTTTCAATTATGAGAAGAAAAAATATTATTTACAATGACAAAAATATGAAAAACATGATTATGCAATTTATCTATTTAGTAACTAAACAGAAAGAAAAATGAAATATTTACATAACTAATCTACTAAAATTTTCAAAAAAATTTTTTCACACAAAAATATACAAAATTTTTATACAAAACGAACTGGACAACAAGTGTCATTTATTCATGATTTAATTTCAACATTTGTGGGTTGTGATATTTCCTAAGCTTTGAAATATGTACTATTTCAAAATTTTGTTTACTCAACATATTCTTTTTATTTATTTTGTAAATAGTTTCTGAAATTTTTTGAAGAATTTTATACGGTCCACTAAAAGGAGGTGACAACTTCCTCGTATTAGGATAAGTAAATTCTTCAAACATAACTAATTCATCCGTTTTAAAATCTATATCTAAAAATCTAGCATCATAACAGATTTTATTTCTTTCATGATATTCTTTGGTTCTTTGAATTGCTATTTTTTTAGCTTCCTCAACAGGTGGATAGAATCCTTCATTTAAGGGATTTTCATAGGGGAGTCTACCATGCATGAGGTATGCAGGTGGAAATTTTGTAACAGAATGTGGAGTTAAGTTATAAGTATTAACTATATCTTTTAACATAGTAGGCCAGGGAGTTTTAGTAGGTTTTTCATTGATTTTACATTTTAAACTCGTAATTATTGTTTGACCAAGGCGTTCTACCTTGCCATTAGATTGCGGATGATGTGCAGTTGTCAATAATTGTTGAATTTTATTATGCTTCAAAAATTTTTTAAAATGAGAAGAAGTAAAGGCAGCGTTTCTATCACTCAACAAGGATTTAGGAATTTGATTTTGAAAAATTTGATGTAAAAAATTTGTATAGGTTTCTGAGCTAATGGATTTTGATGCAAAAGCCCAAATGTATCTTGTGAGGTGGTCAATAATTAAAGTTAAATATTTTTTTGTTGAATTATAGTAATTCAATCCACCAACACTATCTGATAGAAAATCTATTTCGAGTTTCGGGATATGCGTATATCTCTACCATTTGATGCCCTGGTCAGTAAGAAAACAATTAATATGAGCTTCTATATTTATTAATAAACTTAACAATGAAACAAATAATAATTAGACTGAAACAAAACAAAAATATATAAGAAATAGGAGCTCTCAAGAAATGCTCCTTCAGGCATGAGTGCATCGAGAACAACTGACAAAAAAAAATATAATTTGATTGGCGACGAATTGACGCCGCCAAAAAGAATTAATTCGTAACACACAGCCCCCCCATGAACCATGGGGGTTCATCAAAATTGTTAAAAATACAATATACCATAAAAAAAGAGAAGTTCGATTAAAGAATTTTCAATTACAATATTTCAAATTGCAAATATTCAAAAAGTTTTATAACATCAACATTCAATTTTTAGAGCTAAATTCAAAAATACAACAAAACAAATCTTATTTTATGCTCTAATTAAAAACATAAAACTATTATAAAAAAAATTAAAAAAATTTTTTTGGTAAAATAAATTTTCATACAATAATTCTGGAGAACAATATTAAACATTCAAGATAATTAAACACTTATAAAACACTTTTTTCATATACAAATACGAGAATAAGAATATATATAAGAATAATAAAGTAATCAAAAATCTAAATTTCACTGCATATTCAGTTCAGAAATATAACCAGTAAAATTCAATGAAAGTTATCTAGAAAAATATTGTTTAACGAACAACATTTAATACAGTAAATCAAGAAATTATTAGTTAAAGCATTTGCATTAACTAAATATTATAAAATTAAAAATGCAATTCTAGATATTTATTTACATATTTTTTTTTAAACATCAATAACATTATGATATGCCAATTAATTATTTCAAATAATAATATTAATAAATTTGAACTTCAGTTTGCAATTTCTAAATTGTACAATAATTGTACAGGGCGTTTAAGAACTGAAGATTCAGTTTTTACCTTGCAAGCCCTCACCTTGCCATCTCTCCCAGGAAATAATTCAATTATTCTACCTAATTTCCAAAAATTTCTAGGCAAATGATCTTCTTTAATCAAAACAATATCGTTAATCTTAAATGGAGGGATATTACCCTTAACTAAATTTGAATTAATCAATCTTAAATTTAGAAGATATTCATTCTTCCAACGAGACCAAAAATTTCTCGTTAATTTTTCTCTATAATTGTAAGCTCTAATTAGGTTTTTCCTAGAAGAGAGGTATGTATCAAGGTGAAGTCTTACCGGGGGTAAAGATGTTATTCTTTTACCTAAAAGAAAGTGAGCCGGTGTTAAGGCATTTGGCTCTTCCGCATCACTTCCAACATAAGTTATTGGGCGAGAATTTATCATTGCCTCAATTTCGAAAAGAACAGTTATCAATTGTTCAATAGTTAGGGAGGATTTACCTAGGGTTTTCCGAAGAGCAACTTTTACAGATCTAACCATGCGTTCGTAAAAACCGCCCCACCAGGCAGCTCTCTCAACGATGTATTTCCATTTAATACAATTATAGGCACAAAATTCTTTCATCTTTGTATCATTCAAAATTGACCACATCAACTTTATTTCCAATTCAGCACGTTTGAAGGTACGTGCATTATCAGAAAACACTATCGATGGTAAACCACGTCGAGCAATGAAACGGCGAAAGGCTAGGAGAAAAGTATCTGTTGATAAATTTCCCACTAGCTCAAGATGAACACTTCTTGTCACCGCACATGTAATCAACAGGATGTATTGTTTACTTTCATTGTTTTTAACAAAGAGAGGACCAGCAAAGTCCACTCCAATGACGGAAAACGGAGAAGATTGCTCCACTCGTTCAGCTGGTAGCGGTGCTACAACTTGGTCTCCGGGAGAAGAATTGAATCTTCTACAAATTACACATTTCCTGAGTAGTGATTTTACTGTTTGTCTAGCTTTTAAAATCCAGTATTTTTCTCTCGCTTGCACTAACGTGTGAGAGACACTAGAATGGAAGACTCTTTCATGGGAATCCCAAATTAACAGCTCTGTTAATTTGGATTTAGCTGGAAGTATCACAGGATGTTTTTCATTCATTGATAAATCAGACTTGCCTAAGCGTCCAGTGACACGTAAGACACCTTCTTGATCAAGAAATGGATTTAAGCAAAGCAGTTTTGAGTCTTTGGAAAGAGGTTTCTTTGCAATCAAGTTATTTTTCTCTTCGTGGAACGCTTCATTTTGAACAAATTTTATCCAAAATAGTTCCGCTCTGTTAAGTTCATCGGAAGTAAGGGGACCCTTCGGTTGAAGTTTTGTTTTTAACAGATGGACGAAACGGAGTACCCAAGCAGTTACTCTTAATAGTTTTCTTAAACTGCTATATCTATCAGGATCTATTAACTTGGCACAAACAATTGTTGAGGAAACCAAAACTTTCGGTCTGGATTCGGATTCCAACTCTACAATGTCAGCTTCAATTTCAGACTCTTGATTACATGACCATGTGTCTGAGTTACTTAACCATGCGGGGCCATGAAACCATTTTCTTGAAGAAATCAGGTCCTTGCAAGAAATTCCCCTGGTTAAGAGATCTGCTGGGTTATCTTTGCCTGTGCAATGTCTCCAAACATTAGGATCTGTGATTGCTTGGATTTCTGTGACCCTATTAGACACAAATTGCTTCCATTTGGACGCTGAGCCTTTAATCCAGTGCAGCACAATTGTCGAGTCACACCACAAAGATATTTTATCAAGATTTTTAAATAGTTCCTTGAGATGTCTCACCATTCTTGCGGCTATGATAGCTCCCATTAACTCCAATCTGGGTAGAGTTAATTTCTTAAGGGGTGCTACTCTGGACTTAGAAATTACAAAACTAGTACTAAAAGTACTTCTAGATGTTTTGTACCTGAAGTATGCTACAGCTCCAAAAGACTTCAGTGAAGCATCGGAAAACACGTGCAGTTGCACGTCTTTGTCTACTAAATTTAAATCGGGAAAATAATATCGAGGAATATTCAAGTTCTGAAGTTCATTAATCTCATCGCACCATATTATCCATTTGTCCTTTAATTCACCACTAAACTCATCGTCCCAATCGATTCCAAGTTGCCATAATTCTTGTAAAATGGATTTAACACGAATCAAAATGGGGGAAATAAATCCAGATGGATCAAATATTTTGGCAGCAATATGAAGAACATTCCGTTTAGTGCATTTATTTGCATTTAAATTTGACAATAACGACCTTAAATCAAGTTCGAGAATATCACTTTCATTATTCCATTTAAGTCCTAAAACTTTTAAATGAGAATCAGGATCTTCATTAATTCCTATTTCGGAATTGGAGTTTTTCCATAAATTTTTAAGTTCTTTCGAGTTAGTGTCAAATTTTCTCATAGTCATATTTGCATCCTTTAAAATAGAAACAGCATCTGTTGATAACTGAAAGGCTTCTTCTACAGAAGAACTTCCATAAAACAGGTCATCAACATAGAGGAAATTATTCAGCATTTCATATGCAAGAGGATGCGCATTTTTATAAGCTTTAATATGAGTTTTGATAGTTGCTGCCAAAACAAAAGGTGAACAGGTGACTCCAAAACAGTGTCTATTAAAATGAAACATTGTAGGGGGTTGAGTTTTATCGCAATTCTTATAATAGATAAAACATAAATAATTTCTATCAAATTCCGAAACTTGTATTTGTAAAAAAGCTCGAGCAATATCTCCGCAAAATCCGATTTTATGTTCCCTAAATTTTAAAATTATATCTACAAGATTAGCATATAAATTATCGCCGGATATAAGACATTCGTTAAGACTTAAATTATTTCCGCGTTTACTACTGGCATCATAAACTATTCTTGTTTTTGTACTGGAAGCATTTTCTTTAAAAACATCCCTATGCGGCATTGTATAGCCCACAAAACAATTAGATTTACAAGTTTCGATAATCCCTTCTTTTAATTGTTCTTTCATAACTTCATTATATCTTTCAAATAAAGATTTGTCAGCGTTAAATCTCCTTTCTAGTAAACAAAATCTTTTTTCAGCGATCTCAAAATTATCGCATAAATTTTCACGAGCTGTCTCAGATTTCCATAAAAGCGGCGCCTCATATCTTCCATTTTCAAACCGCAACTTGTTTTCAAAATTAATTAGATGATCCGAGTTCATTTTATTTCCTAACTCTTTAGTAGTGAGAAATGATTCAATATTCCATAAACATGACAAATCATTTACAGTTGTATCTGCTAAAGTGCAACAAATGTTAAAACAAGAAGCCGCACCCTTAAAAGGACCATCTGGCACCTGACCTACTAAAGAATCTCCAAACAACGTCGGCTGAAGGAATAATTTATTGCCTAATTTCAATAACTCACCCTTTAAAGTAGAATATAAGAAATCAGCACCCAACAATATTTGAATGGGTTTCTTATCATCCCATGAATCAGCGATTTTAAATCCTTGAGAAAGTAAAGTTTCTATTAATTGGGGATCAAATTCTGAATATAATTGAGCAGCGCATATTTCCTCGGTAATTAATGCTTCAATATTTATACTTGAGTAGGGGGGAAACCTACTGCGTAATGTGATATTAACACATTCATATTCCTTTTCCGAAGGATTTCGATTTGAAAATGTGTAAACAAAAAGTTTTTCTTTTCTTAAACTTTTCGCGTTTAATGCTTTAGCCAAATCTTTTCGAATAAAAGATTTTTGAGAAGCAGAATCAAAAAGTATTCGAGCTATTAGTTTTTTAGATCCATTTTCGACATGAACTTTAGCAGTTTGCAATAAAGTAGTATTATTTAATGATTGATTAGGTTTAAAAACAGAAGACATTACCGCTTGATTCTCTTGAATTTGAATAGTTTCGGTTTTATCTGGGGGAGAAGTTTGTAATAAATTGTTACTTTTTAACTTTGGGCAAAACAATAAATTATGTTGAAAACTTTGACATATTTCACAAGGTTTGATTTTAACTTTACACTGATTTAGCAAATGGTTTTTATAAAAACATTTGTAACAGCGTCCTTCCTTTTTTAATTTAAAACGTTTCTGTTCATCAGTAAATGTTTTGCATTTTAACCCTGTATGCGAGTATGAATTACAAAAAATGCAAGAATTTTTAACAATTGTATTTAAAGCGGCTGATGTAGGAATATTTCTGTTTTTAGGATATCTAGTTTCGTTTTTTAATCTAGCTGGTTCGTGAGTTTTCATAGAAATCACAGAAACTGCATTAGCTGCTTCTCGAGATTCAATTTCAAATTTTATGAATTTCATTAATTCACTAATATCGCCCGATTTATTATGATCTCTTTTACGATGATATTCTACTATTAAGTTATGGGGCAATTGTTTTAATAAAATCGGAATTAATAAATGACCAAAATTATCTGATGCTACACCCATAGATTGTAAATTTCTTATACTGATTTCACTTTCATCATACAAATGTCTAAGCCCCTGAATATTTGAAGAAGATTTAACTGGTTCGATTTCCAAGAGTTTGTTTACAAAACAATTAATTAAATGTTCCGATTTTCCATATCTATCTTTTAGCAAGGTCAAACACGATTTATAATTTTCTTCTGTTAAAGCGAAACCTGCTACCGTTTTATAAGCATCCCCAGAAAGAAAAGATTTTAAATAAATAAATTTATTAACATTACTTAATGATTCATTAGAATCTATAGCACTACTGAAACTATTAAAAAATTCTAAAAATGTAGTTGAATCACCATTAAAAGTTGGAATGTTAAGTTTAGGCAAATTAATAGAAATCGGAATATTTTTACTATCATTAACATTCGAAACATTAACATTTGGAACATTCACATTATTAGTGCCAACTGACTCTTTTATTTTAAACTTTGTTAACAACAGTTTAATTTTCATTTTGGAGTCACCTATGTTTTCATCATATTCCATAGAATTTTTAATTTCTGTTTCAAAAACATCATTATCCGTGATTAGTTCCTCAATTGATTCATTAAGGTTTTTTAGCTCAGTTCGTTTTTCTTCGAGATCTAGTAAATATTCTGATAATTGTTTCTGATGAATTTCATCTTCAAAATTGAGATTCTGTTGAAATGTGTCAATTTTCGTAATTAACTTAGTACAATTAGTTCTAGCAATCTTTCGTTTTGCTTTAAGTTTATCAATAGTTTCCATTTTAGAGATAGTAAATAAATAAAAGTACAGTACCTGTAAGTTCAAGTTTTCTAAAATTTCAAGAAAATAATTAATCCAGAATGAAGCACAAATTAAAATCCAAAATTCCCGGGTTTCTAGGTCCAAAAAATGATAGAAAATCTATTTCGAGTTTCGGGATATGCGTATATCTCTACCATTTGATGCCCTGGTCAGTAAGAAAACAATTAATATGAGCTTCTATATTTATTAATAAACTTAACAATGAAACAAATAATAATTAGACTGAAACAAAACAAAAATATATAAGAAATAGGAGCTCTCAAGAAATGCTCCTTCAGGCATGAGTGCATCGAGAACAACTGACAAAAAAAAATATAATTTGATTGGCGACGAATTGACGCCGCCAAAAAGAATTAATTCGTAACACTATCTATTGCTAGCAAGTCAAATGACTGATTAACAGGGGGCAAGGATTGTAATAATCCAAATATTTTTTGTCGCGGTTTTTTATTTAATTGGCACGTATGACAATGTCTACAAAATTTTGCTATATCTGAAGTTATGTTATTCCAATAATAAACAGGGGTTATCAAGTTTATCATTTTTTGCACTCCTGGATGATTAAATTTATCATGAGCAATTTGCAGAATTTTTATTCTCAACGAAAATGGAACAACTATTTTAGTAAAATTTTTCTTACGTACACATAAAACATTATTGATATCAACAAAATTACCTTGTAAGTTATCTTTCCTTTGAGCTTCAACAATTTCATCCAATTTTAACAAATGTGAAACATGAACATTATTATTGTTACAATTAATTTTGACAAGTGAATGTGTTGCATCTCTCGAAAGCCAATCTGCTTCAAAATTAGTAGAACCTTTTGTGTATTTAATATCATATTCATACATACTTAACAATAATGACCATCTAAATAATCTACCTTTTAAATTTTTAAAATTTTTTAGCCAAACTAAAGCAGCATGGTCAGTATGTATGGTGAATTTTTGGCCAAAAAGATAATGGTGGAATTTATTTAAAGAATCTACAATAGCAAGACATTCAAGTTCTGTAATTGCATAGTTTTTTTCATAGTCCCTTAAGGAACGAGAATGAAAAGCTACAGGATGCAATACACCACATTCATCTGTCTGTTTTAACACAGCACCAATTCCAACTAACGATGCATCAACAAAAAGATGACATTCATGATTAGGATTAAAAATTTTCAAAATTGGTTTACAAATAATAGCATTTTTTAAAAGTTCAAAAGATTGTTGACATTTTTCTGACCACACCCATTTTACATCTTTCTTTAACAAGTTATTTAAAGGATGTCGAATACTTGCATAACTATCAATAAATTTATTGTAAACATTTATTGATCCAAGAAATCTTTGCAATGATTTTACATTTTTAGGGGGTAATAATTTTTAAATAACCTCAATATTATGGTTATCGACGCCCGGTGGCTGAGCGGTAGCGCTTCGCGCTGTCGTGCCACAGGTCCTTGGTTCGATCCTTGGGCCGGGCAAGGCCGACTCAGCCTTTCATCCCTTCAGTGGGTCGATAAAATGAGTACCAAGCATGCTTGGGAACTAACACTGGGGGTTCCGCGTTCGGCTGACCACCTCACCGGAACATATGCTCATGCACCCCAGAGCCCAAGGTCAAGAAAACTGAGATGGGCACAGTCGGCCTTGGCCCTCTTAATGGGCTGTCGCGCCACTGAGTTAGTTTTTTTATTATGGTTATCGGGTGACACAATTCCATTGCTTATTTCATATCCTAAAAATTCTATTTGTTTTTGCAAAAATGAACATTTTGAAAGTTTTAATTTTAAGTTTTCTTGTTTACAAATATCAAAAATCTTTTTAAGATGGGTTAAATGTTCATCATAAGAATTAGAAAATATAATGATATCATCAAAGTAGTTTGTAGCAAATTTAATTTTATTTTTATTTAAAATTCTGCGAATTGTACGTTGAAAGATGCTTGGCGCATTCTTCCAGCCAAAAGGTAATCTTAAGTATTCAAATAGACCATTGTGAGTAGCGAATGCTAATTTCTCAGTGTCATCAGGATGAATACGAACATGATGATATCCCTGTGATAAATCTATTTTAGAATAATAACAACTATTAGATAATTTTTCAATTAAAGACTGTATTAAAGGTAGAGGTTCAGAATCTGTTTTTGTAATTTGATTTAATTTTCTAAAGTCAACACATAAACGACTCTTTTTATTTTCATCTTTTTTAAAGACTAAAGTTACAGGGGCAGCATAAGGGGATGAACTTTCTTTTATAATGTTATTTTTTAACAATTCTTCTGTTTGTAAATCAATTTCCTGTTGTTGTTTTGGGGATGTTTTGTAAGGCCTTAGAGATATAGGTAAATCTGATGTTAACCTGACTCTTTGCGGTTCGATTCTAATTTCTCCTACGTCATGTTTATGTTTTGCAAAAATATCCTCATAACTTTTTAAAATTTCTTTTAAGTCCACATTTTCTATCTCGCTTTCATTTTTTATTTTTTCGTCGATATTAACTTGATAATGTATGCATCCATTACCTAGATCTATCTCCGAATCATTTGAAATTTTTGGACATTTTTTCTTTTTCCTATTTGTCCTTTTTCTTTTATTTTTGTTACCCTTTACATTATTTTTTTCAATGTTTACTTTAACTGAAACATCTTCAACTTTTATTTTTTCAACATTTTTAACTTTAACATTTTGAGAATTTTGTTGTCTAATGTGCAAAGATAAGTTGTCACTGTTAGAATTAGCAGAGGTGATCAATCTCTTACCAAATTGAGTAACAACTGGCCCGACACAATCAATAAACAAACAAAACTCTTTGCAAGTCTGCAACCCAAGTAAAGCATATGGTAAATCAGTATCAATTACAAAAAACTTAACTGACTTAACAATTTTGCCTAATTTAAGGGGAAACTCACAAATTTTGTTAAGTATTAGTTGACCTTTCGTTTGGGTAACATTTAATTCCTCACATTTTTTAATAGGAATATTCAATTTTAACACCAAATCTTTTGGTATTACATTCAATGTTGACCCGGTATCAACATTCAACAATATCTCTTTGTTAACTTTTTCATTTTTATTTTGTTTTGGACGTCCCTTTAGGTATTTATTTTCCACTTTACCTCCATTTAGGTATTCATTTTTAACTATATATCCATTTTCAACTTTATATCCGGATATTATTAATTGCTATTGATTATTTGTCATATTTTGAACGTTCATTTCAACAACATTGCTAGGGTTGTTTACACACGAGGAGCCCTTGTGAAATTGATTCAAAAGTCCTTTCTTTGAGCAATATTTACATTGATTCAATGGGTTCTCCTGTGTAGTATGATGTATTTTGGGTTTTGTCACATTCGGGGTTACACTTTTATTTTTAGGACAAGCCGGGGCTTTATGTCCTGGTGCATTACATTTATAGCACTTTATGTCATATTTTGGGTTTTCCATTTTTTTCTTATTATTTTGAAATTTATTTTTGTCTAAGTCACTTTTAATTTTTTCATAAATTCTAAGTTTTTGTTTAAATTCAAAAAGATTATTGGCTCCATAAAGAATTGATTTATTATTTGTTTGGTCTGGTATTCCCTGAATTATGTAAGTGATTAGAGCTAAGTCATCAACATCACTTTGAGTTGAAATTTCTTTCATTTTTAGGAAATATTCTTGAAGTGTTTCATTATACCTTTGCTTTCTTTTTTGCAACATTGCATGTACTTCTGCACTATTACAACTAAGTCCGAATTCTTCAAACAAAAGATTTTTTAATTTTTCATAAGAATTTAAATGAGTTTCACTTCTAATTAAAGTTAATGCATTTCCCTTCAAACATCTTTTAGCAAATAAAAATTTTTGCATATCAGACAATTTAAATAAGGTAGCATGAATTTCAAAATTTTCAAACCAAGAATTTATATTTTCGTGTTTTTCTCCTTTAAAAATAGGAGTAACTGCTTCAACATCAGCGAAATTAACGATTAATTTAGTTTCAGGTTCTTTATTATTTAAATCATTACTAGAATTTTGACTATAGGATGCCATATCTTTATCAGTATAAACATGAGTTTGTATTTCTTTATCAACATACATTTTAGTATTTAAACTAGCTTGTGTAAATTGACTTACACAATTTTTAATTGGTAAATGTGATTCAAAATCCGTTTGAGTTTGTTTACATTGAAATTGTTTAGTTTCCTCCTCATCTTCAGAGGGATTTTCAATTACTAAAGAATTTTTTAAAAAATTGAAATCGCATAAACAAGTTAAGATGTGTTTGGCAATTTCATCTTTATTTCCTTCACTGGAAATATTTAAAATGTCTGAAATTTTGACTAAGTCCGAAAAATTGAAAGTATTACAAATTTCTTGTAGTTTGTTTGAAAATTCTTCATCGTTTGGTTCAAAAGAAAATTCAGAAAAATTTAAAATTTTGTTACGGTTTAATCTAGAAAAATCATTTGGAAACAAAAGTTTAAATAATAACTTAATTTTGTTTGCCGTCACTAATTTAATTGACGTTTGAATCACATTTATTTCCTTTAAAAACATTTTAGATGCACAATAATACAATACTATATCATAATATTATATATAAAAAAATATATAAACACAAGAAATACAATCTAACTCTATTCCATTATTCAAAATAAAATATTTAGATTACTACTGATATCTAATATTACTAAAATATTTAAGCATAACATTGAGACAGATAAAAAAATGAGAGAAAAAAAATATATATCTACAGTAAATCCTTTCCATTCACACTTTCTTTTGACCTTCATCTATTTTTCTTTGATGAGAGACACAAAATATATCACTTTTTATTTTTTTTTCTTTCGCGCACTTAAATCGTAGCAATTCATGAATATTCATGATTAAAATTCGTGCACATTCTCTTTTGTTTTCCCTTTTTTAGAAAACAATTCTTGTAAGAGACTAATTCATTTTTGAACCAAAGTGAAATTTCTTTTTGAGCACTAATGAACATCAGAACTCGATGGATGGGACACTGTAGGGTCATCGGATTGGATACTTTCACTGGTTTCAGGGGACACTCTCCAGCATTTCAGGCGCAACGAGGTACCAGTAGTACGAGTGGAAAATCGCCATCCTTCCTTCCTTCAACGTTTTTTTCACTGCCGATTTTTTTCTCCTCCGGGGTTGATGGAAAATTTCAACGTAGCAGTCACAGCCGGTCAAAGATTTCCTCAGCAAGCAACTATGCTGCCGACTTGTAATAACAGGGCTCCAACCCTGTTATTAGTGTTGTATTTAGCTTGAAATAATTGCAGTCATAAGCCATCAGACGTTCTAAACAGGTTTATTAAATGTAGGCTGGCATTGCTAACAGTGGACGTCCAAGTTCCCTACGGGAGGGGAATGGACAAGACTCCGGACAATTCCGGCACAGCTTATCAGGATCACATTATGATGAAAAGGGCACACAAAACTATGCGCTCTTACGTTTTATACCAACATAGATTTGAAGTAAAAAGGCACATTCGTACATTCCTTGTATCCTTACGCATTAAGGAAAATCATTTCTGCTTCCTTATATGGTATTGAAAAAGGGCACGATTCTATAAATAACTCTTCCTTTGAAATATAAATCTATTTATATTTCAATAGTATGTTTTCAGCCTTGAATTCCCAAAATAGAATCTCTCTACGCTTATTCTTTAACAAAGACATTTTATGAAACCGAAAGAGTTTTAATTCTTTTATTAATACAAAAGTATTTATTATTTTTGTATTACATATATATATATATATATATATATATATATATATATATATATATATATGAGAAGAGAGTGGATTGATAACACATAGCCAATCACAGAAGACTTCTGATTAGTAACGCGCAAAACAGCCAATCAAAATAGAGAACACATGTATGTGAAAAGGTAATAATTTTTAATAATGCTGTCAAAAAATACAAAATACAAACTGACCTCAAAAAAAACTGAGAGGACTTCGAATCAAATAATTAAGAAAATTCTACGAATACGTTTATTATACGTTTATTATACTGTTACGAAAATTATAAGTTTAAAGAAAGGAAGATTTATTAACTCAACAACAAAATTATAACATCACCATTCCAAAAAAAATAATAATAATAATAATATCTCACACTTGTTACGTAAAGCTATAAAAAGACCGAACGATTACACAGGCCTGCGATGAAAAAAATACAAGGGGTCTGATAGCTGAACTTTATGTATTTTTTGGTGCTGAAATGGAGAATAATAATGAAAAATGTCCATCACATCACGTTTTTTAGAAAAATTCAATTTTAATGGAATTTTCATGAACATTTGCCATAAAAAAAAATTTATTTCTGAATTTCTTCCCTTTTTGATGGACCAGCATTCAACTTTGGTCAAATCTACAAAAGCACCCCTCTATCACTACTTCCTGTCACCGTCCCTTTCTCTCTAACTACTCTCTCTACCAATAGCGTTGCGAGAATCCTTATCTAGGTCCGCTGACCTCTCAGAAACACTAGCAAGCGTTATAGGGAGTCATTTTAAAGTTTGCTTTTTTCTGTGCGTTTCGTGAAACATGACTTTGAGTTCGAGACATTGTAAAAATTTCCCAGATGACTTTTGTTATACATGCGGCGAATATAGTGTAGTTAAAAATCGCATGAGGAGCATTACAGACTATGTAAGACAACTTTATCTCGCATATTTTTACATGAAACTTGGAGATCAGGACAAATCTTGGGCACCTCATAAATTTTGTGTGCAGTGTCTCAATGATCTACGCTTATGGCATCAAGGAAAGAAGACTGCTTTACGATTTGGAATTCCTATGATGTGGAGAGAGCCCCCAAACCACTTTGATGATTGTTATTTTTGTTCCTGCCATGTTCGTGGGTATAACCGAAAATATCAAAGACTAATATTTAAATCTGGCTCTCGTCCTGAACAAAATAAAATATATCGAACACAGTTGGACCATTTGCGGTGATTTGAAAGTTATATCCATGCTTCTTGGTTAACAAGGGGGATTTATAAAGTACCCATGTTTAATTTGTAAGTGGGACAGCCGTAACAAGACTCAACATTGGGTCAAAAAAGAATGGCCGAAAAGACAAAATCTTGACCCAGGCACCAAGAACGTTATTCGAAACAACTTAGTTGATCCGAAAAAAGTATTGTTACTTCCGCTACATATAAAATTAGGTGTAATGAAACAGTCTGTCAAGGCTGTTCCAAAAGATGGCAATTGTTTCAAATACCTGTGCAAAAAGTTTCCAGGTTTATCCCAAGCTAAGTTGAAAGAAGGAATATTTGTTGGTCCAGATATCCGCAAACTCATGAAGGATAAAGAATTTGAGACTAACATGACAGAAACGGAAAAAGAAGCCTGGGTTGCTTTCAAAGATGTTGTCAGTAAATTTCTGGGTAATTACAAGGATCCTGATTATAAGGAAATCGTAATGAAAATGCTGGACAAATTTAAAACGTTGGGTTGCTCCATGAGTGCAAAAATGCATTTCCTTCACTCACATGTGGACTTTTTCCCTGAAAATTTAGGAGCAGTTAGCGAAGAACAAGGGAAAAGGTTCCATCAAGATATCAGAGATATTTATCGTAAATATCAAGGAAGATGGGACAAGAACATATTCACTGACTACTGTTGGATGATAGCTCGGGATAAATCTGAGATTAAGCATGGAAGAAGATCATCAAAAATAAGTTTCAGAGGAAAACGAGTATATACTTAAATAGAAACTTTTCACTTTTGTTTTTTGCTTGTTTTATTTTTTGTTTCAAACTTTCATATACACAAATACAATATCTGTTATTCTTGGTTAATCGTCAATTTTACGTAAGTTATCTCAATAAAAACGATTAAAATGATACGTTGGTGATTTTCTTTTAGAAACTGATGTAAAAAGTTTGAACACAAAGAACTTATTGTTTTTCTCTTGACCAGAGGTGACTTCTGCTGTCTGGTAACAGTATTTTTTATTCATTTTAATCTATAAAAAATCAGTTGATAGCTCAAAAATCAATTTTCTTTCACAAGATTAAATTTTACATAGATCAAAGTGAATGAAGAGAACAGTTACCGGATAGTACATGCAAAATTATTTCAGAGAATTCCTTTCCAAATAGGATTTTAGTAAAAACATTAACATCGATTTTATAAAAAAATCCTGATGTGATTGCGAGAAATGAAGGTCATTTTCAAAATCAGCACATCAAATAACATATAAATCAACAATAACTTCTCTTGTATTTTTCAAAAAGTTCAACTTCGTAAGTAAATGAATGTAAATGAATTAAATGAATACAAAGTAAATGAATTCTTTCTTTCCAATCAATGTCGTGTTTGGTAAAGAAAACAATTAACATTGCTACAGCATCAACTGCCTTTGTAATTTGCAAAAGAGACTCACCAAATAAGAATTCCTATTTGATAGTATCAATTCATCGATGATCTGTTTCAAGATATTGCAAGAAATTTCAACTACTCTTGAATGTATCACATCATTTGACAATGGAATAGCTTCAAGTTTTTTTCTCTGTTCCAGTCCACAAACTAATTCAACCATTTTCAGCGCACATGGCTTAATTAACGCCTCTCCAATAGTATGCGGTTTCTTGCTTTTTGCAACTTTGAGAGACGCCTCAACGACAGGTTTTTGTGGAATACCAAATCCTAGTTTGGTTAATGTTCCCGATTTCAAAAACTGGATTTTCTTCTTAGTAAAAAATTCTAGATCTAGTAACCTGGACAAGGTGTCAAATGTACGAAGCTTGATTGGGGGTGATAAAAAATAGCACAGCGGACGTCATCGGGGGATTGCCTCAGATGGGGCAAACTGAAAGCCGGTTAGTGGAGGATGTTAAAAATATAACAGGGATATCAGAGGGCTGTGTGCAATCAGCACTGAATTTGGGGTATCTCGATCACCTAGTCTCAAATATGTACCTATGTATTCTCACCTTTCAGAAAAAAAGATCAATGTTATTTAAATATTATTGATCCAAACGTTTTAAAAATTAGGAGTAGTTGGCGGACCCCCAAAATATGACCCATGGACCCCTAAGGGGTCCATGAACCACAGGTTAAGAAACCCTGCCCTATAGCAATGTGTTAAATAATATTGCTTCCTCGTTTTATATAAGTTTATAATATTGTTTGTATTGAAATTGCTTTATATAAGTTTATAATGTTGATAATAAGTTCCTCTGACATTTTACAATCCTATCATATTCTCTCTATGTGATGTTGGTGCAGAAAAATTGCCAGCTAATCTCGAGGAAAACGACTTGAGGTTTGTTCGCGAAGCGAACGAAAATGTAATTGCGTAGCAATTATCGGGGGTTGGCGAGCGGTAGTGAGCAGGGGGAGGAGCCCACTAGTATATATATATATATATATATATATATATATATATATATATATATATATATATATATATATATATATATATATATATATATATATATATATATATATATATATACAGGGTGTCCCAAAAGGTCGTTTACAAACTTAACATGCTAGTCTGTCACATCATGATGAACAAGATTTACATAGGAACTTGTGTCCGAAAATTAAAACTGAGACCGCTAGAGGGCGATAAGTGCAGGTTTGGATGAGGAGAAAAAAAATGATATCGATAGCGGTGTTAATATGATTTTTATTATAAAACATCATTACATCACAGCAAATGCTCAAAATTCCTTCCATTCGCCACAATGCACGTTTCACAGCGTCGGCGCATGGATTCACGAACCCGATCAAATTGGCCAGGAGTGTCATGGACACGTGCTGCCGCTTCCGCGATCCTGGCGATAAGATCCGTGTCCGATGTTACAGGTGTCTCGTACACTATGAACTTCATGTGTCCCCACAGGTAGAAATCCAGGGGAGTCAGGTCGGGGGATCGCGGCGGCCATGGGACTAGTCCGCCTCTACCGATCCAGCGATTAGGATAAATCCTATCGAGGTATTCTCGAACAGCGTAGCTAAAGTGGGCAGGCGCTCCATCATGCTGAAACCAGATGTTTCGGCGTGTAGCGGCTGGAACGTCACCCATCAGATCCGGCAAAACTCTTTCTAAAAAAATGCGATAGGTATTTCCGTCGAGGCGTTCAGGTAGAAGGTAAGGGGCTACGTGCTACGATGTGGCTACGTGCTACGAAAGCACCTGATTCACATAATCTGCGGTGCAATCGTCCAAACAAAACATGACTTGGCTGACGTCTGTTTGTGAAGCGCTCAAGGTACGTCCGTGCCGCGGCTCGTCCATTTCCATCAGCGGCGCCGTATACGTAATGCATGGCGGCCATTTCTGCGTTACTAAACTCACTCACCCTTCTCCTTCAACGTCCACGCCTGAAATGATTGTTTTTCCCACTCTCCCGTTTTCGTGCAATTATCGCCCTCTAGCGGTCGCAGTTTTAATTTTCGGACACAAGTTCCTATGTAAATCTTGTTCATCATGATATGACAGACCAGCATGTTAAGTTTGTAAACGACCTTTTGGGACACCCTGTATATATATATATATATATATATATATATATATATATATATATATATATATATATATATATATATATATATATATATATATATATATATATATATATATATATATATATATATATATATATATATATATATATATATATATATATATATATATATATATATATATATATATATATATATATATCACACGATGATATCCACAAAAAGGAGTGCTCTCTAATATTGTATCAATATAGCCATAGCAAAATATATAAATGCAATAGTGTAAGGAGAGTTTTTTATTTTAAAAAAAGTTTTTTTATGAAACAAAATAGAGACATTGAGTAATAAATATCACGTAAAAAAAATTAAAATAAAATGTACAGAAAAAGCAGAGCAAAACATGAAACGAAAGCTATAAAGCAATTAGCGAATTCAAATGAAGTTACATGAACGGGAAAATTTTCAAGAATGATTTAAAATACTTTTGTAATAAGATTGCCAGATTAAAAAATATGACAACAGAAGCGCAAATTGAGGTAAAAGCATAAATAGAGGGATTTTGTTTTATAGCGCGTTCTTTACATAGTACTGAATCGCGTTAGATTTGTTAGCTACCAAGGATTGACCCAAAAATGAATATATATATATATATATATATATATATATATATATATATATATATATATATATATATATATATATATATATATATATATATATATATATATATATATATATATATATATATATATATATATATATATATATATATATATATATATATATATATATATATGAAACATACTCAAATTCTACTGTACCTTGACACCTATTCTATAAGTGCTGCTAAAGAAAATTTTTGTTATTGTTATGGACTCTCTGCATAAGCTCAATTCTAATTGCTTAATTTATATCTTGTATGAATATCCTAAACAGTTATTTTCTTCACATCTGGCAAAAATGTACTCTCATGCTTCATCTCGTGGAACATACTTACATTTTACCATACCTTGACACATATTCTATGACTGTATATGAAGCAATTCAAATGTTGAGAAGGTGGTTATGGACTTAATAACAGACTATAAGCTCAAATCTAAATTTGTTTTAATTTGTATCTAGTATAAATATCCTACACAATTATTTTTATTAAATTTCGCGAAAAATTAATTACATGCCTCATGTTACAAATTTATTAATAAGAATACGCTTTATATGTAGCAAATTAATCTCGATATTCTGGTTCTTCTATCTAGAAAGTTTAATAATTTAACAAAATGAGCATCTCGAGAAAAGACTAGAACCTGCGAGACCATATAAGCTAAACTAGATTAAACTTTCAGCAACATTCGTTGTTTACCTCAAGTAAAGGAACTACAGGGATTCATTTGAGTTTCAATAGCCTAAAATTACCTTTAGCAATCTCCTTAATTAGGCTTCCAAAACATTTCCCACGATTCTACCGGCATAACAGATAGATTAGAAAGTATAATCTAAAATGTAAGAGGAATTTCGTCTCAAGATTTGAAAATGAGAATCGTTAAAGTTTTGAAGGGAAAATGGAATGTAATTCTCAAATGAAGTTTCGAAAGCTTGTGCAATGGTAGTGTGATATCTGTTTTTATACATAGATGGATGATGATATTAACCTAATGATATAGCATAGTTAACCTATATTATAGCATGGCATATAATATAGGTTTTTATAAATTAAGATTTCTTAAAAGCAGTCAGTAGAGTGTCTCTACTACGAAGTTGTTTAGATTCTGTTGTGAAAGATGGTGTAAAGAAAATTTAGTTTGACGAAGGATCGAGATTTTTCCACTATTTTAAGCTAACGTTACAAAATTAATTAGACTTATGAGTTAAGAAATATATAACTTGCAAAAGAAATATTTAACTTAATATTTTCCCTCTGAAAAATTTCAACTCTAGAATGATATCAGCTACCAGAATAAATTGTTCCAGTCACTGGCCACAAAAATTAATTTTGAAATTTGATCACGAAAATACAGGTCTGACAGTAAATTGTTCTCATGAAATATGTAGCCAGTGACCTTAAATTAACGTTATGCTCGAAAAAGTTATCGTCAGTTCAGACTTTAAAGTTGTTTGAGGTTCCGGCAATTTGTTTGTCTATAGAAGGCCAACTCAAGAATTAAGAGTAGTAATGTTATGCTGCCATCTGTCGAGGTACGATAGAGTTATGTGTTCGTTGTCCGCAGTCACCAATGTAGAGAGAACGTGAGAGAGAAGTCTTTTGGTAGCTGTTGGACTCAAACCTGAGAGCTTTGTGTCTGCAGCTTCACGTTTTTGTATTCACCATGAATATGGGTGTGTAGACCCGGGATAGAATTAGGAGGAACTGATGAAGCTAAGCTAAATAGATTAAACAAAACCCGAAGCAGTTCCGCTATTCTCAATAAATTTCAGAAAAACATAAACATAACAAACTCAACAAAAATTTGAATTTTCAATAATGTTAAATCTTACCCACTATATGGATGTGAGACACGGCATTGCAATAAAAATAACATGAAAAAAACTTCAAGTATTTATTAACAACTGTACAAGGAAAATGACTTAATTAATATTGTTGCCGTTTTATGAAAGTCTCCGGAGATTTTTGAATTTTCCATGATGTATCAATTTCCAGTATGACGTAATTTCTTAAACAAAAAAAGCAAAATAGAGATTTCATCGTGATGTTTTTAAAATTTTCCTAATATTGCAAATGATTTCGCTGATTAAAATAATCTCCGATTGGAATCCCTTTTTTAAATAGTGAAAAAATAACATCTATTTTGCTACATAATGCGTTTTATGGAACCATAAATAGGAATTCTGCTGTTTTGATCCTATTTCAAAATTGCTTATAATATTGTATTTTATTTCCATTTATAACTGTCGTTGAACAGCCGACCCAACTATGGGTTTACGACTACTAATGCTCAACTCCGTAGCCTTGTAATTTTGAACCCAATCCAGAAGACAAGGAAACTTCTGGATCAGTACCCCCAGAGGTATGATTTGTTATGGGAACATGGAGGACTTTGTGACTCGACATATTTAATGTGCATCAGCCACCATTTGCTACACCGTCTTCGCCCGAAGGAGATCGAACCCACGACCTTTTGGACATGGGCCCAGTGCCCTATCAACCAGGCTATCCCGGCCCTAATGCGTTATTTTATATCCGTCGTTGAACAGTCGACCCAATTTTTAGGTTTACGACAACTAATGTTCCGTAGCCTTGTAATTTTGAACCCAATCCAGAAGACAAGGAAACTTCTGGATCAGTACCCCCAGAGGTATGATTTGTTGTGGGAGCATGGAGAGCTTTGTGACTCGACTTATTTAATGTGCATCAGTCACCATTTACTACACGGGGAAGTCTTCGGCAGACGGGGATCAAACCCACGACCTTTTGGACATGGGCCCAATGTCCTACCAGCCTGGCTATCCCGACCATAAAACAGTATTGACTTTTTTGATAACAAAACTATCTGATTTGAGTCCGTATTCAATTAGAGAGAAAAAAATCTATTTGTACCTCTCGTAGGATGCCACTAGGGTTAAAATTTTTTAGGCTAATTTAATAAGGATTAAGGATAAGCAATACTTTCTATACTAATTAAATATATTGGATTAGGAAGTAAAATCTCTTATTTCAATCTTCACTATTATATTTTTGATTATTTTATCCCTAGTTTTGTTTTATTTCAATTATATTGAAAATCGTATTTAAAATTTTAATATTTTTATAGTCAAATAATTTTCCATGATTGAAAATTAACTTTGTTTTTCTGCGTGAAATACTATATTATTGTTGTTTTCCTCTTTAATAAACCTGAATGACAAATGTTGTTGTTGTTGTTCATTTACGTCGCACTAGAGCTGCACAATGGGCTATTGGCGACGGTCTGGGAAACATCCCTAAGGATGATCCGAAGACATGCCATCGCAATTTTGATCCTCTGCAGAGGGGATGGCACCCCCGCTTTGGTAGCCCGACGACCTGCACGCGAAGTCGAGCACTGAATGACAAATGAGTAAAAAGTCTTAGAACTCTTGAAAATAATTAATTTCCTATTTTAAGCAAATTTTACATTCGTAAAATTTGCCCTACGTTATCAATAATTAAGTTCATAAGTTTTACGTATGTTAATAAATTAAAGATTTTACATAAATGTACGTATAACTAAAGACTAAATAAATAATTTTTAATTCAAGAATAATAATACTTACACACATTTTTTTAAAAAATGCGTTAATAAACGTTTAGTTTTTCTTTTTCATTTTTTCTAACACAATCATTTTCTACCTAATAAAGTTTTTAATTTACGCAGAAAAAATTTCTTGAAATGATGTATATTCTTAACGATCTGTGTCACGTCAAAAGTTATTTCAAAAACAGTAATATTTTAGTTTTTATTTAATGGAAACAGTGAAATTTTAAATAATGAGTTTAATTAGAATACTAAACGGAAAATACAAATTTATGAGGAAGTACTGATTGCTCCAAAGAGCCATAAAGGATTGTAAACAAATCATAAACCAGGAAAAAAAATTCTTAGTAAATAAATTTAAAAAATTTTACTTAAAAGTCATTAAAATAATAGAGAGATATACCTCGATGCATGTTTTTCACTGAGGAAGTTAAAAAAAACTTTGTTAGAAAATGGTGATTTAGAATCAGCTCCTTTGGGCAGTGCAAGCGTTTTTGTTCTTAATTTATTGACAAAGGGTATATATTTTTTTAAAAAAAACTGTCTAATACTTTAGTTTATCTACAGGCATGTTAAGGTCGAATTGTTTGCTTTAATTGAGGCTGCGAATTGTGCTTCAACATTTAATTAACGTTGACTAATAAAGATTTAAAACCGGTATAAAGATTAAGTCCCTTAACGTTAATTTTACATTGTGCGCATTTTGCCATCTAAAATAAGTTATATTTTTAAACTTTCATTTTCCAAGAATTATGATTTGAATCTAAACTTAAATAATTGGTACAAAAATTTTTGTTACTACTTTTTGTTACAATTAGTGAACCAAATAATAAAAAATAAATATTTATACATAAAGCTATTAACTTGGAATTATACTTGGATAGGCAAGTTTAATACTTGAGTGCAAAATGTTTTATTTATTCACTTCATTATTTCCGCAGCTTCGATAAAATATGTAAAAAAAATTACTTTTAAAGGCTCAATTTTTCAACCGTTTTCTGACTTCACTATTGAAGTCTACTACTTTATTGCTTTTCTGTCTCTACTATTGAAGTCTACTCTATTGATTTACTGCTTTATTATTATACTCAGATTGACTACCTCTGATATTTCAGGTACAAGCAGTCAAATGCCTCTAATATATTTATTGAGATATATAGATAAATTTACAAATATGCAGATATATTTATTGAGAGAAAATTTGATTTTCTGCCTGATTTCGTAACTTAAGCTATCATCTGTGAAAATTAATTTGAACATTTAAGGGTTAGCCATCGATCAAACATGATTAAAAAGTACAGTGTGCCAAAAAAAAGCCGGAGCACCCTGAATAACGGATGATCTAATGATCGGATTTTTACGTTCTGTGACTCAATCTTCATGCTTCGAGGGGGTAAACTCAAATATTCTAATTAATTAGTTCAGACGATAATTTAAAATCGACAAAAAAAACGAAAAATACAAAAACGTTCTTTCTCTGACTAAACACATATTTTTTTCAACTGATTCGCATTTTTGACTGCCAAAATGTAGGGATTAGCGGTAATCTTTGAAATATGGTCCCCACATGTCAGGGGAATGTTATCTTTACTTCGTATTTCGCCTTAACTCGAGTACTTTTCAAACGAACTAAAAAAAAAATTCTGAATACAATTATAAAATTCATTTGTCTAAAGGTATTCACGAGCAAAAATTATATTTTACCAAATATTTATTATTTGTATTATTTTATTTAAAAAAATTCGATCAAAAATGTTGAATTTTAAAGTATAGGGGAGAGTGGGGTCAATTGTAACATTTTTTACTTAACTATTTTTAACTAACAAAAAATCCAATATATTATTAGTATTAATTGACAGACGAGTAAAGTAGACTATCCTCTACTAGAAAAAATAAATAAATGCCTTATTTTAAATGTTATTATATTAGTTATTAACAATTTTTGACAGTCGTGCACTTGTTACAATTGTCCCCACTTACTGGGTCAATTGTAACAGTTCATAAATTCAACTAAAACATAGTTAATTATACATATTATCATAGTTGTGATATATTTTTTTATTGATCAAAATAGTAGTGATATTTTAGGAGTAAAAATAATAATGAGCAGAGACCTAAAGGGTTAAACTTTTAACTTTAAGGGGTTAAACATTTTAATTTATGCTGTGAAAGGTGACAAATAAAATAATGCACGTGCAACATAACATAAATGATATAGGAAACTATTGGTGGTTCTTATAGAGTTAAGTAATGGTTTGTAAACTTTAGATTATTTATTTTCAGCTGTTACAATCGTCCCTTTACTTATTGTTACAATCGTCCCCAAGACGCCATTTCATCTTCATTTGCTAAAAACAATGCTAGTTAATTAACAAAACTAATATTTTTTTGAAATGTTAATTAAGGTGTCCACTTACATATTCGATTAATAATTTTTATTTGTTTAAACAAAATTACGTTGTTACAATATAATATTCTAATACCAAAAAAAGTACTTACGTAGCGTGAAAATATTCTTTGTGATGTAACTCTTTCAAAAGTACATAAAAGTGGTTGCCAGCAGGGGTGTACATGTAGATTTATTAAATACACCTTGTGCGCCACCTGGGAACCAAATCTAGAACCCGACACTCGAAATTTTTGCTCTGTTACAATCGTACCCTGTTACAATTGACCCCACTCTCCCCTACATTTCTTACATAATTTTTAAAGACGCAATTTTACATGGTTCTTGAGATATGGCGAACTACGCGAAAAGTAAAACTATCATTAAGGAGCCCAAACCTTGGATCGATGTCCTGACCAAACTATGGGGACCATATTTCCCAGATTGCTGTGATCCTCTATATGTTTTGGAGGTCAAAAAACCGAATCCGTTGAAAAAATGCATATTTATTCATAGAAAGTACGTTTGTGTGTCTGATTTCGTGAATTAAAATATCGTCTATACTAATTAATTTGAGGACATTTGAGGCTCATTAAGATTGAGTCCTAGAACGTGAAGATCCAATCATTAGGATCAAAAGTTATTCTGGGTGAGCAAATTTTTTAGCACACTCTACGTGTTGCATGCACGTTAAGAAGCGATTATTAGATCAATAGATATTAGATGCGATCTTTTTTCCTTTTTTTGCATACTGTACAGTAATACTTCATAAGAGAAATAATTTTTTTAAAAAAAAACAATTTCATTTTTTTTAAATAATTTTTTTTAAATTAATTATCATCCTTTAAAAAATAGTTTACCCAAAGGAACATTTTAGATTTACATAAAGTTATGTTAAACTACTTGCGTTATCTCTAATTTTATTTCCTAAGGGTTATAATATAATGAAGACATAAAATTTCCAAAAAATCGAAACACACAAAAAATATTTCATATTTGATTAAAGTATATATTAAATATATATAATCTATCGTCAGCGCAAAGAAATGATGACGAGTGTTTAGAAAAGAGTCCAGAAATATAAAAGGATATTTCATAAAAAGCCTTATTTTTCTACATATAAACATGTTTCAACTTCTTTTGATTTATATATATATTTTTTTAATATTCCATAAAGAAATTAATCAAATGAAAAATCTCTTTGTTCGCTTAATATTTGCTGAGAGTTTCTCGAATCAAAGTTAATTTCTTTAAATATTTACTTAATAATCTCATTTGTTTAAAAAAATTGCTACATTTTTACACTTTCAGCAAATTTTTCTTAGTTATTATGTTTTGATCTTGGCAAATATTTCAAATAGATAAATTGATGCTTTTGTTTTGCGTCTGAATAAGAGTCTATAAAACTATTCTTTTTTTTTAAATATAGATAAATTAATAGCCAATATTAATGACATTTTATGAACCTGCAGCTCTACCTCATTTTTAAAAAAAAAATGTTTTAAATAAAAAACATATCATTCTTTTATGCTATTTGAAAAGCATATGATGATGTAAGAAAGTAGGACAGGAGAGAATTTTTTTTTTAAATTTAGGCAGGAGCAGTATGACCTCTGTTCTTTTTATAAAAATGAAATGAGCAAACAATACTAATAATCATAATGAGAATAATAATTTTAATTATTAGCAACCCTTGAAAAATGAAAAATTTACGACCAGTCAACCAAACTAAGTGAAGTTTTATTTATAGTCTTTAGTTATTGTTGGGGATCAATCAATTAAAAGGCCTCCTTTGCAACAAATAGTTTATTTTTTTAAAAACGAACATTTTATTGGAAAAATATAAAAAAATAAGGTTCATTTAATTCAAAAACAATTTTAAATATCTATAAAAATAAATGCTCTTAAAAATATTGGTTTCTTATCCTTCTAGGTTGTAATAAAAATTTGTCCTATTTCAATCAGTGAAAGTGAAAATGGTTTTTTGGTTTTTTTCCTGCCTTAGGCAATAGGTCTTGTGATTACCTTCATTGATTTTTACCGTAGTATTATTTTCTCTAAAGATGTTACTATGTTGGCGTTCGAAGCTCTTTGTTCCACGAGACACAATCTTTTTATGAAACACAAACTCCACTTTTCCTGAAAAATTCGAGAGTTTCCAGGAATCACGCGGAGAAAGGAATTCTACTAAAATTACCGTATGATATTTTTGATTAAAAAAATGAATAAAGAAAAACATATTTTTGGTTAGTAAAACCAAAATATATGGTATTTAAACTATTCATTTGTAAATTTTTCCATTTATATGATACCGAAAAGTTTTCATGATTATGCTTATCAAACATTTATTAAAAAATACAAAGCTGTCAGTTCCTCCGAATAATTGTTTTTTATGGCATGCTCTGAAATATCGTAATAAAATATTAAAATTTTACCACTTTTACCTAAATTCATGACACATTATAAAATTATATTTTATTTCTAACTTCATAAAACAATTTACTAAAGTGCCTCAGTACTGAGATCTTGATGTTTCCGTTGAGTCAAAAACACGCTAAATTTTACCATATCTAAATAATTATTTTTTTCACGATATTTTTTTCTCAGTATAGCGAATGTCTTTTTAGAACTAATTTGCTTTATATTTATAGCTTTGAAAATCATTCAAATTATTTTCTACACTATGAAGGGATTGTTTATCTCCAACAAAATTTTAGACATATATCTTCTCAATTTTCGTCATTTATTTTTAAATTTTAAGATCCACATTTACCAAAAAATTTTATTTTAAAAAATCCTTTGTTTTTGCCCCCATTTCGTGGAAAATTTAAATTAATAAGCATTTCATTGCAATCAATTTGCTCTTAAGATGTTATTCATTTGCAGCAATTCTCATTATTCTTTACAACGATTAACTCAGTGAAAATCGAATTTTATGAGAGGGATTGTATGTTCTATGTTTAAACAGCCCTTATAGTATGCACTACTTCATTTTGAATTGAAAACCTTATTTTTATATTTTTGAACACAATTAAAACTTCACACTAATTAAAACTTGTATTTACTCATGTAGCAGAAAATTCTCTAACCTCCATATAACAAAATTTTCCTTGTACCAAACTTATTAATTTGAATCCACCGATTTCGTCATAGACAAAATTCAACAAATTTTTCCTTCTAGCAAAATTATCAATTTGAATCCACCGATTTCGTCATAAACAGACTCTATGACGAAATTATTCAACAAAATTCTCCTTATAGCGAAATTATCAATTTAAATCTACCGATTTCGTCATAGACAGACTCTATGACGAAATCATTCAACAAAATTTTCCTTATAGCAAAACTATCAATTTGAATCCACCGATTTCGTCATAGACAGACTCTATGACGAAATTCAACAAATGTTTCCTCATAGCAAAATTATCAATTTGAATCTACCGATTTCATCATAGACAGACTATGACGAAATCATTCAACAAAATTTTCCTTATAGCAAAATCATCAATTTGAATCCACCAATTTCGTCATAGTCAGACTGTATTGTGTCTCTCATTTTCTGAATTATCGCAAGAAAATAAAAATCGTGATGAACAAATTAAATAATTTTAGTTTAAATACGAGTTTTCAGATTTTTGCCATAAATAATGGAAGCCTTTGCGTATACCTTCAGATACCTTTACCAGTATACCTTCGGAGGCAAAATTTTGAAATTTTTAATTTAGAAATTTTCCATTTTCCTTTCACATGTGCATTATATTCTAATACATGGTCTAAATACGAAGCAAAATATGAAAAATAAATTTTCTCCTGTCAAAAAAGACCGAAAATTAACCTGTTTTCAAAATCACGAAGCTTTGGAGAAGTTTTTTTATTATTTTTGCTTTATGAAACTCATAAGAACTTAACTTAGAAAGTAGATTATGCATTTGACATAATATAAGTATTTAGATACCTTACAATAAATATCGAAACTTATTTTGCAAAAAAAGACAAAAAAGGGCAATTAGTTATTTTTATTTTAACTGGAAAATATAAAATAATAGTTTAATCCATTAGTCTGTAGTCTATTGTTCAGACATATGTGTAGAAAAATTCATAAAAAATTTCAAGTACTAGATCTAACTAAAATATTTTGAGATATTGCATTTAAAAGGAAGGGGAAAAAATTGAAAAATTTGTTTTGAGTTAAAGAAGTAAAAAGGCACATTTATTGATGCAATAACAAAAAAAAGATGATTTTTTTTTAAATCATCATTAACTTCTGCTCAATTTGATGCCGAAATAAAACACACACATAAAGAAAAAAGTTCTTAAAATTCCGTATAAAAAACAGACAAATGAGTTTTTAGCCAAAAACGGCTTTAAAAAGGGTAGTAGGGTACCTTAATAAGGAATGCTCTTCGTTAAGTTTAAAGGCAAACAACTTTAAATAATCTTTTTAACACTAACCGACAATGATAGTTAAATGCAGTTGGTGTTAAATTGGATCAGTCACCCTAATTCATTAATATCAAGTTTTAGCACAACTGATTAACGCAATCTGCAAATAGCTAACTAGAATTTGCGAGTACATGATCAATATTAGACAGATCAACAATTAGAGAACAAGTTTATATAACTCGTAAATAAATAAAGAATCTGTTTTAAGTACATGATTAAAAATTAGTGATACTACGCTATTTGCTCCTATGTGAGTGTAAATAGATTTAGATATTGTCAACATTTTAAATGTAAGCAAATGTTTCGGACCTAAGTTAAATCAGCAACCGGTATTCTGTTTAGGAGAGGATCATAGAAAATTGCTCCACTATTATTGATGATAGTAACGCTTAGTCAATTGTGGTGAAAGGTACTACTGGTACTGTGGTAATAGGTACGCTACTTAATGTATTGGAGGTATCTAATCCAAGTGCCCAATGTGAAAGCAGAGCAATAGATTTCTTTACGATGCCTTCAAGGCTCAATAATCCCGAATTTTCTTTTACTGACTGAAGATAACTAGAATACATTCTAAAAAAATTTTAAAATGCTTTTATTTTTTTTATTTAGTTATTTATTTTTCATTAAATTTAATAATTATACAAAATTTATGTATAAATTTGTACAAGACTCGTTAAAAATATGAAGTTCTTTTTTCAATTGCTGATTTTAATTTTTCGCACAGCTAAAAATATAATGTAAAATTTTTGATTTAGTATTATTGTTTCTCAATTATTCAAACTTTGACTTTAGCATTTTTTTTTTCCATTTGCATTTTAGCAGTTTATAATTTGAAAAATACGCATATAATTCTTTTCTCTTTTTTTTTCTTAACACAGTAATTGAAAAAAAATTGTAAGCAGAAAATTGTAAGCAAATTAGTATGCTCTATATTAATTTCACTTTCTTTAGTTTTTTCGATGCACTGTCTTGAAGTCAATTACCGAAAAAGTAGCGTAATTACCGAGGTAAATTACCGTGATGCTTGGTAGTGACATTTTTCTTACTCTTCCAGCAGGTGGCACGACCACGACACATTACCACACTTTTAGAAATAACTTACAAAATTGAAAGGTATCATGATAAAACTACCAAATGTTACCAAATTTTACCTCATTTACTACCAAACAGATGCTACAAAGACATTTATATGATAATAAAAGCATATCTTTCGTTTAATTTTACCAAACTCATTACCAAAGCACTTCAGTAAAAATTACTGTGATTCCAATGTTGCCATAGAGTCAGCAACATGGCAAATTGGGTAGACTATACTTAAGGGTCCCCCCGCCAAGTTGTGATCGCGATTGATCGCCAAGCTGGGCGATGTTGAAAACCAATCGTGATTCTGATTGGTTTAGATTTTAATCGTGATTCTGATTAGTTTATAATTAAGCGTTGTTTTTAAATGAATTTTTAAATGTAATTTCAGAGATCCGTTAGTTCTACTTTGGATACCGGCTGGTAAAGTTATTTTTGCTTCTGGTACTAAAAATGAATACTGTCAATAAGATAAATCTTAAGTTTCTGTACGATTTTAATAACAATGGAAAAAAAAACAACAGGGATTGACTGGTGTATGAATCAAGGTTTAATTAGTAATAGATATAAATGTCCTGTTTGTGGGTTACCACGGCTTTCCGGGCAAACAAGTATGGCGCCAAACATAAGTCGCCAATTTCGCCAAGGGGCACCCTCAAGTATATTTTTCCCGGCAAATTTTACCATATTCTAGTAGTTTTGACCATACTTTTTTTTCAGTGTGATGAGAAGCTTCAGCGGTAATCGAACCTCTAAGTTTTAATAAGAGAAAATAACTAAAATCAAGTTTATTTCCAGATGCAATATTTTATACATTTTTAAGAGATTTTTTGAAACAAATCATAAAGGAAATCCCTAAATTTTAACAATTTTATGTACCAGTGTCGAAAACTATATATAAAATTTGGCCATATGTTTGTGCTAACCCATACCAATAATATAAGTCTTGAACTGAGGAATAAAAGGAACCATTTTTTTAAAAACTAAAAGCTTTTAAAAGCATTCGGATCGCGTCCTAAAAAGGACATTTAAAAGAAAATATTTTTTTTTAAAAGAGGAAATAAAGCAGAAATCGTTTCTTTTCTGGATGCTTTCATCGCGTTACTCCTATGCAACTTCAGATTTCACCCCCACATTTTTTTTCTTCAAAAAGTTACTTTTTGTTTTTAAATTCTCTTACAATAAAAACGCATGTTATAAAAAAAATTTATTCGCCTACAACTTTAACATTATAAGACCAGCTATGTTTATTAAGATTCCCATCTCAACAGAGAATAAAAATACTCATAAAGGCTACGGCAGTAATTAAATATTCCAGACTAATACAAAACTAGATGCAGTAATGAATATTTAAGAACAAAAGTATTTAATTAGCTGTTTCCCGCAAAAAAACCCTTTTCTAAATTAGTGTTTATTTCTGGAAGAAAAAAAAAACTCATCTCAACTTATTACAAAACATCCCTGAAAATTAAAAATTCTTATTCACCTCTCGGTGTAAAACTTATTTTATATTTCCTAAACAGATTATTTGTCTTATTATTCTAGATACCTTTGGATAAAATTTAATAATGTTTATTTTAACCCTTTGAAGCCGAAGGGACCCCGGTGACCCTTTTATAATTTTTTTGATGCTTTAATTACAAGCAAAATTTTAATTTGGTATTTTTTAATTATAGAAAGCAATCTAATGGTCATTTAGAAAAATCAGTTGGTTTATCGAAATTTTGTTTGTATTAAAATATAAAATTCAAAAAAAGTAGTTTGAAATTTTTTTTTATTCAGATATAAAAATTTACCAATAATTAATTTCGTAAATTAGAGAAATTTAAATGATGAATAACTGTTTCTCTTAGATCTAAATAACTGCAAATTATTCTTTGGAAGTGATGCATGCTTGTAACATTTTTCCTTTAACGAAAAAAAAAAAAAGACAACGGTGTTTTATGCTGCACTTCCTTACCAAAAAATATTAACATAAACATAATAAATGCATGTTGAACATAATATTTTTCGCTTATTAAAGCAAAATAATAAAAAAATATAAGAAAAATATTTTATTAAGAATATTGCGTTAAAGGTTATTTTATTTTATTTTTATAACCGTCGTTGAGCAGCCGACATAATTTTGAATTTATGACTACCAATGTTCAACCCGTAGCCTTGCAATTTTAAACCTACACCAGAGGACAAGGGAACTCCTGGACCAAGTATTAGGAGAAATTTGTCTTCGTGGAGGATTTTTTAATTGAATTTACCCGCATTTGCGTGAAATAGAGAGGAAATCCACGAAAACCTCCCTCGGTTAGCCAGACAGCAAGGGGACTGAACCCTATGATCCGTCTAATACTGAGTATATTTTTCATCAGCACTCTGGTCGGTGTAAGCCGGGGGCGGAATTAATATCGACCTGTCATCGCTGGGATTCGAACCAGAGCACTCGCCTCGTTGGGAGGTGATCGCTCTTTTCCCTAGCTTCAAAGGGTTAAGCGTCAATCTCAGATTTAGTTTGCAATACATGTTTACAAATGTTCTCAATTTTCTAAATTCGAAGAAGAAGAACATTAAAATTGGCAATTTATTTGTTGAATCTCTACCAGTATTGGATAATTAATGAATCTTTATAGGTTTAACAGTCGAAAAAAGGAGAATATATGGCTATTTTTTCTAAAAATAAAAATGCACAGTTTCTTAAAGTACCATCGAAAAATTTATCTGTGCTACCATCGTATCATCTACAACGAACTTTCATAAAAGTACAATTTTCTTTCGTTTCGTTTTTATTTTATGACCGTAAAAAGCAAATAATTTAGACATTTTGTTTTAATTTTCCGAATTTCTGAGGAAAGACCTGCTGATCTGAAGGTTGATTCCAGTTCCAAATGATTCCAGTTTCGAATCCTAGTGGTGGCCGATTGATACGAATTCTGGTCCCGGCTCGCACCGACCACAGTTCTGACGTAAAATATCCTCAGTGGTAGATGGATCAAGGATTAGAGTATCAGGCTAACCGCTGTAGGTTTTCGTGGTTATCCATTCCATGTAACGCAAGTGCAGGTTAGTTCCACCAAAAAGTCCTCCACGAAGTACATCCCTAAGCTTGTTCCAGGAGTTCTCTTGTCTTCTGGATTGGGTTTAAAATTCGAAGGCCACGGAGTTGAGCATTAATAGCCAAGAAAATCGGAATGGGGTCAACTGCTCAACGCAGGTTATTATCTCCCCCGAACTCATTACGGGTGAGATAATATTATCGATATGCTACTATTGCTTAATGGTAAATATCATTAAAATGCTGAAATTATAAAAAAGGAAAAAGTATAATTATATGAATTTACTGAGAACTGTAAATCAGTTTACTCCATGTCTCCATTAATAAAAAAAAATCTGAATAGAAACGGGTATAGTTCTGCTAACATAACAATATTCATGAATTTAAACTTAGTTTCATAACCTCGTAAACCTATGGAATCATGCATTATATTTCACATTATTTGAAACCAATGGAACATTCGTAAACCTATGGAATCATACATGCATTTAAATACATAAATTTGTCACGTAATTATATCACTGACGAGTTTATCATAACCTGTGCCATTTTCTTGTAGTTGCATTGCAATTTCAAGTACACTATTTAAATTTGAAACATGCCATTCATTGGAATTAAGATTCCTTTTTTAAATAAGCATGATTCCTTAATGAATAAGTCACTTCATCTTCGAAGTATCATAACACAATCTGTGACTGCTTATAAATATGATTAATACAGAGGAATCAATTAAGCTTTAACCATAGAACTTTAATTAAATTTTCAAAGACGTACCGTTTTAGCCTTAATGAAAGCACTAAAGATATCCTTTGGCGTCCAGAATAATCTTGAGACACTCTATACAATCCACTTAAGTAGATATGTGATACGCTTTTCGAAATTCCTCAGACAAAACAGATGTGACAGAAAATATAATGGAAAAGTCTTGTCCAGGTTCCCCATTATGAATTTAAACCGAAGCGACGTGAAACCCTGCTTTTGTAGCTACCGAGGCGTTAACTAACGTTTAGATTTGCTTTATTCCTCCAGAGATATAGTTAGATTCAACAAATAGATAAATGAATATGCAGTTAGAAATAATAAGGAAGTCAGTTGGAGTGAAAGGAGAAGAAAGAAGGAAAAAGTTGAGACGATTTAAACCGCTGGAATAGATTTTTAATGTTCATCTATTTACGAATCGTTTTTAAAATAACGAGTTGGAGAGGTTGTAATGTTTAACAATGCTAACTGTACTGTGAAATGTAATGTTAATTAAAATTTTAGTTGCAACTGAATAATTCGTTAGTATAAAATTGGAAATAATTATGTAGTGTAACCCGTATGCGTTGACCACTTGTGGTTCATTGTTTAAGTGGTCAATTTAGACAGGTGATCAACTTTTGGAGGGTAATAAATCTGTGTTTTTCTTTCTGTCACTCATATTGTTCATGTAATTAGTATTCTTGTATGTTACCAATTAAAATGATGATAAATGTAATCGATGATAAAGATGAATGCAATTAATAATAAAGATAAATGTAAAAAATTATAATGATGAATGCAATATTTTTTAAAGATAAGTGTAATAATCTTTTCTTTTTTTATAGCCGTCGTTGAACAACAGACACCATCTTTTGCGTTTACAACTACTAATGCTCAACTCCGTAACCCTGTAATTTTAAACCCCATCCAGAACACAAGGGAACTCCTGGATCGAGTATTGGGAGAAATGTTTCCTTCATGGAGGACTTTTTGATGAAGCTAACCCACATTTGCGCTACATAGGAAGGAAAAACACGAAAACATCCCACGGTTAGCCAGACGATAAGGAGACACTAACCCATGATCCGTCTATCACTGAAGATATTTTACGTTAGCACTGTTGTCGGTGCAAGCCGGATTCGGAATTCTTATCGCTCAGCCATCGCTGGGATTAGAACCTGGTTCACCTCATTGGAAGGCGAACTCTCTATCCCCTGAACCATCTCGGCTCATGTAATAATCTTTTTTTTATATATATATAACCGTCGTTAAGCAGCCGATCCAATTTATTTGGGTTTACGACTACTAATGTTCAACTCCATAACCCTGTAATTTTAAACCCAATCCTGAAGACAAGGGAACTGCAGGATAAAGTAATGGGTGAAATTGGCCTTCGCGGAGGACTTTTTGATGGAACTATCTATCCCACGAGTAATCGAGGTTCATGTAATAATCCGTGTGATTTTGAATCCAACTTACTTTATGAGTAAGAGTGTAAGTTGAGAACCGTTGATCTAGAAGATGTAGTAACAGCGCACGACAAGAAGAATCTCGACATAGAGTTATAAGTTATCAGCCTAGTCATTTATATATAAAAATCAAATTTCTGAACATTTTTGATCAACTATTATTATTTCTCAGAAGCATTCGAAGGTGAAATTGATTGCACTATATAACTCACTTCGATGATTTCTCAAAGAGTATTTTCTTCCTGGGAACTGGAGTCTAGACGTTTTTTTTTTTTTAATTTTTCTGTACAAGGCATACTTTCTCAGTCAATTTCAACTTTATTGAATTTTTTTCGTTCTAAGAACTAGAGAAGATTAAATTTTTATCCTTATTTTATATTCCGGTTAAGGATCTTCTATGTAAAAAAACTTAAGTGCATCAATAAGTGATTAAAATTTAATTGCTTTTTTTCCTAATAGATGATAGTATACCCATCCACATGAGCAGTATCTATCGTGGAATATTGTTTTTCTAATGGCAGGTACTGAACTTTTTCGTCCTTCACCTGGGAAGATCCCGAAACTGTTGCTCTTTTAACGTTACCCAGTGGGCACCTGTGAACCTAAGTCACGGAGGCGAGCAACATTACCCACGCCACACTGTCACGGATATCCATTCATAGGGTGAGCCACAGTCACCACAACAGCATAGCAGGACAACACATAGAGAGAAGCATCCATACCCAGAGCGGGATTCGAACCCGCAGTCATTGGCTTCGCAGTCAGGCACGCTAACAGCTCGGCCACCTGGCCGGCCTATCGTAGAATATAAGATCACATTGAACTCAGGTAAGTAAAAGTAAATCGTTACCGTGACTTCTCACTAACCGAACCTCAACGCCCTGGAACTTTTGATATTGGAACGCTTAAAATTGTAGAGGTACGATACACTTTCGAACTTTACTTAAGGTTTCGTTGTAAGAATCGCTATTGACTCAAATAGAAGTTAACATAACGCAAGGAATTTTCGAGATGAATTTCTGGTGTGAACTGTGGAACGGTAACTGTAGGCAACTATAGGCTTCGATGTCTGCAGTCCCGTCTACTTTGGAAATAATTAATTAGCGTCTTAGGTACTTTATTGCTTGATTTTTAATTTTCAACCCCTGGTGTCCTTATCAATTTTTGGAACGATTATAAAAATTTACATTGAAGATGGTCATTACGAAACATCCTGTACTTAAAATGCATGAAAAATGTCTGAGACTTCGTGACCCTTTCTTTCCTCTATCAGAAACATATGATGAAAGATTATAGTCAACATCATTGTTATTTTTTTTAAATTTACTGTGTAAACATAGAAATCCTGCAAATAGTAAATGATGGCAAGTCACTATTTGTAATCTCGTATCCACTGGCAATAAATATAAAAATAATTATTATAATAATAATTATCATAATAATTATAATAATAATTATTATTATTATAATTATAATAATAATTATTGCAATAATAATTTTAATAATAATAATTATAATAATTATAATTATAATAATAATAATTATCATAATAATCATTATAATTATAATAATTATAATAATAATAGTAGGCCCTATAAAGTGCAAATCTACCCAGGTAGCAAACATTAAATCCTTCTAATACTAAGGTTTTTTTTCATTTATTGTTTTAAAAAAATATTAATATGTTTTCACATATGAAATAAATGTTTTGAAAAATCATATATCAAAATAAATAGGCCAAGTTTGATTACTTTACTCATTATTCTTCCAAATATAACAATCTTTTTGTAAATGTAGTTCGCGTAACTCTATACTTTAAGAATCAAGTTTGCCTTACATCAACAAAATAATATTCTATCGGAAAAAAGAAATCTATGAAGCAATATAATATCGTCTACAGTTTTTTCATAACACAAAATGTTTCTTTACTTATCGGAATATGAAATGAAAATTAGTTCTGAAAGCTTAGTTCTCAAAAAATTGTTCTGATCCATATCCATACAAAACGGCATAATTGATGTTTTCACTAATTGTAAGTCAGAAATTAGCTGAGATTGTTAAGATAATATTCTAATCAACCGAGGAAATCACGTTAATTACTACTTCAAACCTAACTTTCAAAAGGCACATTACCCAGAAAATAGAACAAAAAATTCCCTCTTATTGGAAAGGGTAATCACCAGTTCTATTGAGCGCTGTATTATCGAGCGTTGCATTGTAATGAGCCATGTAAATTGAAATGAGTGCTTTTCGTTCCTCAAAAATAGCTGAATTGTAGTTCTCGTTAAAACTTCCCTCATTATCCAATCTACTATAATTAACGACGACGATAATATCGTGACCATTTTTGATATCGATACATATCGAATAAGATGATATTGTGAGTATAACAATATTGAATTTAAATCAATCTTTATCATTATAGGCTATGATAATGTCACGAGTGTTATCGATAAAGAATATTTCCGACTGTAATATTATGGCAATCAATATCGTGAATGATAAGTAACGGATATCATAATATCAGGAATATTATCAAATACGATTTTATTTCAGCTTATCCGAGTTCGGTACTTATCATTGTCATTTGGATACAAATAATACTGATTTAAATAAAAACAATGTCTATTAGTTTATTTTATTTTTGTTTTGTTTTGTTTTATAACCGTCGTTGAGCAGCAAACCCAATTTTGGGTTTACGACTACTAATGTTCAACTCCGTAGCCTTGTAATTTTGAACCAATCCAGAAGACTAGGAAACTCCTGAATCAGTACCCCCAGAAGTTTGATTTGTTATGGGAACACAGAGGACTTTGTGACTCGACTGATTTAACATGCATCAGTTACTATTTACTACACGGGGAGTCTTCGAACGACAGGGATGGAACCCACGCCCACTTCGACAAGGGCCCAGTGCCCTACCAACCAGGCTATCCCAGCCCCTATGTCTGTTAGTTTAGGAAATATCACGATATTTAAATTCCTTTCTCGCCTAGAACTCGAACACTTTATTATTTATTATGTTGTTATTAAATTTTTTGTGGAATTTTTTCATACGAGAATTGTGCAATATTTTAATTTCATTTTATGAGCATCATAAGTATTAGTCATTTATTAAAAGTTTTTATATTCATTTTAAATAGATACTTTCACCTCAATCGAAAGAATCATTCAAAAGTATTATTTCCCCCCTTTCTTCTTTCCGATTGATTACATCATAATTAGGGACCTTAGAACATTTTTACCTAGAAAACAAAATTGTAGAAAACAAAGTTGTATTGTAGAAAACAAAACGCTCAAGATTCCCTACAGCTGAAACACTTTAAATTAAACATTCATTCATTGGCGTAATAACTATTTCAAATTAAAAATGCTTAATCATATTTAGAAACAATACATCTGTCCTATATTTATTTTAATATGAATGTTATTTTATTTTATCAATGGGGATATGAATAAAATCAATAGAAGTAATTTTCGGAAATTGGAGTGCTAATTTCTAATTTTCGGAAAGCCGCGTTAATTTTTAAATGATTTTTTGTACTTCAATCTACCAATAGATAATTTTGCATTCGTTAGTACCTATGATGATCTTATTCAGGTCTGGATGTGGTACGATTACTTCCTATGCTGAAACTGGTTGACAAGTTGGACTTATGTCCAAGGCACCTTTTACGTTAAGAGGTCCATTTTGGAGTGGTTTAGTGGGAACGGGTTTAACAGAATGGATTAATTATCCAGAGTTTATAACGTAACCGTATAAAAAAAAATTCTTGAATGATTTGAATCACTAAAAAGACAACACACGAAAGGCGAGGCTTGTGTGTTTCCCACAGTGAATGCAAATAATATATAGAAACAAGGTCAAAACACTCGACACCTGTTCCCAGAATCCCACACTCATATCCCACAGTATAGTTTGTTTAAAGTAAGAATTCCCCTAACTATTCGACAGGACTCATGGCGGTGACTATGGTAACGAGGTATAACTATTTTAAGTAGGGGAGTAGGGTCACTGTTTAGGACAGGGTTTGGCTAGGGTCGGAGAGAGAATATTTTTCTTCTGTCTATTGTATTAGCCCTATTGTGAAAAGAACCTACCCTCCCTGAAATGCGCTATTCTTGTTTCCATGGCAGCAGATGGCCTCAAACTTTGTGACGGGGGGAGTTTTTACCGTAGACAAACTATAGATGTTGAGTCGTTTACATATTGCGCGTTGAAAGTATTTGAATACTTTTTGAAATGGGAATTTAAAAAGAATTTTTTCAGATTTCTTCGCTGTTATTATTACATCTAACTGTTTACAAAGAAATGTTTTTGTTGAAAAAAAATCAAAACAGTACACAACGTATTATTAGTGTGAATGTTTGTATTACAAGCATTCGTCGCAAGGATGTCTTCATTGATGTCAATTAAATACAAAATGGAATTTCTTTTCTTTTGATGATCATAATAAAAAATTATATTGCAATTAATAAGCCTATAATGCATCGTTTGTTATGAGCTTTCTTCTCATTAAGTTAAAAATACTTATATCTGTTTTCAAATGTAAACAAAACAATTATAAAAGCCATAACGAAATGCCGTTACATTTTCTCATTGTTTGTGGGAATACCCATTATAAAGATGCAACTTATGAAGCATACTAACTGATGGTAGAGTTCTTTTTCAATGGTTATTATCGACTACCTGTTTAACTGATAAAATGCTTAATGATTTAGAAATTTATACGTTTTAGCTGTTGAAATTGCGGTTTTAATTGACCAGAAACAAAGAAAATTGCTTTTCTCCTTCATATCTTACTGTCTAATTTATAAAGTAAGCCCATTTAACTGAATATTTATTTTATTTGCTGTTTTGCTAATTTTCATTTCCTATTGCAATTTCCGTTATTTTCATGTATATATTTTCTCATTTGCATTTGCATTAAAAATATTTAAACTGAAAACCAATTTAGTCTGTAAGTTTCACTTCACGTAAAACAAACATATTTAATAATAAAAAGGGTTTTAACTTACATTCTTTAAGAAAAAAAAATGAAAAAAGCAAGAATAAAAATTATTGTTGTTGTTGTTAGTTTACGTCGCACTAGAGCTGCACAATGGGCTATTGGCGACGGTCTGGGAAACATCCCGGAGGATGATCCGAAGACATGCCATCACAATTTTGATCCTCTGCGGAGGGGATGGCACCCCCGCTTCGGTAGTCCGACGACCTGCTCGCGAAGTCGAGCACTTTACGGTAGCACAGTTTAACGAGAACCAATACCGCACACCCTCGGTCCCTACGCAGACTGATCCAAGTGGTCACCCACCCGCAAACTGACCGCAGCCAGTGATGCTTGACTTCGGTGATCTGCTAGGAACCGTGTCTTAACGATCAGTCCACTGCGGAACAAAAATTATTGCGAGAAATTAGCTAAAAAAAACCTCTTCAAATAATATATTCTACGTGATTTTTAATGCAGAAACGCTTAATAATATAAATTGAATAACTAAATCATTAGCAACATGCAATATGTTTCATTAAAACTGCAACTTAAATATAACCTGGTGGAAAGAACATAAACTTGCCAGAATAAGTTCGATAAATGGTATCTGTTAAAAAAAAACTCGATAAAGATAATTCGCATTAATAAATTGTGCGAAATATGTCTGGAAAAAAAATCATAAAAAACCACCAAGTGTTTCCAAAGATCCCAAAATAATTATCTTCCGTTTAAATAGAGTGAACTTTAGAGTCAGCGCGAGTCCAATCTCCATTTTATTTTTAATTAGACGTAGCTACATGTGAGCCGTCTGTCATTATGGAAGTTTCAAAATCTTCTGTCGGTTGGGGCGCTGACGCGCATGCGCGCCAACAGTATCAGAATTCAATAATGATCATTAGACTCTCAAAACGTGAAATTTTATCATTCTAAATATAGACTAAATATAATTTCAAAAATAGCATGACTATAAATTTACTTATCCATGTATTAAAATTACTATTAAGTACAACGTATTGTTCACATAACATATTTTTAGCTATCTCATGTTGCAGAGGATCTCATGTTATCAGTTATGGAGCTTGATGTTAAATTTCTGAATATGAACTCACAAATAATTTAAAGGTAATAATATGAAGTTAGTTAATGAGGATAATTAAGGAATTTTGTTCTATTATAGCTTTTACGTAATAACAAGGCTACGGAGTTGAACATTAGTAGTCGAAAAACCCAAAATTGGGTCGGCTGTTCATCGACTGATATAAAATAAAAATAAAACAACAAGCCAGGATAGCCTGGTTGGTAGGGCACTGGGCTCATGTCCAAGAAGTCGTGGGTTCGATCCCCACCGGTCGAAGACTCTCCGTGTAGTAAATGGTGACTGATGCTCGTTAAATCTGTCGAGTCGCAAAGTCCTCCATGTTCCCACAGAAAATCAATACGTCTGGGGGTACAGATCCAGGAGTCTTCTGGATTGGTTCAAAATAACAAGTCTACGGAGTTGAACATTAGTAGTCAAAAAACCCAAAATTGGGTCGGCTGTTCAACGACGGATATAAAATAAAATAGCAGGTGTGAAAACACGTGCAGTTGTCAGCGTATTTCTGTATTAAAATAAGTCAAAGTGAAATTAAATAAGTGTATCAAAAAATTCAACTTGAAGCATTTCAGAAATATTTTCGTAAAACAAGAACCTTATACAATTTTTTACGACTGAAGAAACATTTTTGAATAAAGCATTTTCTTTTCTTTTCATCTTTTAAGGGTGAAAGTTTAATTTACCATATCGAAAATTGTGCGCCCGGCATTAGAATAGTTGCAGAATGATTCTTCTTCCGATAGTTGTAAAGAGAGGAACTTATTCATCTGCAATTCAGGTAATGATGGGAATTCGCGTAAATGATCCGGAAGAAAAGAAAATAGGATCCTTATTTATTTTCTACCTCTAAACGAAGAATACGGGTATTCTTTTTTTTATGGTTTTTAAACAGTAGCCTATTATTTATTCAATAAAAGAACATTGAATTATAGAGTTGTTTTTTTTTTATTTATTTATTTATTTTAGTATGTGATACCGCAATAATTTTCTTCATTTTATTTTAGTTTTTCGGAATTTAAATGGTATTTTGAATTTTAAATTTAGGTTTTTTAGTTTCAAACATGTTTTTCAATGTTTGATTTATAAAATATGATACAACTGTACTTTAATCAGTATTAAGTTATAATGCGCTATTTATGAATGTTTGTGGTTAATTTACATTCTGGCGTTGGTTAGAAATATAGCTATAAGCAGAGAAAACTGAGAAGTTGAAAGATATAAATGAAAAAGCAAAACAGAATTTTGCAAACTACTTACGTTGCTCGAGAATTCCACTTAAACTACTATTTTTATCCAGAAATTTATTTCCTAAAATGTAGATGCGCAAAATATGAACAAAAATAATTTTATTGCATAAAATTTGCAATTCAAACTATAAAGTTAAGAATAATTTGATTTAGAGTTTTCGTCCCATGACTTATTTGCAATATTTTTTTTTATAATTTTCTCTCTTTAGTAAATCAAAAAATACAGCTTTAACACTAGATAGAAACAGCTTAAAGCTGTTATTTACAAAACATATCTTTCCACTCAAAACGTGTGGTGTAATCTGTTTCTCGAAAAATATGATATGTCGCAGCAGAGAATAAGCAATTTTTATTAATATTACAAGTTTGCCAATCTTTAGCCAGAATCTTCAGTGAAAATAGAACGAAATGTCAATTGCATATCTGTGTTTTACTCTTTGGGAATGAGATTTCTTGCATTGGCAGTAATAAATTAATTGAATTTCTCTAATTGTGATCAGAAATTATTATAACTTCTTAAACACTTAACATTTTTAAACAACATTGCTTGAGCTTTTATACATTTGATTAAACAAATTTTAATTAAACCAGTAACGAAATTTAGTGAAATTTAATTAAATCAGTTATTGAATATAGTTTAAATTCTGTGATGAAGTATAGTTTAAATTCGGTAAGAAGCGTTAGCTTTGGGAAAATGAAAAGCGTTTGATCTCAAACTTTTTATTTTTTAAAAAAATTACTCTATTGCTGCATTTGTCTGAGCTTATGAAAATCATTAATAGTTCAGATTCATGAAGTTATTAACTATACCCCATTGCTAGTTAAGAAAATACTATTGCAGAGTAGGATATAAGTAATCATCCGTGACTGATTATAGTTCCGTTATATTTCGTTATCAAATTATACAAATATACTTTCAAAACGATTTACAGGTTAAACACGTCAGACAGAAATTTAATTCGTGCTATCTTTTACAAATAGAATTATTTTAAAAAAAGTTTATAGTTTTGTAGTCTTACTGGAATCCTAGACTTGGATACATATTTTGATTAATACGGAGAACAATTGTTCTATAGAAAAAGAAACAACTAAATGACGTTAAAAGAGCATTGGATTTGATTGCCCCAATAAAAATGCCGCGTCTTCTGCTGACATAGACTTAACAATTCAAATACGAGATGAAGAATTTTTACTGTTGTTTCGCTGTAGGATCGTCTTCAAACAATGTTTATTATTTTTTCATCAGTTCCTTTAAATGAGAACATAAAGTATTATTTAAATACTAGGAGGCTTCGCCCCCTGCTCGCTGGCGCTCAAAAACCCCCGGAACTGCTTTCACAGTTCATTTCGGATTGCTTCGCAATCCAATGCTCGCTCTGCTCGCTCATTGGATACGTTCTTAACGTCTAGCTTTTGTATACTTTTTTTGAATACTGAAGTTCCGAAAACTTTTTACTATAGAAAATTCTAAACCTGTACATTTCAATATTAATTTGAAATTGCAAACAGTTCACATATTTTTCTTAATCACACTATTCTAAATTTCAGTTGTTGAGAAAAGTAACTGTTGTAAGTTTTGTTTTAAAGTCTTTCCCACCAGAGGGCTAAAGTCATGTGTTGTAAAACAATATGAAATAGTAGTCTGCCACTGAACGCCGGATGTAAAGCATCAGCTTTGATAAAGATGATTTTGTATTTTTAATTCTCTGAAGGGCGCCACCATAGAAAAAGTTACAATTATAATATAGTATTTGTCAGTTAAAATAAAACTTTTTGTTTAAGTCATTGCTAACAATTCAAATTTCTCCGAGGCAATTCTAAAGTATAAATTAATGTAGTATTGTTAAGTTGAAACACAATATTTTTAGTTTTGATGTCAACAATACAATTCAATTTTTGACAAAAACGATTGTTTCCATTGTTAAGTTCAATGTCAGCAATTCAAATTTTTCTGAGGCAACTCTTAACCTCTAACTGTTATTTTTTTTATGTACACATTTCTAAATGTCAGTATTCAAACACAAAACAACTTAAAGTCCTGAAATTTTGCATGAAGTTGTAAAATGTAATAAAAGAGGGTCATAGCAATAATGAAAGTAGAAGTAAAGTTAGTACTGTAAAATTAAAACAATACTTTTAACCAATGAGCCAAGTACTTCAAGAAACAGTTGTAGAAGTACGTTGAAACTTTAACTTAACTTTAGAAACTAACTGTAGAAGTCAACTTTTTATAGAATTTCTTTAAGAACACAATTGTTAATTTGGGCATTTGGCGATACAACACTTTTAGAATTGGAGGATTTGTTACGTTAAGCGCTCAGGTATCATAATTTTGATCTAGTTGCGCTTCTATGTCATTTTGACTTATGTTGCTAAGTTAACTTTCAAAAAATTCTATGGCAGGCAACAGCATTTTTATTTTTAAAGTTGTTTATTTTTATTTCTTTTAGAATTCGTTATTTTTTTAGCGAAATGTTTTTTAACCTAACAGAATTCTTTGCCGACTGTTTTCTCTATGAATGAAGAAAATAAAGTAAATATTTAACTGTTGTGATTAGAATCTTATTTAGTTGTACAAAGTACTTCAGCCAAAATTTGGGAGCCACGTTAGAGAATTATATATATTAGATCAGAAACACATCATTAAAAGGCAGAATGCTTTGGTGTTTTTAAAACAAAGCAAACGTTGCCACCGGCGGAAAAGAAATACAGCCAAAATTTGGGAGCCACGTAAGAGAATTATATATAACTAGGAGGCTTCGCCCCCTGCTCACCAACCCCCGGGAACTGCTTTCGCAGTTCATTTCGGATAGCTTCGCAATCCAATGCTCGCTTTGCTCGCTCGTTGGATACGCTCTTAACGTCTAGCTTTTGTATACTTTTTTGAATACTGAAGTTCCGAAAACTTTTCACTGTAGAAAATTCTAAACCTGTACATTTCAATATTAATTTGAAATTGCAAACAGTTCGCATATTTTTCTTAATCACACCATTCTAAATTTCAGTTGTTGAGAAAAGTAACTGTTCTAAGTTTTGTTTCAAAGTCTTTCCCACCAGAGGGCTAAAGCCATATGTTGTAAAACAATATGAAATAGCAGTCTGCCACTGAACGCCGGATGTAAAGCATCGGCTTCGATGAAGATAATTTTGTATTTTTAATTCTCTGAAGAGTGCCACCCTAATAATATGGAATTTGTAAAATAAATGCAGATATTTTTGATTGTTGATGAATCCCATCTTTTTGTGTTTTCATCAGTGTTCAGAAGCAGAACAACTATAAGTTTTTTATTTATCATAAAAATATAAAATGTATTAAAAACAAAGAAAAGAGTAAGAAAATGAGTATAGTCATAGAAAAAGTTAAAATTATAATATAGTATTTGTCAGTTAAACTAAAACTTTTTGTTTAAGTCATTGCTAACAATTCAAATTTCTCCGAGGCAATTCTAAAGTTTAAATTAAGGTAGTATTGTTAAGTTGAAACACAATATTTTTAGTTTTGATGTCAACAATACAATTCAATTTTTCACAAAAACGATTGTTTCCATTGTTAAGTTCAATGTCAACAATTCAAATTTTTCTGAGGCAACTCTTAACCTCTAAATATTATTTTTTTTATGTACACATTTCTAAATGTCAGTATTCAACCACAAAACAACTTAAAGCCCTCAAATTTAGCATGAAGTTGTAAAATGTAATGAAAGAGGGTCATAGCAATAATGAAAGTAGAAGTAAAGTTAATGTTGCGAAGTCGAACTTTGAATTTTATACTAATATTGAACTACGACTCACAAGAAGAAGATACAGGTTGTTTTAGACAAGAGCACATTTATTTACATGACGAGGACATTTTACATAGGAAGAAACATAGAAAGAATAACTATTTTAGACATCGTTTTTCTTGTTAACTTATCGATTGTTTGTTCTATAATATTTTATATTTTGTTGCCATTCCATTACAACTAAACTATTTCCCGCTTTCCAATATTACCTATGCGAACCCGCAACATCCTCCCCACCAACAAATAAATTTTAAACTTTTAATTATTATTTTTTGTTTTGTTTTAAGACAACAATTTCTGATTATAAAAATATTTTTAACTCTTAATGTCGTAATGTAAAAATGTTTTATAGTTCACAAGTCCAGTTTATTTGGTATTTTTATCTTTCTTCCATAACGAGTAATATTCTCCCGTATTCGGGACTGCTGATTTCGGTTTGTAAAAATCTGTTTCTTCAGGCGAAATTTCCAAGGGAAACAGCTTTGGTAAGGGTCTTATTTTCTCTCCATGGATTGTTTTCAATTTCGCAGCTCTTGATATGCCATCTTTGCCGGGATATAACTCTAAGACAACTGCTAAAGGCCAATTTATTCTTTTGACATTATCATCGCCAATAAGCACCACGTCTCCTTCTTTTAAATTGTTATTTGATTCTTTACCACGCTGTACAAGTTGAGCCTTCTTTCTCTTTCTCTTCACCTTCATTTTTGTTGCTTTAGTTTCGGCTGGATCTCTTATTCCAATAGTCTTCAAGCTCCAAAGGTCTTCAATGCTGGGTTGGCAGAATAAGCTCAAAGTAGTGTTTGTTTTTTCTTCTCTATTTTGTTGACCCATTATTGTCCACCCAAGCCGAGTTTCAATAGCCATAATATTTTCATCCAATTTTTCAATTTTACCCGTGAGAATTTGAGGCAATACATCCGCACCTAATAACACTTTAATTTCTAAAGGATTGTCCCCAACGTCTGATAAGTTAATTGATTCTTGCTGTAGAATGGGATAAATGTTTTGATTCTTTAATCTCGGTACGAAATTGCATATCTTTGTCTGGGCTAACATTGGACATGTAATTTTGAATTGACCATCTAGGGATTTTATATTAACATCATAGACACTGTGTTTTTCCTGACCAGTTTCTATTCCGCCAAACAATGCATGGTTTAAAATTTCTTCTCCAACTATTGGCAAATTTAGCTTTTTTACCCCCTCTGTTTTTATATAGGACCTTTGGGAACCGGAATCAATCAAAACTCTTGCGAGCCTATCTATTTTATCTATGCCCTCAACTTTTACTATCAGTGTTTGCATCAACGTTTCACCCTTTTGTTGATTAACAAGAGTTTTAGAACTACTGCTATTTTCATCATTTTTTCCTTTAGTACTTGACTTTGTTTGACCTTGGTTTTCACCATTTTTTATGTTCCAACACATTACTGTCAAATGTCTTCGATCACAAATTAAACATTTAACAGAACTTTTGCATTGTTGTGCTGGATGGCCGATTTTCAAACAACGGAAACATGCTCTTTTTTCTTTTAAAACTGTCTTTTTATCGTTATAATTTAAATTGTGCAACTTGAAACATTCCACTGAGCTATGTGAATCCTTGTCACACCATATACATTTAAGCTTTTTGAAATCACTCGTGTTATTCCTTGAATCACCAGAATATATACAAGCGGCAGTTGGTGGAACTACATCAAAACTTCCTTGGCTACCGAATCCACTACGAGCTATTTGTAGGCGTTCCTCACTTTCAACTTCAATTCTGAGAAATTTCAATAATCTTGTAAGATTTTCTGTGCTAGCATTTGTTTCTCCGGACGATCGAGATCTCTCCCACGCCTTCAAAAGATCCTCTGGAAGAGCTGATTCTACTAATGGGTAAAGCATGGCGGCATAAATATCACTTTTAACGCCAAGCGATTCCAGAGCTCGTAACTGTGCTTCCAATTTATCATACAATGTCGCCAATGGCATGTGACCTTTTTTTGTAGCCTGTGCCAACACTAATCTTAACAATTCTCTAATATAGATTTCGACCATCAGATCATCTCTTGCGAATCTTGATTTTAGTTGAGTAATTGCTTTTTGATAATTTTTGCCTGACGGTGGAAAACTATCTACCAGTTCTTTTGCTGGTGACCCGGGAACCATTGCTTGAACCAAATATTGAAATTTATCATCATCATCGATGGTGTTGTCCTCATGTATTTTACGGAACTGTCCCCAAAATCCGAGCCAATTTTTGATTTCTCCATTAAATTTCTGTAGTTCTAACATTGGAAGCTTGTATTTTCTCTTCATTTCCGCACTATTTTGTGAACTTGGTTCATTGTTCGCCAAACGAAGATTAACAGTTTCTTTTAAGTACACATATCTGTCAATATATTCTTCATTGGCTTCAAAATCTTTTTCATAATCATCATTATTTTCCAGTTTTAATAAATTTTCAGAAATCTGATTTTGCACATCGTTTAATCTTTCGAATTTATTCGTCAATTGTGATAATAAAATCTTTACGCGATCCACTTTAACCTCCGTATTCGATAACTCTGCTTCTAAATTATTGGCACTTAAAGTAAATCCTTGGCGCAATGGCTTTCTTTTATTTTTTAATTCTTCCATTTATTAAGTGAAATATTAATTAAATTCTGATAGTTTCACTTACTTTTGTTTCTTTTGTCCTTTCTTTTTTATGCTTGGCTCTTGAATATCACACGGACGCCACTTAATGTTGCGAAGTCGAACTTTGAATTTTATACTAATATTGAACTACGACTCACAAGAAGAAGATACAGGTTGTTTTAGACAAGAGCACATTTATTTACATGACGAGGACATTTTACATAGGAAGAAACATAGAAAGAATAACTATTTTAGACATCGTTTTTCTTGTTAACTTATCGATTGTTTGTTCTATAATATTTTATATTTTGTTGCCATTCCATTACAACTAAACTATTTCCCGCTTTCCAATATTACCTATGCGAACCCGCAACAGTTAGTACTGTAAAATTAAAACAATATTTTTAATCAATGAGCCAAGTTCTTCAAGAAGCAGTTGTAGAAGTAGGTTGTTTATTTAAAACTTTTTTCTTTAAGAACACAATTGTTAATTTGGGCGTTTGGTGATACGACACTTATAGAATTGAAGGGTTTGTTACGTCAAGCGCTCAGGTATCATAATTTTGATCTAGTTGCGCTTCTATGTCATTTTGATTTATGTTGCTAAGTTAACTTTCAAAAAATTCTATGGCTGGCAACAGCATTTTTATTTTTTAAGTTGTTTATTTTTATTTCTTTTAGAATTCGTTATTTTTTTAGCGAAATGTTTTTTAACCTAACATATTTCTTTGCCGACTGATTTATGAAGAAAATAAAGTAAATATTTAACTATTGTGAAAAGAATCTTATTTAGTTGTACAAAGCACTTCAGCCAAAATTTGGGAGCCACGTAAGAGAATTATATGTATTAAATCAGAAACACATCATTAAAAGGCAGAATGCTGTGGTGTTTTCAAAACAAAGCAAACGTTGCCACCGACGGAAAAGAAATACAGCCAAAATTTGGGAGCCACGTAAGAGAATTATATATAATAGATAGATTATGTAACTCTCTAATTTTATGGGAAATAAAAAAAATAGTTTTTATTCAATAAGTTTTGTTTTCCCCATTTCAAACGATTTGAGAAAGCAAGCAAATCAAATAAATAAATAAAGGTTGTGCAACTTTGTTTCAAGAGTTGGCAATGTTGAGATACTTCCGCGCTGGGAGATTGATATCCATTCTGGTGTGCAATTAGATGCAAACAGGATTGAAGCGGTTTGAATGGTTGCAGAATAAACACATTAAATTATTACTATTTACATTTATTTACAATTTATACATGACTATTTTAGGTTAAATGCGGCATCAAATATTTAAGATGCAAATAAGCAAAGATATAATAATAGAACAACATTAAAATGTAATTCTAAAAAGTAAGAATTAAAGTTGTAGTTACAACAAACTTAAAGTTCATAAATAATTATAAAAACAATTAATGCAGAATATGATGAGTGATGTCACGTCGCTTCAGGCTCTTTCCATAGGGACAATGGTTTTTCCTTAACTTCAGAGTATAAAAAATTTCATCTAGGTGGAAAAATCTCACTAAATTAGTTATTTTTTTTTAAAAAATATAAAACAATATTTTTGCAATATTTAATCAATTAGATTCATTAATAATTTATAACTATAGCGTTTCCTTGAGATTATGAGGCAATTTTTTCCTTGGTCAAAGAGTTACGAAACACAACCTAAATAACCTCGTAGCATATTTATACCAAAAAACGAGAATAACATATTTTTTAAATACAGAATTTCGTAACTTTTTTTCTCACAAGTTCGTCGACGGAGAGTGGATTTTATTTTCGTTCGTTCTTTCAAAGAAGCCACTCTTTGGTGGACCCTTAAAAGAGGAGGACAAATCTGTTATAAGATGCTTGTGTAGACAAAAACACATCACGTTATTGCCTAGAGTAAATGCTGCATGTGGCAGCAACTGCCTAATTCCACTGGGCACAACCCCGGTGGATTACCACCCCATCCCCCGCACCATTGGGGCAAGAAAAACACTGTCCGATTCGTGCCCTCAAGCTACTTTTGTGACATCTATAATTTTTAGCTACTATTTTTCTTGTCTGTGCCTGTGACGGCGATAAGAGATACATATTTTGATTCACGATCATTTAAGTTAACAGTACTTAAATTTTTGCCCAGCTAGTTTTTTCTCCCCTAAATTCAAACAACATTATTCAAGGTTAATTAACTTTCGAATATTGTAATTTACAACGATTTATTTTGTAGTTATGTTTGAAAATTAGTAATGAACTATTGAATGAAAGATATTCGAAAGCCTGCAAGTAAATAAAGTATTGATAAGTACCACATATCAATAACATAGAATTGATGTACCAATGATATATTGGAGTGTTGAAGTATTTTATAAAATGTAATGTGATTCATTTTTTAGTAAAGTTAATAAACGTTGCTTTTATTGATATTTTGCTTAATTGCTCTGGTAAAAATCATTTTTAAATATAAGGTTTTAAAGAAAGTATTAATTTAGATTGAAAAAGAAAAACGAGATTATAATTATTGTATATTTATTTATTTCATTTATTTATCTATTTTTGAGGCAAATGATTTACTATGAGATGTATTTTTAACTTTTCTAAGCGTGGTTTTTTTAACTTCCATAATAGACGCATTAACTTCCATAAAGGCTGCACTATTAATTTCCATAAGAGATGCACTTTTAACTTCCATAAGAGAAGCAAATATGATTTTCATAAAGAAGCATTATATATTTTCATTAGAGTTGAATTTTTAATGATTCATTGTAACATAATTTTAAACAATTCCGTAAGAGACGTATTTTTAACTTCCATAAGAGATGCATTTTTAACTTCCATAAGATATGCATTTTAACTTCAATAAGATACGCATTTGTAACTTCCATACCAGATGCATTTTTAACTTTCGTAAAAGAGAGATTTTTACTTTCCATAAGAGACTCATTTTTATGTCAAACTAATGATTCCATGATTATCTAATTCTAAACTATTCTGCTGTATAAGAAAATGCATTTCCAATTGCTGTGAAATTTCATTTTCAAACATCAGTTCTGAGATAAATATTTTAAAATGTTGCTCTGCGTTATTTTAAAACCTGTTCAAATTATTAAAGGCTAATTCTAACCTATATCTTTCATAAATTGGTCATATAGAATTTACCTTTAGCTTAAACACTAAGGGAAATCTCCTTTTCGGTTAGAGATAAACCTTATTTTTTCATCCAGAAAATCGCACTCGTTTGTCATGTGTAAAACTCATTTTTCATAGTAACAGGAAATCTTACTCATATTTCACGGGAAAATCTCCCTAATTTTTCGTGGATAAAATCTTTTGCTTTCTCATGGAGAAAATCTTACCAATTTCCTATTTAATCTCGTTATTTTCTCATGGGGAGAATGAAATTCAATTCAGTTTAATAACATTACTATAATAAACAAATGTTAAAACAAAATGAGTTAAACAACACACTCTCCTCATGAGGACAAATTTATTTAAATGGAACATAATAGCACTTTTATTATAAATATAATAGTTGCCAGGGATGTTAACTCGACACTCACTTAGCTCATCGATCTCCGCAGTTATTACGTAATTATTTTAATTTTTGTTATATTTAAATTCAAATATCCCAAAATATATTGTATTTACAAGTTAGTTGGTTTGGTTGCCATTTCAGTTTTATCTACAATTATTTTCCGATTCCTATTTTAACAATGCGAAACGTTAGTTCCTTATTATATTGTACACATGTAACAAATTAAAAAATTTATACTCATTATTTTAACACACACACACACACAGGTTTGTTTAAAGCTTAAAATAAAAGTAAGATCTAATTTACTATTTAATATTCGTATTAATCTTTTTACGTTCGTATTAATCTTTTTAAGATTAATAAGAAAACCCTATTTTAATCATGTGGGTAGACTATATTTGAGGGTGCCCCTTGATTCTCGCCAAGTTGTGATGGCGGTTGATCGCCAAGCTGGTTGGATCGCAATGTTGAAACCCAATCCTGATTCTAATAGGTTCAGATTTCAGCTTTATTTTTAAATGTTCAACAGTATATGTAATTTCAGAGGTCCGTTAGTTCTGCGCTGGATACCGGCTGGTAAGGTTACTTTTGCTTATGGTCAATAAGATCGAAGGTCAGTCATAAAAAGGGACCTATTAAAAAAAAATGTCACCGCCAGTTCGGTACCAGGGACACAATTTTCGATTCGTATTTCGCCGAATTTATGTGGCGATGGAGGTATGAAGATTCTATTCATGATAAATTTAGACAGTATCTAACTGCTATTAGAGAATTCTGTGCACCTAAATCTGAGCATATTCAAGCTTAATGAAGAAGTGAGTTTTTTTCTTTTCCTTTGCTTTCTGTGCTTACTCCATGAATTTTTGTTTCGATTCAAAATTCATTTTATTGTGTTAATTAATTTTGCTTATATTGGGTTCATGGTAATTTTTGTTTCATTCAAAGTTTTGGCCGATATTCCTGTTACCACAGTGTTCCGCGCAAACAGGAATGGCTCCAAACATAAGTCGCCAATTTCGCCAAATGGCACCCTCAAGTATATTTTAACCTAATCATGTTTATTAAAAAATGCTGCGGTAATAAAGAAATATCATAAGATTGCATAATAATAATGGAATATCACTTTCAGTTATAGGTCTTGGAATAATAATCAAAATAAGAAACGTATTGATAATCAAGAATGATACTATAAATAATTTTAAATAAATACAGATAAATACCGTTAAAATAAGAGTAAAGGTGAATTTACTGGCAAAATCTATCTTGATAACTTTTATTAGCATTATGCTGATGGCAACCAAAAAAATATATCTTTTTGTTAATTGAGAAAGCATAATATGTGATTTTTGATATGACAAACAAGAATGCTCCGACAATTATGAAAAATGATTTGTAAGAATTATATTTTATATAATATAGTTATACAAACAGAGCAAAATCAACTTTAATATCACTTTAAGAATTTTGAAAATAATCACTAATTCGTAACTAATATTCGTAACTAATCACTAATTCGTAACTAACAATTCTAATAATCACCAATGCGCACTATTATCGTAACTGTAATCTAAAGAAAAAAAAATGTTTCGAAGTCAACGTCTAAAGGAATTCGCGATCGCAACGAACTATAGGGGGCGTTGCTGTATGAGACGAATAGCTGCAATTTCTATATGAACAGTCATTAAGTTGCTCTGGAGACGTCTATAATGTAGCGTGTAGCAAAAAACTTTATCTTCTTATTAGCGTTAAAAGTTAATGCCTGCGAAATCGTTTTACTAAATTTAATGAAAGGCCTATTTAAATTTTTATTCCATAGCTATATGAATCATATTACTTCAAACATTAAAATATGCAAAAAGTATACATAAGCCCATAATTTTATATCATTTAATTTTCCAAAAAAAGCTTTTTGACAACAATTTTTATCAAAAACTTTTAAGTTTCAATGAAAATCATTATTTATAACCTAAAAAATGCGAAATAAAGAATGTTTACGAAGAAGAAAAGAAAACAATTCTAAAAATTCCTCAAACTAAATGAAAAACTTTCATGTTTTTTTTTAATTCTTAATCGGACGTACATAACCATTCAATAGAGAACTATCAAATTAGAAAAAAAAATTTACAAGTAAATTTTTTTTTATAAAAATCAACCTGATTTATAAATCCGTAGAATTCCTATATGATCTGTTCTTCGTTTGAAAACTTTATTCTCAAATTATAATACATAGATTAACCTTTCATTACTTTATTACTTTATCCTTTCATTACTATCCTTCATTACTTTACACAACAAAATTTTATAATTGTTATTATTTCATTACTTTTCATACTTTATCCTTTCATTACTATCCTTCATTACTTTACACAACAAAATTTTATAATTATAAGATCGTTAAATGAATTTCAATACGTAACTTAATACATGAATATCAGAATACCTGAATTCTAGTTGAAATTTATCATTCAAAATTAATAAATACTTATCAAGAAAACGATAAAAATTTATTAATAATCAGCACAAATGATACTATTTCAAGTAATTCGGATGATTCTTTACTGTTGTTTTTCGAATTATTTAGATACAGAAATATATACTATTCTATTAAGAAGAAGAATATTCTATAACAATTACAGTTCTGTACATTCTGAAATCATAGTGGAATGAAGTAAGCAATGTTGACTTCACTTCAGTTTGTAATGAATTGAAGACGAAATAACTGTATTTTACCTTAATACATCTTTAACAGTATGCGATCACGAAATCGGAAGTTATCGGTTACAAGTTTGTTGATAATGGAAAGGAAAAAATTATCGAGAAATTGTTCTTCAAATGTTGGACGTGTTCTGTTTCCGAATGATTTACCAATGTTCTGGGTCGTCTTTTCAAATTCTTCTGAGTTTTCCTTAAGGAAATTACTCTTTTGATTTGCTGCTGAAAAATGGCGTCCTATTCTGCTAATGATTCTGATAGATCTAAATGAAAACTTAATAAATAAAAGCCTAAAAATATCTATCCGCTAGAGGGCTTACTCGAACGTTGCGATAGCGAATAATATTTTTAAACAACTTTTTATATCAAGACTAAGTTATGACGCTATATTTTTTTAGGCACTTGATTTTTTTCAATCTTCTCTTTTAATTAAGCAAGGTTTTATACATTTAAAAAGCCCTTTCTTTCACCTAGAGAATTTGTACAAAGAATGTAAAATTTATTATTTAAATGTGAGGTACTACGACTGGTATAAATCTAATTAATACATTGTCAATGCAATATCAAAGCCAATATTAAGACAAAAGATTGAAATTATACACCATTTTAATGCATTTTCGTTGTATTTACATTTAACAAAATTTTTTATAAAATTTGCTTTCAAAAAAAGTACATTTTGTATATGATATTGAAACAGCTCTTTCAATATCAAAATTAGGTAACAACATTTTATTTTTAATCTAAGCATTTTATTCAGTTTTAATAATTTCTTTCAATTGAAAGATTTTATCCTCTTTTATGCATTCAAAATCACCCTCTTAACTCTTAAAGTATGTAGAAGTACTTCAAATTTGCATATTATTTTATTTATCTATCTAATTAAATCTGTTACTAAGTTTACATTTCACACACAGTTCATACTCTTCAATAAATTAAACCAGTCTCTTTATTTTCAAAACCCTAATTTACATTTCAGTCTGAAATTAATTGTTTCAAGAGTATTTTGTTTCAGCAGCTTTCTAAACTTGATATTGTTATAGAAAATAAAGTAACTCCAGCAGTTACCTTAGCCCTAAATTCACTTATTCGTTTTCTTAAGGAACTTGAAACTGTGAAACTTTTTAATTCATTTGTTTTTCTAAAGCTCGAGTTAGTTTACAAACTTTCTTATCCAGTGAAAAATATAAATCCTAAAAATAAAAACTGAAAAAAATGTCTTTTAAATAAACTAAAAACCAGAAAATGGTTTTACTTCTGTCACACTTAAAATGCGAAACGTAGAAGCATCATTTTCGAAAAGGAGAGGGTAGAAGATTTTTGGGTAATAATAAAAGCTTATTAACCCTTTTGCGCAGAATTTTTGTTGTTTGTAGATTATTGAAGTAAATTATAATATTGCAGTTAATGTAGATGAAAATAAGTGAAAAATATTATATTTAGCATTCAAATAATCTATGATTATTACAGCATAAAAACACCGGCGTATTTTTTTTAATTGATTTATTTATTTACTTATTTATTTATTTTTTTGTTTTTAAATTAAAATCTTCCAAACGCGTCTTAAAAGCAATATTTTTTTAAAGCAATATTTATTTAAAGCAATATTATGCAAAGCAATACTTATTCAAAGTAATATTTATTCAAACCTTCAAAGCAATATTTTTTTTAGAATTGCGATAATTTGAAGTTATTTAAACCTAAGTGAAACAGTTGTTCATCACTGAAATTTCTTTAATTTACAAAATCAATTAGTGATAAACTTTTGAATTAGAATGAAAAAAAAATTGTGTTTAACTATTTATTTTCGATATTATATTTTAGTACGAATATAAATTTTATAATCTATCATATTTTTTTGTTATTGTTAGCCTGTTTTTGATAGTTTAAAAATAACAAAATATCTTTTTGCTTGAAATTAGAGAGTCAGAAAAAAATTATATAAAAGGGACACTGGCGTTAAAGGGTTAAGATATTGATTCGGAAATATGCTTTTTTTGCTTGTAAACTGAAAGAAATAAAAATTATGTCTCCTGAAATATAATCCATTTCCTAATGTATCGAGTAAAAGTATAAAATTTTTATTCACTTTTATTGATTATTATTTTTTTCTGCGGCCCTTTATAGTGGAACATGGTTTAAATTTCAGTTGGTGTTTAATTTTGTTGATGAATCAACTGTACTTGTCAATGAAAATTTTCAAATCTCTTCTTTCTTTCCTCAATCAAGTGTTGTCTCTAGAAAACGGTCTTTGTCCTGTGGTCTCAAAACATGTCAACTTTAATAGTCAAGTAAAGTTTTCATTGAGACGCATATTTGCATGAAACCCACTTCAGTTTCTCGGAATTATTCATTTAAAATTTTAAGTCGTATTTGCATTAAGCAGATAAAGAAAAAGTTTAGCACTCTAGAAATTTAGAACAGTGTCAAAATTTGAATTGACGATAATATTTTGCGATAAAAAGATGAATAATTCTACTTTCAGCTGTCAGTAAACAGTTGAAAATTTATTATCATGATTACTGTGCACAAAAATAAATAAATAAATAAAATAAAACGGACCACCCTAAATATCTTTTGATCTAATGATTGAATCCTCACGTTCTAGGACTCATTCCTACATATTTAAATGGTGACTTCAAATATGCTAATTAATTAGAACAGACTGGCCTACAAAATATGGGGGTGGGTTAGCCGTAATCTTGGAAATATGGTCCGGATGGTTTGATCTGGAGAGCGATCCAAAGTTTGAACCTCTTATTGTTAATTTTAGTTTTTGCGTATTTCACCATATCTCGAAAACTTCATAAGCAGATAAAAAAATTCTGGAAAAAATTATAAAATTTATCCAAAGCTTTTAAGTAAAAAAATAAAGTTTTGTAAATATTCATTATTTTTTATTATTCTATTTAATGACAGTCAAAGAAATTTTAAATTGTAAGGTATGCAACTTTTAGCATCATTTGAAAGTATGTAAATTAACATGAAAAAATACAAAATTTGAGCAAAATTGGTCAAGCAGTTTCTGAGAAAACGTAGTTCCTTTGTCTTCTATATTGAGTTCAAAATTACAAAGCTATGTAGCTGAACATTGGTAGTCCTAAACCCAAACATTGGGTCGACTGTTGAATGACAGTTATAAAATATTATTATTATAATGTATATTTATAATGCATCATAAGAAATGCTTATTCATTATCAATTGTTATCAATTGTTATCAATTGTTATCAATTGTTATCATTATCATTGTTGATTCAGCGATTTTTTTTTTGGCTTTTGGTAACGGAATAGTATGATAAAGATTTTACTTTATGTGTTTAAACAACTTAAAATATGTATGAAATCAAAACAAATTTTATTTTATTGAAACTTAAATGCTAAAATTCTCAAGATTTTTCTGCTTTTTTGTGGGGGTATGAGCCCATTATCATATCTCTGGCAGCAAATATTTCGATGAAATAATATATTCGAATAACAAAAAGAAGTGTTAAATAATTTATGTTACGTTATTGTTAATACGTTGAAATTACGAAAACAATACCGAATAAAAGTATATTTTATTTCGGTTCACGCAGATTTTTAAAGACACAGTTTTTAAATCTGAAAACAATTTAAGTTTTTTCGGTTACTGTTCGTAAAAAATTAACTGTCTTTTGATAATTAACCATTGATCAAATGGTTGTTATTCTAGGAACTTTCTCGTCCGTATATAATCATTCCAAAATTAATTCTGTTTTCATCATTTTCCATTAATTTAGCAAATTACGCTTTTCATTGAGAAATTTGGCAACTTTTTAAATTAAAAAAATTAAAAGTAGTATTTATTTCAAACATACTTAACTTCAATATGACATTTTTGCCAAATAATTGTTGAGTATAAATCAATATTGACTACTTATATTTACTATGATACTGGAAGTTGCATTTTTCTAAAAACTGGATAGTTTATATATCAGAAAAATAGAATAATGTATGCTATAATCACTAACCGTAGAACAACCAAAACTGATTCATTGTAAAAAGAACAAGAATTTCATCAACATAATTCAGTATTCTCCAATTCTGGAAAGTACTAAAATTGAAATAGACTAAAAAAAAAACTTAAAATAAAGTTTTGCACAACAAGAAAGAAAAATTTTACTTTAAAACGTACTCCACATAAAATGCCGGATGAAAGTGCGGTAAAAAGTAACGGCACTCAAGGTTCACGATTTTTTTACCGTAAAATCCATTTTTACTGTAAAATTTCACGGAACAAAAATATGCTTTATCGTAATTTTTATAGTAATATGCATTGTAAAATCATAGATTCATTGTTATTAAATTAATATCACAGTAAAAACAACTGTAAAAAATTTATGGTTCAAATAAATTTTACAGTAAAATTAATTTTATTGATGCAGCAATCAGGGTATCATTTTTTTTAACCATAATTTTATCCGGAATTTTTTCTGACAGTTATTTAAAAGTACAATGCATTAGAAAATAATTATGAAAATCATTATTTCCTTATCGTCTGCTTCAAGACATCGACTTTTTTATATAAACTTTAATAATAAAAATATTAATAATAATTTTAAATTATATATTTTTCCTTTAAATCATATCAGAAATTAAACAAAATATGTAAATTAGTGTTTGAAAAAAAAAGTAAAAAGTTGGAACAAACTAACAACACACTAACATCTAATTCGATTTTATTAATCGTTAAATTATTTTCGCACTATTTACGAACGCAAACCAATTAACTTCAATGTTCCTTTTTGGCGGGAATATTTTATGCCGTCATTTTAAGGAAATTCAATTAGCTAACTCTGGTAGTTTCTAATTGATTTAATTAAGTCTTTTTTTAAAGGCAATTATATTTATTTCGTTTTTTATGTTCTTTGTTTGACTTTTAAATGACTATTTGATGTTTTTCTAACATTAAAAGGGATTCTAAAAATGTCACTTCGTTTTTAATATTTTTATTCAATTATATCTTAAGACTTTATAAATAGAGTGATTCTTACTCGTATTATTTTAATCATCTGGTATTAAATAAATAAAAATAAGACAAATTAACTTGTTTTCGAAACAAACAATATGTTGTGGCGTCAAATGAAATAAATCAAACGAAATTAATTTGATATAATGATCGAATTTTCACGATCTAGGAATAAATATTAATGATTCGAGGGCCTAATCTTAAGTAAGCTCATTAATTTGAACAATTTAAAATTAATTAATGGCAAAGTTGCATGCTTTGTAAAATTAAAAATTTTTTGACGATTATTCAATAACAGAAAATAACTTTGAATAAATGAATTTTATAATTGTCTGGAAAAAAAATTCGATTTTCGTAAAATGTTTTCGAAATATACCAAAGTACACATAAAGTGAAATAAATATTACGAGGTTCGAATTTTTGAGGTTTGGATTTACGAGGTTCACTATCTTGACGTAACTATTGAATCCTTGTTTTTCCAACTGCGGCTACTCCTCGATTTTGAGTGTCATGAAAAAATGAGACAAACATTAAGGGAGCAACATTTTTTATCACTATCTTGCCTTAACTTTTGAAACCATATTTTTCAGACTACGGCTACCCCAATACTTTGAGGGTATTATTATTAAGAAGTTGAAACGTTTGATCGCTATCTTTCCTAAACTATTGAAACCATATTTTTCCGACTGCAGCTATCCCTATATTTTGAGGGCCATGAAAAAATGAAATAAACATTAAGACTTCCAAATTTTTGATCACTTGCCTAAACTATTGAAGCCATATTTTTCCGACTGCTGTTATCCCTATATTTTGAGGATCAGGAAAAAGTGTAATAAATATTAAGGGATTCAAATTTTTAATTGCTATCTTGTCTAAACTTTTGGCGCCACATTTTTTAGGTGCGGCTACCACTATATTTTAAGGGTCAGAAAAAACTGAAATAAACATTGAAGGATCCAAATTTTCGTTCGCTATCTGGTCTAAGCAATTGAAGCCATATTTTTCCATCTGCGGTTACCGCTGTATTTTATGGATCAGGAAAAAGTGAAATAAGTATTGAGGGGTTCAAAGTTTTAATGCTACCCCTATATTTTAAGGGTTAGAAATAAGTGAAATAAACATTAAAGGGTCCAAATTTTCGATCGCTGTCTTGCTTAAGCAATTGAAGCCATATTTTTCCATCTGCGGTTACCGCTGTATTTTATGGATCAGGAAAAAGTGAAATAAGTATTGAGGGGTTCAAAGTTTTAATGCTATCCCTATATTTTAAGGGTTAGAAATAAGTGAAATAAACATTAAAGGGTCCACATTTTCGATCGCTGTCTTGCTTAAGCAATTGAAGCCAGATTTTTCCATCTGCGGTTACCGCTGTATTTTATGGATCAGGAAAAAGTGAAATAAGTATTGAGGGGTTCAAAGTTTTAATGCTACCCCTATATTTTAAGGGTTAGAAATAAGTGAAATAAACATTAAAGGGTCCAAATTTTCGATCGCTGTCTTGCTTAAGCAATTGAAGCCATATTTTTCCATCTGCGGTTACCGCTGTATTTTATGGATCAGGAAAAAGTGAAATAAGTATTGAGGGGTTCAAAGTTTTAATGCTACCCCTATATTTTAAGGGTTAGAAATAAGTGAAATAAACATTAAAAGGTCCAAATTTTCGATCGCTGTCTTGCTTAAGCAATTGAAGCCATATTTTTCCATCTGCGGTTACCGCTGTATTTTATGGATCAGGAAAAAGTGAAATAAGTAATGAGGGGTTCAAAGTTTTAATGCTACCCCTATATTTTAAGGGTTAGAAATAAGTGAAATAAACATTAAAGGGTCCAAATTTTCGATCGCTGTCTTGCTTAAGCAATTGAAGCCATATTTTTCCATCTGCTGTTACCGCTGTATTTTATGGATCAGGAAAAAGTGAAATAAGTATTGAGGGGTTCAAAGTTTTAATGCTACCCCTATATTTTAAGGGTTAGAAATAAGTGAAATAAACATTAAAGGGTCCAAATTTTCGATCGCTGTCTTGCTTAAGCAATTGAAGCCATATTTTTCCATCTGCGGTTACCGCTGTATTTTATGGATCAGGAAAAAGTGAAATAAGTATTGAGGGGTTCAAAGTTTTAATGCTATCCCTATATTTTAAGGGTTAGAAATAAGTGAAATAAACATTAAAGGGTCCACATTTTCGATCGCTGTCTTGCTTAAGCAATTGAAGCCATATTTTTCCATCTGCGGTTACCGCTGTATTTTATGGATCAGGAAAAAGTGAAATAAGTATTGAGGGGTTCAAAGTTTTAATGCTACCCCTATATTTTAAGGGTTAGAAATAAGTGAAATAAACATTAAAGGGTCCAAATTGTCGATCGCTGTCTTGCTTAAGCAATTGAAGCCATATTTTTCCATCTGCGGTTACCGCTGTATTTTATGGATCAGGAAAAAGTGAAATAAGTATTGAGGGGTTCAAAGTTTTAATGCTATCCCTATATTTTAAGGGTTAGAAATAAGTGAAATAAACATTAAAGGGTCCACATTTTCGATCGCTGTCTTGCTTAAGCAATTGAAGCCATATTTTTCCATCTGCGGTTACCGCTGTATTTTATGGATCAGGAAAAAGTGAAATAAGTATTGAGGGGTTCAAAGTTTTAATGCTACCCCTATATTTTAAGGGTTAGAAATAAGTGAAATAAACATTAAAGGGTCCAAATTTTCGATCGCTGTCTTGCTTAAGCATTTGAAGCCATATTTTTCCATCTGCGGTTACCGCTGTATTTTATGGATCAGGAAAAAGTGAAATAAGTATTGAGGGGTTCAAAGTTTTAATGCTACCCCTATATTTTAAGGGTTAGAAATAAGTGAAATAAACATTAAAAGGTCCAAATTTTCGATCGCTGTCTTGCTTAAGCAATTGAAGCCATATTTTTCCATCTGCGGTTACCGCTGTATTTTATGGATCAGGAAAAAGTGAAATAAGTAATGAGGGGTTCAAAGTTTTAATGCTACCCCTATATTTTAAGGGTTAGAAATAAGTGAAATAAACATTAAAGGGTCCAAATTTTCGATCGCTGTCTTGCTTAAGCAATTGAAGCCATATTTTTCCATCTGCTGTTACCGCTGTATTTTATGGATCAGGAAAAAGTGAAATAAGTATTGAGGGGTTCAAAGTTTTAATGCTACCCCTATATTTTAAGGGTTAGAAATAAGTGAAATAAACATTAAAGGGTCCAAATTTTCGATCGCTGTCTTGCTTAAGCAATTGAAGCCATATTTTTCCATCTGCGGTTACCGCTGTATTTTATGGATCAGGAAAAAGTGAAATAAGTATTGAGGGGTTCAAAGTTTTAATGCTATCCCTATATTTTAAGGGTTAGAAATAAGTGAAATAAACATTAAAGGGTCCACATTTTCGATCGCTGTCTTGCTTAAGCAATTGAAGCCATATTTTTCCATCTGCGGTTACCGCTGTATTTTATGGATCAGGAAAAAGTGAAATAAGTATTGAGGGGTTCAAAGTTTTAATGCTACCCCTATATTTTAAGGGTTAGAAATAAGTGAAATAAACATTAAAGGGTCCAAATTTTTGTTCGCTGTCTTGCTTAAGCAATTGAAGCCATATTTTTCCATCTGCGGTTACCGCTGTATTTTATGGATCAGGAAAAAGTGAAATAAGTATTGAGGGGTTCAAAGTTTTAATGCTACCCCTATATTTTAAGGGTTAGAAATAAGTGAAATAAACATTAAAAGGTCCAAATTTTCGATCGCTGTCTTGCTTAAGCAATTGAAGCCATATTTTTCCATCTGCGGTTACCGCTGTATTTTATGGATCAGGAAAAAGTGAAATAAGTAATGAGGGGTTCAAAGTTTTAATGCTACCCCTATATTTTAAGGGTTAGAAATAAGTGAAATAAACATTAAAGGGTCCAAATTTTCGATCGCTGTCTTGCTTAAGCAATTGAAGCCATATTTTTCCATCTGCTGTTACCGCTGTATTTTATGGATCAGGAAAAAGTGAAATAAGTATTGAGGGGTTCAAAGTTTTAATGCTACCCCTATATTTTAAGGGTTAGAAATAAGTGAAATAAACATTAAAGGGTCCAAATTTTCGATCGCTGTCTTGCTTAAGCAATTGAAGCCATATTTTTCCATCTGCGGTTACCGCTGTATTTTATGGATCAGGAAAAAGTGAAATAAGTATTGAGGGGTTCAAAGTTTTAATGCTACCCCTATATTTTAAGGGTTAGAAATAAGTGAAATAAACATTAAAGGGTCCAAATTTTCGATCGCTGTCTTGCTTAAGCAATTGTAGCCATATTTTTCCATCTGCGGTTACCGCTGTATTTTATGGATCAGGAAAAAGTGAAATAAGTATTGAGGGGTTCAAAGTTTTAATGCTACCCCTATGTTTTAAGGGTTAGAAATAAGTGAAATAAACATTAAAGGGTCCAAATTTTCGATCGCTGTCTTGCTTAAGCAATTGAAGCCATATTTTTCCATCTGCGGTTACCGCTGTATTTTATGGATCAGGAAAAAGTGAAATAAGTATTGAGGGGTTCAAAGTTTTAATGCTACCCCTATATTTTAAGGGTTAGAAATAAGTGAAATAAACATTAAAGGGTCCAAATTTTCGATCGCCGTCTTGCTTAAGCAATTGAAGCCATATTTTTCCATCTGCGGTTACCGCTGTATTTTATGGATCAGGAAAAAGTGAAATAAGTATTGAGGGGTTCAAAGTTTTAATGCTACCCCTATATTTTAAGGGTTAGAAATAAGTGAAATAAACATTAAAGGGTCCAAATTTTCGATCGCTGTCTTGCTTAAGCAATTGAAGCCATATTTTTCCATCTGCGGTTACCCCTGTATTTTATGAATCAGGAAAAAGTGAAATAAGTATATAGGGATTCAAAGTTTTAATCACTATCTTGCCTAAACTTTTGGAGTCATATTTTTTAGCAGCGACTACCTCTATATATATTAAGAGTCAGAAAAAAAGTGAAATAAACATTAAAGTGTTAACATTTTCGATCGCTATCTTGCCTAAGCAATTGAAGTCATATTTTTCCATCTGCAGTTACCCTTGTGTTTTATGGATCAGGAAAAAGTGAAATAAGTATGGGATTCAAAGTTTTAATCACTATCTTGCCTAAACTTTTGGAGTCATATTTTTTAGCTGCGACTACCTCTATATTTTAAGAGTCAGAAAAAAGTGAAATAAACATTAAAGTGTTAAAATTTTCGATCGCTATCTTGCCTAAACAATTGAAGTCATATTTTTCCATCTGCAGTTACCCTTGTATTTTATGGATCAGGAAAAAGTGAAATAAGTATGGGATTCAAAGTTTTAATCACTATCTTGCCTAAACTTTAGGAGCCACATTTTTTACGACTGCGGCTACCCCTATAATTTGAGAGGCTGGAATCTGAATCAGTCGAATAAAAGATATCTTTATTCGGAAAATTTCCTCTTATGTGCTTGATTGCGTAAATTGAATTCTAGTTTGCAGAAATTAATCAAGTATAAGACTTTGAACCAGGTTGAGTCACTTAAACATCCGATCAAAAGGGGGATAAAGCCGGATAAATCACCCTTTTGATCGGATGTTTTGATCGGCTTTTCACTTCTTTACTAAATGTCATAAAATCATAAAATAAATGAAGCAACAAAAAAAATACAGTTTCAATGTTACAAATAAACTTACAATAAGAGGAGAAAAACTAAAGTTAGAAATACGTAGATGAAAACTATGTTATTACTATCTACTATGCTATTCGTCACTTTTAAAGTTAACTACTTAGTTATTTGCCAGGTTAAAAGCAGGCAAATCAGTAACGGCAGAGACCTGATAAAAAAATTGCAACTTTTGAGACAAAGCAAAATTACGGCAATTGTAGACAATATGTTAGGTTCAAATTAAATTAAGTCATAAAATTAATTAAACCCTGAAAAGAAACTCTATAGAGAGGAATTAAATCTACAAAAAATAGAGTTACTCTTTCAAGACAAAGAAAAAAAATTTTACTTATTACAAGCTGTAATGAAAAAGTGAAAAAAACAAGTTAAAAAAATGAAATAAAATAAATGTAAAGCACGCGCAATGTGCAAATTAAAAACAGAATCCCGTTATAAGTTTTGTAAACTCTGTATTAAGCTACTGCTTAAAACACATGCAGTCAAATTTCGAGGAACGGCTAGCACGAAGTACAAAATTAATTATTACTTTTAATTTGCTTTTTTGCCTAGGGAAAAAAAGTTAACCATGTTTAAATGCTTAAAATTCCACGCATAGCTTTAAAAAAAATCAGTTAATAAATGTCATTTTTTTTGTGTATTTTCTGAAACCTATACAGGGAAGAAATATTTTATCAAACATTTTGTCCAAAATCATCATTATTGGGTCATTGTAAGGGAGATGAATTTTTTTATCTACTCGTACTTCAGTGTGTAGTTTTTGCTTCATTTTTAACAAGCATTTTAAAAATATATTTAATAAGTGCAGGATTACATAATATCATTTAAATTTACTACCCAACATTAATTATTATCTATTCAAACTTTTTAAAAGTACCACAAACACACCGTGAATGATTAAAAGCAATCTAACACAACTGCTGCTTTCTTACAATAAATTATTAAAAGAAAATTTAATGTTTTTAATTTTTTAAAGCCTTCCAAAACACAGAAATGATTGTTTTTGTACGTCTACCGGTGCTGTCGGGGTACGTGTCTGAAATTTCTCTAAAATATTTTTTGAAAAAGTTCTGTTTCTAGCCAACTAATACTATTACACAAACAATTCTGTAGGAAAACATATTTTATGTTCTTTAGGTATTGAAAAGTTTATTTTCTTAAAGTATAGATCGAACATATTGTGGATTTTATTTATTTTTTGAACTTTCATAATTTAAAAATTTCTAAAAACCTATTCAGAGGAGTAAGATAAAAAAAAGTAATTTTACCTCACAATCAACAAGCTGGAAACTTTACTTTTAAAGAAATCATTTAAGTGACATTGTATTGGGAATTGTGACATCTTTTTGAAATCAAGAGAATTAAAAAAAAAAAGAAAACGTTAAGTGTTTTTAAGATTTTGTAGTTCTATTTATAATTTAATCAGGTCCTAAAATTAGTTCTTTTACACGATATGATAGTAAATGATCTTTGGAATAATGCAATTAACTTATAAAAAAGAAAAGCGTACTTAGCTTCATATAAATATAAGGCATTTAGCAAAATTTAATTTCTTTTTAATATTTTTTTAGCTACTTCAGAGACTTTCACATGATTCTCATTTTACAAATACATAAATTTATATAATATAAAAGGTATTTTACGAACTCTTATGAGACTCAGAAATATATATTAATTCTTTGAACATTGCTAATAATAGAGATCACGTGTACATTTAGAAGACACATTGGCTAAATATAATTGTTAGCTAATGGTTATATGAAGAAAGAATGTCTAAAAAATATTTTAAAAAATCATTTCTTCATTTATCAACCGTGTAGAACAATTATTAAATATTGAAAGCTAGTTTTAAGTTTCATTAAGTAACTCTTAAAGTAAGAGGTATACATTTTAACAAAAAATGTGCTTGTTTACATTTAGTAGTTTGCCTCTCGTAAACGTTGAAAGCAAATTGTTTCCCTTGCCTACACATAAAAATAGATGCCATTCTGTAAATGTGCATGAAAAATCTCATATTTTCAAATATTTGACTTAGGTTTGTATTCCGCATTATAAAAAAAATATCTTAATATAATTTACACTTAAAAGCATTTTAAAATATTTCTTACAAATGCCACTCATTACAAGAAATAGCACCAATGCCATTACAGCTAATGCTGTCCTATACTTTCTGACAATACAACTAAAACCACTTAGTGCAGAGCACACATCTAAATGTTGAGCTATCACATGCTGACTGGAGTCACAGAGAGTACTGTAAAGCGAGTGACACCATTTCGATAGATATCGCGCCTCAGACAGGCATGTCCTGACAATATTCCAAAGCGAGCCGCGGTAGATTAGGTGAAAGAACGTTCACCTCACAACAAGGTGACCTAGGCTCGAATCCCAGGTCCCGCACCACGTTTCCCAGTAGAACACCGAAGTCAAAAATCATCGGGTGCGGTCAATACGCGGGGGTAGGAGACCACTTTGATCAGCCTGCTTAGAGACCAAGGGTGCGAAGTATCGGTCCCCTTTAAAGTGTTCTACCTAAACTGCTCGACTTCGCTCGCAGTTCGTCGGACTACAAAAGCGAAGGAAACAACCTCTCTGCAGAGGATCAAAACTGTGATGCCATGTCTTCGGATCATCCTCGGGGTTGTTTCCTAGACCATATGCAATAGCCCATTGTGGAGCCGCAATGGTTCAGGGGATAGAGCGTTCGCCTTCCAATGAGGTGAACCAGGGTTCGATCCCGGCGATGGCTGGTAGATACGAATCCCGCATCCGGCTTGTACCGACCACAGTGCTGTGAAATATCCTCAGTGGTAGAGGAATCATGGGTTAGAGTCCCCTTGCCGTTAGGCTTACCATAGGAGGTTCTCGTGGTCTACCTCTCCATGTAACGCAAATGCTTACTGTAACGCTTCCTCTCCATGTAACGCTCTTACACATAAAGCAAGTTGGATTCAAAATCACACGGATTATTACATGAACCTCGATTACTCGTGGGATAGATAGTTCCATAAAAGTCTTCCACGGAGGCAAATTTCTCCCAATACTTGAGCCAGGAGTTCCCTTGTCTTCCGGATTGGTTTCAAAATTACAAGGCTACGGAGTTGAACATTAGCAGTCGTAAACCCATAAAATTGGGTCAACGACAGTTATAAAATAAAATAAAATAGCCCATTGTGCAGCTCTAGTGCGACGTAAATGAATTGCTACAAATTCTGCTCGCAACTCTTACCAGCCACAGTGCTGATACAAAATATCCTCAAAGGTAATCGGAGTATGGGTAACAATCAACTTGCAGTCAGACCAACCGTGGTAGGTTTTCGTGGTTTCCCTTTCCTTATAACGCTAATTCGAGTTAGTCCCATCTAAACGTTCTCCACGAAGGCTAGTTCATCGCAATTCCTGATCCTGGAATTCTCGTGTCTTCTAGTTTAGGTTCAAAGCTACGAAGTTGAACAGTGATAGTCGTAAGCTCAGAATCGGGTCGGCAATTCAAATACGGTTATGAAATATAAAATGAAACATTTTAAAACGACCTTATAGTGACCTCATGAACACAGAGGATTTTCCTTTACATCTTAAAATTTCTGAGTTTAAAAGGTATTAGTTTCAATAGTTAATATCGATCCATTATGCTCTTGTTTAAAACGAGGTAGGTTCTTAACTCCAACGTTATTGAATTAAATATTTAAAACTATCTCTTAAAATAAATAAACAAAACAAATAAAAATAATGGTAAAATTTAGTTTTCATTGTTGATTTTCTGGTCTAACATTTTAACACTACTGCAATTTATAGTTAACTTTCAAAAGTATTAAAAAATCTTAATTTTCTGTTATATCTTTCTCTTAGTTTTTATTTCTTGCTGTTTGCTAAAATATTACAACATTTTGCTAATAAATATTTTGTTTGGAAAATATTTTTTGTTATAAGCATTTCTAATGCTTATGTTTAAGATAAATGCGAGTCAAACCTCATATGTGGAGTCTTGTACATACTTCTCACGAATTAAATTTTTTTATAATACAATTATGAAGCATTTTTTATTGTTCAATCTCTAAATATATGCAGTAAACGAAATCTAACCATCCTCTCTGCAGAGACTCTAACAATTTTTTAATCAAAAGTTTAACTTTAAAGCACCAACTTGAAATTCTCTGGGCTTGAGAAAAAAAACTAAACAGATGGTGATTAAAACTTCAAATAACCTCCTTCAGATATCACTAACTATAGCAAATTATAAATCGAAGAAGAAAAAAAAGAAAAGAAAATGTGCTTCATTCGACGAACTTGTTTTCAATTTAAATTTAAAATCATGAATATCCTTTAATTTTATTCAAAGTCAAATGTTAAATTCTTATAATAACTTAGATAAAATTAATAAGAAAAAAGTTTTAACTTAAATCAATTATATTTATCTAATTTTATTTTATTTTTTAGACTTAATTGCAAAACAGGGGTAAACCAAAAAACAAAGAGTAGGAAAGTTCCAATAATGGGACAATGACAATTAATTAATTATGATTTAATGAAATTGCAGCAACAACAAAATATCTAATAAGTAATAAAGTCTTCTCATTACTAGCTTACAGTAATGAAATCTTCCCATGCATTACATAAAGTAATGAAATTTTCCCATTCATTGCTCGTATAAACAAAATATCCCCGTTTATAATTTACAGTAATGAAATATTCTTATTTGTAACATATAGTAATGAAATCTCCGTATTTGTTGCTCATAAAAATTAAATCTTCTTTGTAGCATACAATAATGGAGTCTTAACTTTCACAACTTAAATAACGAAGTCGTTGCATTTATCGGTAACGAAAAAGAAATCTTATTTAATAACTTTAAAATATCAAAGTAAAGGCTAAAATTATGATATTATGATAAAATAGAATTAAACTAATTGGAAATCTGTGTTTTTCTTAGGCTGAAACATTTTAATTAAGAAAGAATAACGTTAATATAAAAATCACAGAATAACTCATTTACTCAAAATATATTTTAAAACATCTCAATATGTACACAATAGTGCCTGTCTACTACTTTCGTACTACTTTTAATTGCACTACAACAGTAGAAAAATTGCGTTCTGAGAAATACAAGTTGTTGTTTTTTTCAGAACTCAACTAAATGAAAGGATTTCATTTTATTAAAAGGTGTATCTAGAAAGGAAAAAGTTCTATCTCAATTTTTCCTTCCAAAGAAAGTTTTTGATAATATATAAAAAAATAAAAATTCGAAAATTTGAAGAATTTGTCATTTGTATGCCCTGTATCGCAAAAAAAAAGAAGAAGAAAAAGAAAAACATATTAAAATTTTCTGCTTAAAACTCAAGCTCAGTTTCACTGTTTCTTTTTAATTTGAGTTTTAAAAAGTCATTTTATGAATTTATTAAATTATTTTACTGAATCAATAAATTATTTATACATTTTAAGTATTTTTCATCATTTTTTTTTTAATTTTTACTTTCGCGAAAACTCAGAGGAAGACTTCGTTTCGCTGTGGTAAAGAAGAAAGTTTTTTTTTAATTTTTCAAAGAGGAAAAACTTAAAAGCTTGCTTTAATTACATAGATAATTAAGTTTAAGAATACATATATAATTAGATTTAAAAATACATATATAATTAGATTTAAAAATACATATATAATTAGATTTAAAAATACATACATAATTAGATTTAAAAATACATATATAATTAGATTTAAAAATACATATATAATTGCATGTAAATATTCTGTGTTGAGTATTTATTCAGTGTTTTGTTATTCCTGCATTTTTATTTCGTTAAAAACTTCTCGATGTAAAGGTTTTGCTATCATATTATTATAGTTTATATAACATTGGAAGAGATTACGATATACAATTAATAAACCCTTTAATCTTAACCTACGTAAAATGCAAAATTTCATCTCTTAAAAATTTTAAGACAAGAATTTTTAAACTCCACTAAAAATCATTTGCGTTTTTAAGAACAGTAAACATCACTAATTTATGTGTCAAAAAAACATCCCACTTGTGGTGAAAGCTCCTTTAAAAAATTTGAGTTAAATTTAATTTATTACATGACACTCATGATGAAAATAAATTTTCAGACATCATAATTGGAATCATTTGAAAAAGATTACATTCAGACAAAGAAGCCAGACACATGATGTTTAAAAATGAAGATGACAGTCTGTGAAATTGCTTTTTAAATTCTTAAAGTTCTTAAGATGAAATGGAAAAAAAAGTTTCAAATTGAAGTGTTTACTTTTCAATTACAAAGTTGAACAAATGTTTAGTTCATTACTTTTTTCTTAGTAGAAGACAAAAAAAAGCAGCATATTATTTTTAAAATGTTAAAAACTTCCTAAAAATCAAAGTAATTGTAAAGAATGATTTGTATCAGTAATTATCTTAACTTTTTCCTCTTAATCGGGAATAAATTTAAGAGAATCAACTTTATATAAATTTATTTTTCGGGTTCTGCTTTGGGAATCATAAATTTTATTCAGACTAGTTTCAAATTTTCGCTAACAGAGGGCGACGCTAACTGAGAAATTCTTTGAAATAGAGTTTTTAAAACAATCGCACCATGCTATAACAACGTAATTCAGAATGAGGAGAAAACTAACACATTTACGTGCAAATATTTAAATTGAAATTATCTAACATGCATCAAAAAACGTTGCTTTGGGTGTTTCTGTTAGCAGTGCTGCCTGTTGGCCAGCTTTGCAAATTTGGTTAGGATAGTACCGAGTTTCCTAAGCAGAATTTTACTTCCTTTAACCCCTTCCTTCTCGCTCCCGTAAAAATGACGGGGTGAGGTTTCGCCCTCTATTTCTCGCTTCCGTGAAATTTCTGGGCTGGAGTGTTCAGTAGTAACGCGCCAATAAGAATAAAACGATTTCATTTCTTTTGCCTGGAAAACATTGTATTTCTCATTTTACACACCAGATGGCAGTACCAGGATATTTTTAAGGCAGTTGTACTTAGTTAGTTTATTTTAAACTAGATGTCAGCACTAATCAAATACGTGTATTAGGAAAAATATGCACTTTTATGACCGTTTTCTTGAAAATTAACCGATCGTTAAGGGGTTAATTTTTCATTTTTGGAACACTGGTTACCTACATAACATTCAGTCCGAGGACAATTTTGTTCCCATTTTCTTTCATATAGAAAATAAAATTCAAAAATAAATATTTAAATATTTATAGTTACTTAGAACTGAAGAAACTTGGAGATCTTACGAGATGATAAAATCCGTTATCAATCCTCAATTCAAACCTGTTTTTAAACCCCTTTTAAAATATTTATCGTCAATTCTGTGTTATTAGATTGCTTGATTTCATTTTTTACAACGGGCAAAAGAATTATTATCTCCATTTTTAAAGATAACAATGACAGGAAAGCTGAAATTTTTACTAAACCTCCCCTCCGAAAGAACAAATTTATTTAAGTAAAAATCCTGAAAAGTAGTGTTAACCATTAAAACATAAAGTAAGTAGGGGAAATTCATAGAATCCCCTGGGAGGGTTTAAAATCAAAGCATTCAAGTTATTCTTTTGAGAAAAAAACAAAACTGTTAATACATATCGGTGAAAATAACGATCTTAGAAACCAAACTTCTAGTTTCTCCCTTGTAATTTTTTCCGAGTAGCAAGATCTTCTTAATCTTTTTGTAAGTCGTTTGGTTCTGTTGTTAGCGTAGCGTAAGAGCTACACTAATGGGCTATTGGCGACGATCTGGAATTCGCCTTTAACGAGGATTCGAGGACACTACATTGGATCGGAAGACAGGCATTGTATTGAGAATCATTAGAAAAAATTTTATTCAATTCTAGCTCCTGTCATTAAATAGTTAGAAAAACTTGCTGGTTAAATATTTGATGGTTGTTATAAATGTGTGGCAACAACCAATAAATAAAAAAGTTATAACTATTTTTTTTTATAAAGTATTCTCTTTAAATTGTTATTTCACTAAATACTTCTTATCAAAATAGTTATATTTTTAAAGCTATGATTTTAATGCAAAAAGCATAAAATAGCTAATTATTCAACTACTACATTAAAAATAAAAAAGTATGGGTAAAATCGTATAGTTAATTGCATGCACTTTTCTTACCCATTAAAACATTAATGACAATCGTAAAAGTGCTTAGTCATAAAAGTTTCAAATAATTGCCGTTATTTCATTAAACAGTGTAAATGAAGATCTATATATATATTTCTCTTACACGGCGACAAAAAAAAGCCTCATTACAACTCCCCGAATGGCAACGCTAGAAAATTGACCAATGATTGCCGCTAAAAAAGTCACATGCCAAATCTAGCTGAGGTGACTCAACATATAGCGCTTTTAAAAAGCGGAAACTGAAATAACAATTCAGCTGCAGCAATCTCATACTATTAAGCTAGGCAGAAGTGAGTAGTCTTTGTCGATAGATCTCTATTTTAGTATTTTGTCGAAAGCGTTTTTTTTTCACGAATTTATATATTACGAATTTATTTGACTATTTTTGATTTATATCACGAATTCCTTTGTTTTATTTTTGTTATTAGTTATTCATTGAAAAATGGAGTCTCAGTCAATGAGTCTTTATTTGAATTCAAATTTATTTTAATGACTTAGTATTTACTAAAAAGATGTTAATTTTTTTTTAAAAAAAAGTTGTTATATGGATTTGAATGATTGTTTTGAATTCTTAGAATTTTGTGCATTTGTAGTTTTATAAACAATGATCTTCCTCGGTGTCAGAACACAAAATTACTGTAGAAAAGTGAGGAGAAAGACGCGTTGCATTAATAAAAAAAAAGTGTTTTATCTGTAGGAGAAGAACAAGAAGAGTAAGCAAGATTTTTAAAAAATTGGAAGTAGAAACCAAGTATTAAATGGTTGTTTGGGAATTCCAGGGGTGTGTTATAAATGAAACTAAAATAAATTCCCAGACAATGGAAATGTATACTAACAGAAAATACTAAAATACTTACAGGAAAGACCATTAACTAAATTATTACAATTTGTTTTATAAAATATGGAATGATTCCTAGAAGTTAAGGTCGGTAGATGAAGAGCAGTTTTGAATGAATTCAGTAGGAGAAACCTTAAGCCCATGAGCAGAACTTCAACTAGTTAGAGTGATGAGAAATTCAAATTTTGGACAGATCTCTCATACGTCTTAAATGAAAATTCAAAAATGTGCTGTAGCTTTATCGTATAAGATAGTTGGTACAAAATATATAAAGCAAATTTTATTTTAGTGCTGCCATCTATGAAGAAAAATCCGTCTAAAGAAAGGTATTTTCATTCAGAGAAAGTACGTTTTTTTCGTCGTAGTATGGAACTTAAAAAATAGTCTGTGCCAATTAATTAGCATATTTGCGGTCACCTTAAACAAACAATTGGGTACCAGTATGTTAAAATCCGATTATTAGACGAAAAGATATTCAGGGTGTTTTTTTTCATTATTTATTTGTTTTGCGTATTGTATATATACAAGCCGAATTTAACAATAGGAAACAAATAAAAAATATAATGATTTTCAATCAGAATCAGCATGTTTTTTGCGCGTTATCACGTGCCAAAGAATAAATAAACTTATTAATTTTTGAAGCCTTATTATTTATTTATTTTTTTACAAAACGGAATTTAAACTAGAAATCTTCAATCGCCAAAACGTTTTGTAATGGTTTCACTTAAGTTGAGAAATAGAATAAATTAAAATGAAATTCTCTAATTAACAATGTTGCGTTGTAGGGCGATGAAAAACGCCGCCTACGCTGTGTTTGTGATTTGATTAAAACAGCCACTTTCATTTGGTCATCTTTTAATTTTAATCGTTCTTGAATGTTAGAAAAAAATTGACTTGAAAAGAATACATTTTTTTTTAAAGAACGAGATGTTTTCTGTTATTGAAAAATAAAAAAGATTTTAGGAGGAAACTACTGGGATTTATTTTTGATTTTTGTTTTAAACAACAACCTATACTTCTCCATATACGCTAGAGTGCACAAGTATTTAATCAACCCATAGAAGTGCGCCTTTCGGTGTATTTTTGTAGAATTCGGACCCGTTGTTTTTAATCGAGCCATCATATATGTTACATTGATTTCAGAATTTTTAATCTCCGTGCTATTTAATCGTAAATGTAACTTTTTTCGGAGAAGATTAGAATCTTTCAACGCAGCTCAATTAAATATTCCTTTTTCTAGATTTCGAATCATCTAAGAACAAATTCCACAAAAACAAATATCAAAGCTAAATTAATAGTGCACGCATAAAATTGTAATCAGTACTCAGAAAACAAATTTGCAAAACCTAGGCAAATAAACAAAGGAATTCATCAAATTCTTACTTTGATTTACAGTGCGCAAAATAAAAAACGGACCACCCTGAATAACTTTTTATCTAATGATCCGGATCTTCACGGATCAATCTTATTGGTTAGAGAGAGTAACGAACCTCAAAAATGCTAAATAATTACTACAATAAAACAGACACAAAAACGTACCTTCATTGAATAATCATACCTTTTTTTCAATGGAATCGAATTTTAAACTTCCAAAATCGCAGCAATCAGGGTAATAAGGTCATAGTTTGATCAGGAGAGCGGTTCGAAGTTTAGACTGGTTAATGTTTTTTACATTTTTACCCATTATATGTTAACCCGTTAATATAATTATATTTTTTTGCATATTTAACCATATCTCAAGAGCTTCTTAATCGAGTTGAAAAATTTTTGCACACAATTAGGAAATTTATTTATCCAAAGACAATTCTATGAAAAAAATATAACGTTTATTATGTATTAATTATTTTTATTATTTTATTTAACAGCAGTCAAAATCATTTTGAATTTTAAGTTAAAAATATTCTATTTAAAAATTCAATTTAAAAATATAACTATTCTTCCTATTTCGCTCAAATTTTGTAGTTTACCATATAAAATTACTTTTCTTTGGGAAGGATTTAAAATATAGTATACCTTACAATTCAAAATATTTTTGGCCATTATTAAATAAAATAATAATAAATATTTACCAAAAGTTATATTTTTCATGAAAGAATTTTATAATTCCGTGTATTTTTTTTTTCAATTTGCTTTAAAAGTTCGCGACTTCTGGCAAAATACGCAAAAAATAAAATTAAGGACTTCAAACTCTAGACCGCTTTCTTACTAAACTATGGCGACCATATTTCCCAGATTATTGCGGATATCCCCTATATTTTGGGGGTCAGAAATTTGAGTCTGTCGAAAAAAATGCTTGTTTATATAAAGAGAGTATGTTTTTGTGTCTGATTTCGTAACTTTAAAAAATCGTATGTACTAATTAGTTTGCATATTTGAAATAATCTCCTCGAATCATTAAGATTACGTCTTAGAACGTGGAGATCCAATCACTATATCCGAAGTTTATCAGGGTGGTCCGTTTTTTATTTCGCGCACTGTACAAAAACCACTAAATGTGATAAATATCATTCCTTTAATACCTGTTTGACATGCAAATTGTGTTTGATTTAAAGATATTTTAAGTTTTGCTTTCTTGTTGATAAGCATACCAAGGAATTTTAGAAATAGACATATTATTTTACTACTTCTCGAATTAACGGTAGATTTATTATTAGAATCTATTATAACGATCTATTTACTACTATTTATTTATTATTATTGAGTTTAGCCAAAGACTTTTGCATACTAACATAGCTGCAATAATGTTACTTCAAAGAGTAATTAAACGAAAAGTATTGAACTATATGTAATTCAAAGCTAACAGCATGGCTAATTAGCTCGTTAAAGACATTAAAGAAAAGTTATATCCATTTATAGGTACATATGTCAATTAGTTTAGAAGTGTCTGGCTTAAAACATTGTAGCTTAACTTTAGATATTCCAATCGTTGATTTCCCAAAAGATAAACGGTTTGTTTACTAAATATGTACCGATATCGTGCAAATATTGCATACCAATGTCGTTAAGCCACCAATACCAAATGAGATACTTATAATAACAGAAGAAGCAAGTCGAATGAATCTTTTTTAACTCAAGCTGGAAGTGAAATCCTATAATTGGATTCTTATTGTTTCAGGGCCAGCAAAAGACGATTACTGCAGTTAATAGGAAAATCTGATCAAATTATAACGGGAACCTTTTATTAATTGAATTCTAGATTTGTTTTAGGAATGATTGCTCTTAAATAATGAGATAATGATTTTGTGGTTAACATATGAAGTAAAGCTTCATGATTCGCAGCATGTAATCTTCGTGATAATCTGCAATGTTTTATACTAGTTATATTTTTAAACTTTCTCTTAAATATTTTTTTCAATTGCTAATACTTTTCCATATAATTTTAACAAAAGTTGAGAAATATTACCTAGAACCTTGATGGCTCAGGGGGTAGAGGGTTCGCTTTCCATTGAGGTGCACCGGGTACGAATCCCAGTGATGGCTGGTTAATACGAATTCCGCATCCGACTTGCACCTACCACAGTACTGATTTAAAATGTCCTCAGTGGTAAACGAATTATGGGTTAGAGTCCCCTTGCCGTCAAGCTAGTCGTGAGAGGTTTTCGTGGTTTCCCTTGCCACGTGACGCAAATGCGGGTTAGTTCCATCAAAAAGTCCTCCACGAAGGCAAATTTTTTCCCAATACTTCATCCAACAGTTCCCTTGTCTTCTGAATTGGGTTCAAAATTAGAAGGCTACGGAGATGAACTTTAACTGTCATAAACTGGATAAAAGTTTGTTAGGTTGTTCAACGACTGTTTTAAAATTATAAATTATTACCTTAAAAATTAATTGAACTAGAGGTATCAAATTACAATTGGATATGTTAGCAAAACTTTATGTTTCGGCTAATAAACTTTTTTAAAATATTTAGGGTATTAAATGTGTTCATGGGGTAAGCTTCAATCAATTAGTTTAAACATGTCCCGCTTCAAATATTGTTACTTAATTTTAAAAAAATTCCATGCATTGAATTCCTTAAAAATTGGGTTTTTTTTCTAAGTATATCGCAATATTGTAATAAATATCTCAACTCTAACTATACATATTTCATAAAACCAAGTTTAGAATTGATTGAAATAAAGAAAAATATTATAATTTAATTTCTTCAAACAATGCAAATTATTCAACTATATTATTATAAATTTAGGATAAAAATAGCATTTGATAAATAAAACATTAAACTTAATGACTATCTTAGTAACCATCAATTTACATATATTTGGCTTTAAATCCTATTACTCATGTCAATATCTTTATATAACGATCGTTATTATTTTTATTTACTTTGAAAAACTGAAATTGATAGAAGAAAATGTGATAGTTAAGGCCTTAAATATCACTAAAATAAAGATAAAGTACAAAACAGTTCGACGAATATTTCCCAAAGGTTTTATAGTCTAAAAAGTTAAAAACAGTTTTAGATAGACACAAAAAAAGTATATTCGACTTTAATATCCTTTTGAGCCACCTAAAATATGACATGGAATCTTTCTTTTATGTTGTAAAAAATAACTTTTAAAATCAATTTTGAAGGTTATAAATCATAAGAATAAACTGCTTATAAATCTAGGGTTTTTCTTATATATTAAAGGATATAAATTTTGAATTATTTTATATTATTCCAGTCTAAACATTAAAATATATGTTTAGACACTGATATTTAGTTCTTGTTTCTGAAACCCGAAACTATAATGTGCCCCTTTCTATATCTTTATTTGTGCTTTATCCACGTTGTTTTGTCTTATTTTTAGGTAGCGCAATGCCGATTGCGTTCATTAGCCCGACACCTGACAACCGACATCGCACCGTACCTATCGGGCTAACGTACATCTTAAAATGTATGTTTAGACACTGATATTTAGTTCTTGTTTTTGAAACCGGAAACTATAATGTGCCCCTTTCTATATCTTTATTTGTGCGTTACCCACGTTGTTTTGCCTTATTTTTGGGTAGCACAATGCCGATTGCGCTCATTAGCCCGACACCTGACAACCGACATCGCACCGTACCTATCGGGCTAACGTGCAACGTAAAATATATGTTTAGACACTGATATTTAGTTCTTGTTTTTGAATCCGGAAACTATAATGTGCCCCTTTCTATATCTTCATTTGTGCTTTATTCACGTTGTTTAGCCTTATTTTTAGGTAGCGCAATGCCGATTGCGTTCATTAGCCCGACACCTGATTGCCTGACAACTGACTTCGCACCGTACCTATCTGGCTATTGCCCGATAGATACGTTTGCACAACTCATTTTCCCGACTTGTACATTTGCCTCACAATTTATTTTCCCGACTTGTACGTTTGCCCGACAAGACTGGTATGTAAGGGAAATGAGTATAATTTTCTTTTATTTTTCACTGCCCTTCGTATAATTTTGCTCGTTATTTTTTGTAAGACATATTAATTACAGGCATATTAATTTTGCTATAGCTATTTTGACCGTAGATTACGACCAATTGAAATAAGAATCTAAGGGTCACGTAATTCATCCTGCATTCAAAAGGTTTTTAACATGACTCACATTTTTTGAGCAGATGGTGGTACCGAAGAACGTAGACTATATAATTGGTATTTTTAAAATCCGATCTATTAAACTTGTCAGTCAGTTAGGGTTTTCGTGGGTTCTTTTTTTTCTGTTGGAAAAATGCACTGTCGAACAAATGAGTTGTCGGCCAAACATACCTGTCGAGCAAAAACGTACCTGTCGGGAAAATGATTTGTCGAACAAAAACGTATACCTGTCAAACAAACGGAATCAGACAATTGAAGTATTGGGAAACTGAGGGAATTGAAAATATACTAGACCCCATAAACTATTCCCTTTCATCATTATTGCCCACATACAAATGAATAATGGTTTATGGGTATTCAAAGGGTGCACAACTTACTGGGATTCTCAAATTGTCAACGTGTAGATATTTTCCTCAAATCTAAAAATTAAGAGATCTAGCATAAGTTTTATAACAGTGTTTCAAGCTAATTTCAACAATCGTTTAATGCAAAACAATCAAACTATAGGATTAAATGTGTAAAATATATTGGTACTGATTTAAGGTGTCAAAACATATTCTTCAACAAAGTTTTTTTTTAAAAAATTTGTTTTGAATATGTCGCGATCAACAAAAAAAATTACTTCAACAAAAAAAAAACGATCAAAACGGGGACTTATTTGAAGTTTTAGGATGAAATAACTTCACATAAAATTAAAATTAAAAGTGACAAAATTATTTATTTTTTTCTCAGAAGAAGAATGAAACCTAACTTTAATAAAAATGCCATTACGTCTAAAACCTAAATAAATAAAAAAATATATGTATATTTTGCGAATATTATAAAATATCAGTTGTATTTTGTCTTTTAATTTCTAAAAAAAAATTATATAGTTTTCATTTACTCTTTAAAGAACACTTATATTGTCATCAATTAATGTAAAAACTAAACTCAATGCTTTTTGTCTGCCTTCTTCCGAAAAAGACACACCTCTATTATTAAAATATTAATTAAACTTTTTAACAAATTCTTGTAAATAAGGAAAACAGTGAAACAGCATCATTGTTTCCAAAGTTGTACATGGTATAATTAGTTGAATTACGTAATAACTCCGCTGAAGGAAAACAGTGAAAAAGCATCATTGTTTTTAAAGTTGTACATGGTATAATTAGTTGAATTACGTAATAACTCTGCTTGCTAAGTCCTTGATCTTGTATGTTAAAATAAAAATTAAATTGAGAACGAAAAACATCAGTAATATTGTATTTGTCTAATTAATTTTAGAAATTAACTAGTTACAATAGAAAGAAAAGGACTTGAAAAACAAGGAATGCAGTTCAATTGAGATTAATGAATAATTCTTTGGAAACTAAGATAAATATTGTATTATCTCCTTCTTTTATTAAGACAAAAAGAAGAAAGTTAATCAAATAAGTGTTCTTTCTAGAAGCTTCTGATAACTAATGATAATAAAGGTAATTTATTTTTTTTACCCATTTATATTCCCAACTAACACGTTGGCTTCTACTAAAATTTCTCCCTTTTATTGAAGTAGAAAAAAAAAAGACATCAAGCAATAATGTAATTAATATAATTTGTTCATCTCTTTAATTTCAGTATATTATGTTTCAATAAAGACTATGGGGAAAAGTAATTCCATTCTTGTTTTCATAATATCTAATCTGTGTTAGTTTTTAAGAAAATACTTTTTGAATATCAGTTAATATTTTTTTTAAATATGTTGACGTCTGTTACAGTTCTTATTCGCCTTATTCTATTTAGAATTGAAGTTCAACCATATTGAAATAATTTTATTTTAAACCCTGCATGGTAAAAGCTATTCAATAAACACGAATGATGAAAAAGATTCTGTAGCACTAGGGCAGTGTTTCCCAAAGTGTGGTACGCGTACCCCTAGGGGTACGGGAAGAGTACGCGTTCTAATGCGAGATATATTGCAACAAACGAAAAATTTTATTTAGAAACAAAGCTAGAAATGAAAATTTACGATTACGTATTTTTCTATTGGCTATTTTTTTGCAGAGTTAACAGTTAGCAATTAGTGGTATCAACAGCCAGTTGTGGTTTTTAATTTTTGTGAAATTTTTTTATAGTAAAAAACACATTAATTTTTATATTATTGGTACACAGCGTTACGAAAAGTTTAGAAAGGGTACACAAAAGTCATAAGTTTGGGAAACACTGCACTAGGGAATATTTTTCCTTCTTGTTTTTTGTTGCAAGAGATTTTTTAACTGATCTTAGATACTTTTGTGTGACTGATTCCAAATCTGCAATTGGTGCTCCGGAAGTCATAAAAGCAAAACCTTTTCTATCGAGAGAGCACGACAAAAGTCTAAAATTGTTCTCTCGACAAAAATCTCGACACGACAGAAGTCTAAAAAAGAAAAGGTTTTGCTTTTATGACTTCCGGAGCTGGTACCCCCTGAAGACGTCAGCTTTGGTTGTCATATTTTTCCATTTTTTTCATATTTCATTATTTCTTATGTTTCATTTCCTTTCGGATTCACTGCTGCTTTGCGCGTTTCTCCATCGGAAGTAATATTTTAAACTAGTGGGCTGCGCTCCCTGTTCGCTAACGCTCGTCAACCCCTGAAAATTGCTACGCAATCTTATATGGTTTACTTCGCAAACCAAGCTCGCTTCACTCGCTACTAACTTAGGTACATTACAAATGCACAAAATTCTAAGAATTCAAAACGATCATTCAAATCCATATAAAAACTTTTTTTTTTTAAAAAAATTACATCTTTTTAGTAAATACTTAGTCATTAAAATAAATTTGAATTCAAATAAATGACATGTAATTCGTTAAACCTATAAGAAATGAGCTATAGTATAATTCGTGATATAAATCAAAAATCGTCAAATAAATTCGTAATATATAAATTCGTGAAAAAAGCGCTTTCGACAAAATACTAATATAGAGATCTATCGACAAAGACTACTCACTTCTGCCTAGCTTAATAGTATGAGATTGCCGCAGCTGATGCTCTCTGGTTATTTCAGTTTCCGATTTTTTAAAAGCGCTATATGTTGAGCCACCTCAGCTACATTTGGCACGTGACATTTTTAGCGGCAATCATTTGTTGATTCGCCGTGTAAGAGAAATAGTAACGTAAACAAAACAAAGCAAACGTTGCCACCGCCAAAAAAGGAATACAGCCAAAATTTGGGAGCCACGTAAGAGAATCATATATATTAGATGCTTTCAAAATTTTGAATTCCTTTCTTAAATTTAAAGACGTTATATAACAGGTGGTCGCATAAATGTTTCGACTAACAACCAGTGGAGTTAGGGCTCATCATCAGAATAAAAATTGGACAGGCAGTACGTCGTTAAGGGTGTTGTTTCATTATGAATTCGAAATAAAGAATACGTTTATTTGTAAGAGAGAAGCGCTCCTTGTCGTGTAAGATGATATTTCCAGATATGGATTCCTATGCAGTTTTAATCCTGATGATGTGCCCTAACTCCGTAGAAGTTTGTTGCAACGTTTGCACTACCCTCTGTTATATGTAACGTTTTTAAACTTGTACATTTTGACAAAAAACAAGCTAAAAATGTCATTTTTAATTTTAAAAAAATATGTGTCTTTAGAAGGAAAATTAATTTCAGATTTGAAATCCCCGCACCTGAATTAATCAAGATCAAGTATTTGTATAAATGTGTATAAAAAATTTGTTTCTCATTATAATGGATCCCACTTGTTTTTCCTAAAATATTAAGTACGCTGGGATTTTTTTACTATAATATGATGAAAATGTTGTAATTTATTAATTTTAGAACAAAGAAAATTTTATTGAGACTTAACTTATCACTTAAAGTAAATATAAATTAATATTATCAATAATAATGTGTAAACTGACACTCTATTTATCTTGCACAATGAATTGGAGTTCCTCATAGATTTTGATTATGCTTTATCATTAATGTTTTTTCACAGAGGTCCAGAATATCATTACGTATTACAGATAAAAAAAAACAAGTAGAATTGATGGATAATAAAATAGAAAAAAAAAACTTTTTTCCTCGCTAATTGTATAATGGGGTCCATTACGGAGGCCTGCTCTAAATTTTAATATGTTTTTTTGAGCTGTATCATATTTAAAAATAGGTTGCTAGTGCAAATTAAGATGGAATATTGTTAGAAATATTTTTTACGAGAACGTAAACAGACAATTGAAGTGAGATCCATTATTGAACTAGTGCGAAGGTCAACAAATTTTCAGTGCTAAGGGTAATAAATTTCCTGTGCTATGGTTAAAACATTTCCTTACGAAGGTTAAAATGCATCCTTATTATACAAAAATTTCTCTCTTGTCCAAAAACATGCTTATTTTTCCAAAAAATACCTCTTTTTAAAACAAAAGATTTATTTTTTAACCTTACTACTTTTTTCTAAAAATCTTTATTTTCTAAAATATCTTAATTTTTCTAAAATACTTTTTTAAGAGTTTTATTTTATTCAAAAATAAGATTTTTTAAAAAAATTTTTTTAGTTCGGCACAACATGCCACTACTTTACTGAATTAATTCTAATTCATGTCAATTAATTTCCACAGATTAAACATGCTTTCGTAGCATTATGATAGACATTAACGAAAAAATATCTCAGTTAGGGCAATTTTAATCAACGTGATGCATATTTTATTTAACAGATCCCAGTGTTCTCAATAATTGTTGGTACATTAAGATGGTATCCTCAACATTACGAAAGCAATATTAGGCTCAGCGACGTCGTTAACTTTGAAATTAAGTTTCGAACATCTAATGAAAAACAGTGGAATGTAGGATAGAATGGTTAAATTATTTTCTCTGTGAGTGCTGAAGGAACATTTGGGTTATCTGATAATGGAATTCGATCCTCTTTTAGAAGCATTTGTTTTCGAGAAAAATACACGCATAGTACCGTTTTAGCTTCCCTAAGAGAATTTTCGATTAATTTAAAAACAAATGCCTTAGAAAAAGCTGAAATCGTTATCAAAAAGGAATTATTCTTTATCATTGCCTACTTCAGATTTATTCATTGTAAAAATGATTTTTTTAGAAAAAAAATTATCGCAAACCACAAAGTGGTTCTGGCTGTCTTAATGCTCATGATTTTTTAACAGAAAAATATTAGGCTGAGCAGACCATAACTGTTAAAACTGTTATAGTCATATTATCGCATATTTTTTTAGACAAACCAACAATATATTTAAGGTGTTGAGATTTTATTTTATATTTTATTGACACAGTTGAACAGAGGACCCAATTATTGGGTTTACGAATACTAATGTTCAAATACCTTTAATTAGCTTTGTATAATACCTTGTAATATTGTGTGTAGCCTTGTAATTTTGAACCCGAACTAGAAGGAAATGCAATGATCAAGTATTGAGAGAAATTTGATTTCGTGGAGGACTTTTATGACAGAACTAACCTGCATTTGCTTTAAATGGAGAAGTAAACCACGAGAGCCTCCCATGGTTGGCCTGACGGCAAAGAGAGTCTAGCCCATGATCCGTCAACCACTGAGGATATTTCACGTCAGCACTGTGGTCGGTTCAAGCCGGATGTGGTATTCGTGTCACCCAGCCATTGCTGGGATTCGAACCCGGTTCACCTCATTGGCAGGCGAACACCTTATCTCCTGAGCCATCGCAACTCATGTGTTGATATTATAAAAGAGAGGCAAAAATGCAATTTTGGATTGAAAAATATCTTACTTAACTAGAGACCAACATCGTTTTAAACATGATGAATGCATAGCTTTTATTATTTTCATTTAGATTTGGAGTTTTTCAAAGGAGAAGCTGTAACAACTTGCTGTGGTTCCGACAATTGCACTTTCCTTCGCCAGTTAAAATTTGAATTTTGTTACTTGACTTCTTTTTAATGCCGAATCCTCATTTATTTCTTACTTTCTAAGTGAAACTGATTTTCTAACTCCAGTTCTTCTTTCAAAAGTGAACAAATTTCACCTCGACGTAGGGAGATTTTTATCTCTATAAGGGCATAAAATGCATTGAATAATTTGTTGATGAATGATCACATTAACTAGCGATGGCACAGAGGTTAAGGCACTAAGATATCATTTTATTATATAACCAGTGTTGAACAGACAACCCTGTTTTGAGTTAACGACTACCAATGTTCTACTCCGTAGCCTTCTAATTTTCAACTAAATCCAGAAGGAAACGCAATGATCAGGTATTGGGAGAAATTTGCCTTCATGGAGGACTTTTTGATGGAACTAACCCGCATTTGCATTACATGGAAAGGAAAATCACGGAAACCTTCCATGGTTAGCCTGACGGCAAGAGAACTCTAATCACTGATTCGTCTACCGTTGAGGATATTTTTACGTCAGCATTGTAGCTTCTGCGAGCCGTCGGCGATATTCATTTCGACCAGTTATCATCGGAAATCGAACCTGGGTCACCTTATTGAGAGGTGAGTGCTCCATCTTCTGTGCCACAAAGGCTCACTGTGGAGACCGGGGCTCTGTCAATCCCGGGGTTTGAAACTCAATCAGCTTCAGATTAATGGGTACTACCGTGTCATGCAGGCAACGCTGGCCAGCACACAATGCTAACCACATTGTCAACCAAATTGCGTTGGTCGCGAAATCGTCAAAACATGAAGTTCTTGTCCGGAAACTCGTTGTTGAGGGATTTATTCTTTTTCTGAATTATTATGCGAAAAGTATGTTTTATTAGAAAAATTTAAAATGCTTGACTTCCAGAAAATATAAACAGGATAATAAATTAAAGATAAGCAGGATGTTAATTAAATTCTTCAACACATAAAAACTAAACATTGTTTCTGATTTCTTGAATATTCGAAGAATATTTAAAATTATAATATAATGTTTTTAAACATCACTTATTTTAACTCCAATAGAGCAATACAATTTCAAAAATAGTTTATTTTATTGTTAATTTTGCGCTGGTAAAAATCTTTTTGAGTCTTCTTCTACCAAATGTTATTAATATTTATTATTTTGTATAAATATAATTCTTTTCTAAAAAAATTATAAACGTAATATTTTACTGATGATATAAATTTCCAAACACTAAAGATATCATGCTTTTTATGTTACAAATTATCTCCACGGGAATTAACTATATAACTATTTATGTAAAACAAAAAGTTTTCAATACCAAATTTAGCTAGGAAACTTTATAAATAACAGTGTAAATAAACCTTAAATTTTGCTAATTATGCTGACGATCGCTACACTGTAAGGACTTCCGGATCAAATTACGGTACAAAGTATCAGCAATTTGCGTAAATTATCTGTAAAATATATTTTACCATAAAATCCATTTTCACCGTAAAATGTTATACTGCAATTTTTACATTAATATTCATTTAATTGGAGTGATTCAATGTTTTTACGGCATTTATTACTGTAAAAATTATGTTTTAATGGATTTCTTGCTCCGTAACATGCTCCGGTAAAAATGGTCTTCATGGTTAAAAGTATCGAAACTCTGATTGCCAGTACTTTTTAGCGCAATTTGATCTGGAATTTCTTACAGTGCAATCCGAAGAGAGCTGATGGCCCTTGTCCAAAGTACAAAACTGCATACACTTTCTACATTTTGTTAAGTTTAATTAAATAAAACATTCTTTTTTTCGTAACAAAATGATTCTATCTTGTAAGCATTGGTATTTTGGTCTGAGCTTTCTGTAGTTCTGTTTTCAAATGGAAATAAGATATGGTTTTATTTTCCAATTAAAAAAAAATTTCTAATTAATAAGTCAAAAAAAATTACAACATTTCTGAAAAATCTAAAATAGTCAGCAGCAAAGCAGAGAGTGATTGTTTTTACAAGTATCATCTGCATGTACAGATTGTAAAATTAATCCACTAGATGGCACAAGTGACACAGGCTCGAGATACATGCCTTTAGAGGTACTCTCTGATACAAGTCTCTGATACTCTCTGATACAACTACTATTTATCCTTGCATTTAAATTATAATTTTTATTTTTATACTTAATTCTTAATAATTACTCTTAACAATACCTTAAAAATTATTCTTAACAATTGTCACTGTCTGGGTTTACTGCATTCAGATTTTTTATGAAGCATGAATACAGAACTAATGCATCAAATTAGATTAAAAAAAATTGCATAGATATCTTATATGCTAATAAAATGTATTTTCTGAGAAAATAATTTTTAAAAAATTATTTGTTTGAAGAATATGGTAATTTTCTGAATGTTTTTTACTTGGGGGTCACAGTATCCTTGCAACTATTTTTTTAAATAAAGGTATAATCATTCATTTTGTGGATGATTTACATGCTTATTTGACTTATAATCAATAATTTATCTTCAAAAAATAATGAAAATGTTCAATTTTTTTTAAATTTTAAAAAAAGTTTAAAAAATTCAAAATTTTTAAATCTTTAAGGCTTTTTAATTTTAACATATCTTCAAAAAAAAAGTTTTTTCTTAGTGTTTACAAAACTCATTTTAACAATTTTGTGCATTCATTTGTTGATATATCTATCAGAATATTTTTTATAGATTATTTTGTAAAAAAGTAGAAAAAAAAGGTTAAAAATTCCTGTTATGTATTTAAAACATGTTGTAATACCTCATAAAATGCTTATTCCATGCACAGTTTAAATAAATGTATTATACTTAAGATAAAATAGTTTCCTTGAAAGCTTTTTCTTTAATAGAAAAAATTCCTCAGGAATTTAATTAAGATTAAAACATAAAATTATCATCTATGAGAGAAAGCACTTTAAAGTCTGTCTGCTGTGCAAGTTTCTGTATTAGGGCAATCAAAACATGACTTTTTTAAAAATGCAGATAGAGAGATTGATTTTTTTTCAGTGCATTATTTGAAATAGTTTGAAATTTCATTGTAAGCAATAAAAATGTTTTCGATATTTTGGTCATTTTTTGGATACTGTGACCCCTTAATAATAAAATTATTAGATCAGAATGTAGAGTTATAATTAAAACAATTATTTATTTTATTCTAAATGTGCACTAAATAATTTTTTAAATTTTAAATTTGTGTTTAATGGTACTAAATTTTTAAGAATAACCCTTTCGCTATATTTTCGTAAATTAAAAAAAAAATTCGATTATTGGAGAATAAAATTCTATTAAATATTCAAAGATATTTAAAGGAACTTCAACACATCACTGAGTTAAACTTGTTTCACAGCATGTTTTCAAAATTTAAATAAATAATGTGTTTTCTATTTCGCTAACGCTTTAAAATTTTCAATGAAATGTGGCTCGCAAAAATAAAGAACAATATGAAAGACACGTATGGTTACTGGAAGCTATTTGTAATATAAATGTCGTGAAATTTTGCCACCTCTAATAAAACTTTTCCAAGAAATGCTTTAGACTTTGAGAAATCGATTGTCGCATTTCATTGTCTGAAAGTCAGGTTCTCGGTTTTTATTATTAAAATGTCAACAAAAGTGTATAGTTATGTCTAGATATATATATCAAGTTTTTATCAACTTTACTAGAAATTCCTCAAAACAGTTTTTATTCCAGTTTTTAAGTCTTATTACCAGAGAAAGTTTCGAGTTAAGTTAGTTTCGTAATTGTGTAAATAAACGACAAAACTTAAATAAATAAATATACATAACAAATAAATAAATATAAGAATACGATGGAGGTTTTTTTTATCTTGTTTTGAAATTGAACAAAAATTTATTGCAATACAAAACTACTTCGAAGATAACTTTTGGCGAAGACTTCCATAGAAAGTTTGTGTATTAAAATCAATATCCACACTATACTCTGAGAAGTTTCACAGCTAAATTATGGCAATCACCAACAAAAAGTCACTGACCTATGTCCCTTATTTTCAATATTTAGGCCTCCTCTCCTCTCATAAAGTCACATTTCATCATACCCCTCTTACTCCCTCCATTACATGTCACACTATATTACATAAAAATACTTGCAGTTCAGAAATAAAGAACAATTTTATTTATCATGTTTCCATTTTTTTCCCAACTTTAACGGTGTGTTTTACTGACGCTTAAGGACACGTGATTATTATATGTGCATTTATTATTATTAAAATGATGAAATGAATGGATATAAAATATTTTATCTGCTGATTTAAAATGCTTTCATTTTAACGCAAAAAAGGAAGTCTCAGTTTCTTATCTTTCTTCCTTATTACTAGCTATTTCGATATCACAAATCCCCTTCCTGAGACCCCTTAAGCTCTAAATTTATTAAAATCTAAACAATAAACACTAAAAGAAGTTGTTAGATACGTTAGGAGGTACAATTTTTCTTCTTTTGCTTGGAAAAAAAATGAATCCCGAAATTGATTTTCTTGAAGAATAGACAACTACTTCGTCACTCTGGCGAAATTTTTGATCGGTGCATGGTTGGTTGGTTGGTTCTAGTGCCACTTGCCATACGGGCAAGCCTGCTTGGTGAAACCGAGCAAATTTAAGGCAGAGTGTGCGATTCTTGCTTTTCAGTGGCGCCATCTATGCCAAGAATTCGACTTCTCCACATCGAACGTCACACCTGTTTATAAGGCTGACCCATTCATACATCCATTCATTCATCCACAGATCGTAATTTTGACCTGAATCAGAGAACGATCGATCTCCAATCCAGTATCCCCAGAGGTATTGATTTGTTATGGGAACATGGATGACTTTGCGACTCGACAGAATTTTAACGTGCATCAGTCACCAACTAGGCCGGCGGGGTTCGAACCCACGAACTCTCGGGCATGGGCCCAGCGCCCTACCGACCAGGCTATCTCGGCCTATGCTCGGTGCATAAACCATGAAACAGTTTCGTCAAAAACGAAGAAATTTTTGTGAAATTTCAGCCTTGATTTTGAGTATGACAGCACGTCTCCTGCACATTCCTTCAATGTTACGCCTTTCATAATTATCATCAACGCTTTCTTCTGATCTCTTCACTCTTTTTCAGCTGTTTTTTTATTAGGCTTAAAAAGTAAAGCAGGACGACTAATACGCATTTTCAATGAATAACAATAGCGGTGAATAAAATTATTATTGAGCCTGAATAAGTCTAATTAAAGTATAATCGAGAACACGTTGTTTGTTGTTATGAACGATTCACTTTTAACCTTTTAAATTTTCCGTTTCAACGCTCCGATTCATTTTCGTTTACGTTTTCTTGCTTACGGTAGCTCAACCAGTTGATATTTCAATACTTCGTTAAGAATGCAAACAAGAAATGAGGACTTTTATTGTCACCGTGTAAGAGAAATATATAATAGAAGAATCTACTTTACTATTTAAGCGTCGTTTCAAGTTTTGTTTTAAGTATATTACAATCTATATCGTCTAAACGTTAAGGTGTTTATACTTAATTTTGATGAATATGACGAAAGAAATAGTTTATTATTAAAAGAGAAAATTTCAAAATAAGAAATTAAATATGCAAAATTAGAAAATTTTAAAAAACTATGAACTATTTAATTTTTGGAACAACACGAGTAAAAACTTGAATTGTTTAAAATTTGCTCAATTTTTCTTCAAATACGCATCCTAAATCTTCGCTATAAATAATCCTTTTCATAAATAATAAGCTTTCCAAATACGGTTTTCTGTTTAAAAAGCATCAACGAGCGGAGTTAGGATCGAACATACTGGATAAAGAATGCTATTTAAAAAAACGTTTATCTCTTTTCTTTAAAATAGAAAACAAATACACAGCTGCACTTTTTATATTCTCCTAGTCGTAAGCATTTGTAGAAGATTTCTTTAATTTTTAAATATTCCAAAAAAGAAATAAAAGCTCTTTTTATTGTAAAGATTTCTTTAAAATAAAATAGAACTTTATACATTTAAATTAACACGTTCTCATTTGCAATTCATTATATTTATTATCATTTATGTAACATTAAGTCAAATTAATTGTGCACAACATTAATTATCTTTCCCTATTAAAATTTAACTCGAATTATTTTACAAGAAGGTGATGTGCAAAAAAAATATTTTGCATAGGTCTCCAGAGTTACCACATATTTTAAAATCAGTTTCATTATAATCATTAAAATGTATTCTTATCAAGGATCCCACAAATCCCACTAGAAATGCTGACATTCATATGGCATCTGCAAAAGTTATAAAAAGCCATTTTTTACATAATTTTTATGCACATAGTAAATTAAAACCAAAAAGTAAAAAATTACATTGCGCAAAGCACTACAAAGCCCTACTACATTTAAATTAATCATTTTACTTATGATACATTTATTTCTATTTTTTAACTTTTCTTACATCTATGATAGGTTGGGACCAGTTTTTGCAATCTCTGTGTATCAATTAAGAAAATGAAATTTTTCTATTAAATCAGCTCATTCAAAACGTATATTTTAATTCATCAGCCCTTCATGTTCGAGCTATAATAATAATCATTCTTTTTTGACAGCGCAAAAGTACTGAATGATCATTAATTTAAAATAAAATTTATCTGATAGTATTTTTTTTTATCAAGTTAAAAATAGTTGGACGTGAAATTTAATTGGATTTTTTGAAGTATATTTTTTTTACTTGAAAGAAATGATAACGAAGGGTAAGTAGGCAACCGATAATTATTTAAATCAAAAGAATTCTTTGATGAAAATTCCTTAATTTAAATTATAATGAAAGTAGTAATCGTTAGGGGCAGTAAAAAATATATCTACTTTAGTTCATGCCATATTATGCTTTGAGTTATGCTGTTTGCTGCCATTATTTTACTTAACAAACGTTTCTTAATTGCATTCTCATTTGCATTCTTTAATGTAAAGAACTATCAATGCATATATAGAGTAGGCTAATTGAATGGATCCGGCTCTTTTTAAACATTATCGCCATGGTTTTACATTGTCAATCATTTTTTATTACATTCTCATTTGCATTCTTTAATGTAAAGAACTATCAATGCATATATAGAGTAGGCTAATTGAATGGATCCGGCTCTTTTTAAACATTATCGCCATGGTTTCGCAGTGTCAATCATTTCTTATTACATTATCATTCGCATTCTTTAATGTAAGGAACTATTAATGCATATATAGAGTAGGCTAATTGAATGGATCTGGCTCTTTTTAAACATTATCGCCATGGTTTTACATTGTCAATCATTTTTTATTACATTCTCATTTGCATTCTTTAATGTAAGGAACTATTAATGCATATATAGAGTAGGCTAATTGAATGGATCCGACTCTTTTCAAACATTATCGCCATGGTTTCGCAGTGTCCATCATTTTTTATTACATTCTCATTCGCATTCTTTAATGTAAAAAACTATTAATGCAAGCTATTAATGCATATATAGAGTAGGCTAATTGAATGGATCCGGCTCTTTTTAAGCTTATCGCCATGGTTTTGCAGTGTTCCAGACTAATTGGAAAAGTCTCCTGTATCTTTTAATTAATCTGACAGTGTTTATGCTTATTTCAGTTAGCAATCATACTTTTAAGCTAAATAAGAAACATAACATTTATTATTTGATTAACCTGATTTTTTTTCAGGCAGTGTGAAATAAACCAAAGATAGATAGACCAAAGTTGATTGTAAATTACCTTCCATTGGCCTAAGGGATTTCAGTCTGATTTAATAATAGTTCGCATTTTTCCTAACTTGCTTAAAAGCATATAAACTAGCTCAAAAAATATTTGGACGATTCAAAAAATATTAAAATATTTCCAATTTACTTGGCAGATTTCGAAATTTGCGAAGAGTTGGATTTTTCTGAGCATGAAATAACTATTTTAACTTTCGGATATTTCAAAATTATTTGATCAAACGGTTTATTTTTACTTAGACGTTTTATTCAAATATGACTAAAAAGAATGTTGGGTACTTTTCGAAAGTGAAAGTGTAAAGTCGCCAAAAAATCTCCGCCAATCTCTTTGCTTCATATTTTCTTCATTTTTTTAAACACATAAAAAATAATTAAAATAAAAGAATTTAAAACGAATAGTTAAATTTCTTTGCACCTGGCTAACCGAAAAGTATCGAATCTTATATTCCACGCCACTGTCCTGTATCCAAAATTAAGTCTTGTTGATCGCCCTAAATTGACTATTAAAGTAATCTAATTATGCCGCTAATAATACCATTTGTTATTCTAATTTAAGGGTTCTACTCTTTTTTTTTTATTGCAAGAATTTTCACTACTCCAAAATCTATCGAAACAAGTTTGACTATCTAAAGCCTAAAATACAATTGAGATGCTCTTTAAAAAAAAAAAAAAAAAGAACATTTTGTAGTCAGAATTTTTTTTCCGAGTTTCATTTACCAAGTTATATAGGTAAATTCTTCTGTTAGGAATGCTTTTATGTTAAAGTAAGGAAAATAAATTTGAAAGTGAATGTAACACCGACCGGTAGGCCTTTCAGCAGTCTAAGCAGTTCAAAGTAACTTCCGTTTAACAAAAAAAGTGAATATAAGGAACAAAAAACATATATCTGAGCAAATAAAGAAATAAGCATTAGTTATTTTTAACAATAAAAAATAAACCATTGTTTGTGTTGGAATACAATTTCACCTAATTCACTACGTTTATTACGTATTTTGATTATTAGTTATTATCAATTAACATGTATGTGATGCCATAATAGACATTACATATTTCCTATTGTTTAAAATTTCTTTAATTTCATAAGTTTAATTTTTTAAATCCTTCTTAATCGTATTTTAATTAAAATGATCCAATTATTTAATTTTTACTACATTTTATAAAAAGCTAATATAAATATTTTATTATCTTCTTAATAATCAATGTAACGACGGCTAACTTTTTATTTTATATATATATATATATATATATATATATATATATATATATATATATATATATATATATATATATATATATATATATATATATATATATATATATATATATATATATATATATATATAGCGTCGTTGCCGAGTGGAAGGATTAAAACAGGTCTTAGGCCGGGAAGGAGGGTACAAAATTTATTTATTAATTATTAGGACAGAGCTGTCATGAGAGGAGTAAAAGTAAACACGAAAAGTTGCGTTCCTTGGTTATATGTTAGGGAAAATCTTGTGAAGTAAAATCCGTAAAATGTTTCAATTTAGGGAAAGAGGGAAATCTTAGTAGTTGCTATTGGTTTATGAAATAGATCGAGCATTTGCCACACAGAGCAAAAGGAAAAATGTCCTACTTTTAATTAAATGCATACTTGTGTCAAAAATAGATTTAAGAACAGGATGTGGCTTTTAAAAGTGTGAGAAAGTATTTCGATTAGAATAATTAATTAGGATAGCATAAAAAGATTAATTGAAGCTTTTTATGTTATATATATATATATATATATATATATATATATATATATATATATATATATATGTTTTGTGTTCCTTAGGCATTATTTCTTAAGTACATTTCGAAAAAAATTGCATTTCAAATTAAATTTTCTGAAATATTTTAATTGCAACTTATAACAGATTTTTCTATTAAAGCTGTTTTCATTTAATGCTGGGAAATAAAACGAATTGAATTCTAATTAAGTTACGTGTCGACAAACAATCAATTAAAAAAACTTTTCTTGTTTAGGTTGACCTCTTGTAATATAATTAATATTATAGCTGCAAGGACCATGTTTAGTTCATAAATAAAGACATGAAGTATGAATAATATTTCCAGCAACATGACATAACGAAACAAAACATTCATTTACTTCCGATTTTTTCAAATATAAATAACATATAGGGGAGAGTCGGGTAGCCCCGCCCACTTAAGGAGTATTGCTTATATTTCTGTATAATATTGAGTAATAATCAATATTTTTGTATATTTCGATTGTTTTATCATCTAATTAAATAATGCAAAAACAATAAACCAAAAAAAAAAGAATAGTTTAACTATAAAAATAGAAATTTAAAAAAACATGTTTTTCAGCTCTTTTCAAAATGTGTAAGGGTTACCAAAATTATGTTTTTTGACTGTTTTTTCAGGTGTAAATGAAAATGACCAATGTATTGACAATAGATAAATCTCATTTATCATTTTTATCACAAAATTATTTTATTTATTACATATTTATATACCTTTAGTGAATTCTATCATTTAATAACAATCATTTAATAACAGCAATATTTGTTGTTAAAAATGCATATAACATTCAAATTTGAAGCTATAAAGTAACAATCTTTGCAACCGTACACTTATCGACGAAATGAAATTGGACGGTGAAACCCGACATTCATGTGAGGGGGGCTACCCGAAATCCAATTTTTTTGTAAATTTGTAATTACTCGAACAATTTTTCACATATAAACTTCTTTCTTTGTGCTAAATTAAACTTAAGATTACATACTTTAATGCTGCATGTATGGAAAAAATTATCTTTTTAGTATTAAAATGAAGTTTAATCGAAACATTCAACCAATTTTTCTTAATTTCATGAATACTGCATTCAACATATTTTCAAAACTATTGTTTACCATGTTAACAGCTGCATAAATACTTAAAACTTTGAAAATAATCTTTTTTTAATACAGCAATTAATGTCCAATGGCCCATTGACCAGAAAAAATATTCTATACATATGAAATCGACTGTGGACGGGGGTACCCGCTGGGCGGGGCAACCCGACTCTCCCCTACTAATAGCAAAAGCCAACTCTTAACAGATTCCATATGTTGCAATTATGCTCCATGAGAATTGGCAAAGTCTTCAATACTTCTTGTCGTCTTGACATTTTTAGGCTTATGACAGTTAGCCTAATTGTATTAGGACATAAAAATGTATGAAGATTTATTAAGTTGGAGTAAATTTGCTTGGGCTTATATCAATAAACATGTAGGAAAACTATTTGCAATGTACCTCAGTACTCTAGGCTAACTGAAAATTGTTTGAAATAGATTTTCCAATTAGCTCAGTTGATTAGCGCTAACATAAGATTCTAATCTTGTTCTAACGCAGTAAGCCAAATTAGATAACTTTTTTTCTCATGATACTAATTTTTCAAATTCAATAGTTTACAGGCGATGAGCAACACCATGATGGAACCACTAGAGGATCTTGGTAAACACCAAACCCATTATCTAACCAATGTAACGATGGTATGACAGATTAACATCCAATTATGACAAATGATATCCATTTACTGCCATAATCAACTATATAATCAACTAATACTCCCCTTGTAGCAGGTCCACAGGTGCGGTTCAACAATAATTCTGATAAATTGTCGCTTCTAGGCCGGGATAGCCTGGTCGGTGGGGTGCCGGGCCCATGTCCAAGAGTTCGAGGATTCGGTCCCCGCCGGTCGAAGACTCCCCACGTAGTAAATTGTGACTGATGCACGTTAGATCTGTCGAGTATCAAAGTCCTCCATGTTCCCATAACAAATCAATACCTCTGGGGGTACTGATCCAGGAGTTTCCTTGTCTTCTGGATCGGTTCAAAATTACAAGGCTACGGCCTTGAACATTAGTAGTCGTAAACCTAAAAATTGGGTCGGCTGTTCAACGGCGATCATAAAGTAAAATAAAATTAGCTCAGTTGATTTCGAAAACTATAAAGACAGTTTACAGCCTAGTCATTCAATTAGCCTTTGACATTAATATTTAACATAGCAGATCACATTTCAAAGAGTAAAATATATGCGGACTTAAAAAAAAAAAAATTCTAAAAGAACTCTCTCTTAAAATGTTCTTCCTCTGATTAGTTTTATATATTTTGCTATTTTCAATAATTTTAAAATATGAGCCATATGAATTATACTTTTATTTTCCTTAACCCACTGGCGGCTTAGAAAATGGGCAAAATTTGGGGAATTTTCTCCCCAGAACACTATTCCCCTGTCTAATAACGTGGAAAAACCGGAACTATGCGGAGATTACTGCAGGTTAAAATACTACGTTTTACATGCAGAACCATCAGTGAGTTAAACCACTAATACCTACTCGTTTTATGTAAAAGAAAAACTAATATAAAACTATTCATTAGAATATGTTGTCCAAAAATGTGCAATAATGAAAATGCTATTTGGTACAATTTTTTAAGGCATGAAATACAATGCATGATCTTATAACTTTCTTTAACAAAGAGATATTCTTTATGCCATTTTACTAATTATCCTGCTGGTTTTTGTCCCTTATAAAAAACCAGCCCTTATGGTTATCTGGGTTTTGTAATAAATGTCAAAGGATTAAAAGACATCATGAAAAAAATACCATTACTTTTCCTCTTTTTTAGATACAGAGAAAGTTGAAATTGTTTCCTCCCCGCTTTCTCCAGTTTACTATTGTGAAAATAAACGAAAGTATTTAATATAAACGAACAAGAATGCTGGAAAAAAAATATTATGAGCAAGGAAACTAAGGATGGTAACAAGTATAATATTTTACTAAAAAACTTTCTTAGGCTTAGAACTTAGGAAAATTTTTTATTGATTAAGGATAATAATAACAAAAAATCTACTGGACAACAACGTAAAATAATAATTTAACTTGTTATCATGATAATGATTAAACTTGTTACTCATTTTATTTAATTTTATAAGACTTTCAAGAGCGAATAATTGAGTCATTACTAATTCGAAAACTTGGAAGATTGGTTATCTGATACATACCTTATAATGAAACTGAGCATGATGCAAGCAGAAACAGAAACGCACACGATTGAACTTGTTCATTATTAAAAAACCTAATATCGGTTCATAATTAAATTCCTGACTTATTCAGAAAAAAAGAATTAAATTCGAGATACTAATAAAATAACTAGCACACTAAAATGGAACTGATATTGTATTAGGCACCATATACATATATTAGACACCATAACCTACAGTGATTCGCATAAATACTTTTTATTCGTATGCTGACTGTTATTTTTCGAGTAAAATTTCATGCTTTGAATTGTGGAAGTGTTTTCGAATTCAATTATCTATTTGAAACTATTATTAGTTTAATGCTAAATTCGTATACCGCTAAATCTATCAAAACCGGTAATCTCGTTGACATTCTTCCTCATTTGAATATTAAAGTATTCATTATTGAAGTGGAAAATATTCTTGCTTTTCAGATAATAGGCACAATGAGGAAAAAAAGTATAGATAAAACTACCGGAATGTAGTAAACTTTACCCTGTTTCTGGCTCTAAAGGAACACCAAAAAGTCCGATAATTCTTTTTCCAAAGAGCTTAAATTATGATTATGATAAAATATGGTTTGATTACGATGTGATAAAGTTCGATAAATGCGTTAAAATTTGGTAATTTTACGATGATACCTTAAAACATGGCATAAAAAAATTTATTCGGTTAAATTTTGCTTTTCAGTTTTGTATTTTTTACTACATGTGTTGTAATTTAGAGCTATAATTCTTGAAACCAGAATTTCCGGGAAACCGTTGCCAAATGAGAGGAAAAATTACCAAATGAATGGTTTAAATATCGTATATTTTGGTTTTATTACCCTAATTATGCTTTTTTCTTAGAATTGTCATTACGGTAAAGTAATTTTACCTGTTTTTCTCTTTTGATAGTCAACCTTCGTAACCTATCTTAACTAAAACAAAATTCACTAGTGTTTAAGCCTTATTAAATTAAATGCAGTTGGAAAAAAATTGACATTAATCTAAATTTGAAAATTTCACGGCAACTATATAAAGTATTCAATAATAAAATATTAATAATTATTTTCGTTTTCTTAAAAATTCAAGAAATTAGTTTTATGAAAGTTTTTTTTTTTCACTTTTCAACTGGAAAAATATTCATTGTAGTCACTTAAAATATAATAAAAACTAGCGAGAAAAGAACTAGTAGTTGAAATCAGAAACGTCAACTGAGTGCAAAAAACTGACAAAAAAATCAAATTGCGAAACCCCAAAAATTAAATTACAATTGCATCAAAAGAGATTTAACTTTCTCAAGTTTTCTTTTTTGTTGTTGTCACTGTTTCAAAAGAACGTCCTCAATTAGATTATATAATATAAAAATCAACAATTTACGTAGTAACAGAACAACAACAAAATCAAGTTTAATTTAAAACGCCTTAAATATACCACCATTCTAATAAGTTTAAATAAAAAAGAAACTTTTAATAAAAGAATTAAAGAAAGAAGATTTTTCAAAAATGATCTTTTTTTTTAATGAAGAAAACTTTAAAAATTAGATTCAGCTCTAAAATTAAAGTGACGCCGATTAATTCTAGAATATTAAATTGTTCTGGTTTCTAACTACTTGAAAAAGCCAAAAACTTCAGCAAAAATATATTTTGAGAGAAGGGCTTTTAAATATTTTGCATTTATGAGAAATTAATTAAGGCGTAAAAGTGACACTTTTGATAAAGTGATATTGATTTTAAGATATAAATTAAATAGTTGGTGACATTAAATTATGTATCTAAAGAAAACTATGAATCTTACGAAATATAGTAGAAGTTGTATTAAATTTGTTGGCATTGCGTCTAAACTGAAAAGCCTTTTTAGAATAAATTATCGTGTTAAAAATTTAATTTAAAAAATGAATGCCAACCCATTAAATATTAAATAGTTAGAATTTAGTTTTTCAGAAGTTAATTTATATTGCTTTTTAAATTAAAAATTAATTTGTTTAGTTACATATTTATATAATAAATGTAGCTTGTTGATTATTTCACAACCTATGTATAGCATGTATATAGATAAATCTCGGAAGCGTTTCTTATCTTTTTTCCTGGTGATTTAATTGCAAATTTTTAAATGAAAACGAAATAATTTTAGAACTTATTCATTAGTAAGCAAGTGAATCTTTTGCAAGCAAATAAATAATTGGCCCAAATATTGCTGACAAAGAAACAGTAGCAAAGACATGTCATGATTTTACTGCGTCTATACGTAAATCACAGAACTGCTTGTTAACATTTTCTTTTTGTATTTCAATTGCCTTCTTTAAAAAAAAGAATTCCAGAACTCATGCATGGGTAAGCAACTGATTTGCTTCGACTTATGACTTATTAGCCACAATCTAATGAATAATTAGGCAAATATTTTCTGACTGAGGACCTGTCACAAAGGCGTGTCCTTATTTCAAAGCATTGTTACCATATTTCTTCTTGAATTCTAATTGTGTTCTTTGAGTAAAAACGATAAAAGTTTAAGAACTCATTTGTGAGTAAGCGATTCTTTCGAAATCAAATGAATAATTAGTCAAATAATTTTTGGCAGAGTATCCAGATAGATAAATTGACCTTCTTTTATTCTAAAGTTCTCATCAAGGTCTCATAATAATTCGATTTGTTTTTGAAATTTCGGCTTCAGCTTGCTACCACTGATTAATGTATTTCGCTTAAAACTCAAATGTTGAAGTGTTATGCAATAGGATTAAAATATACTAATACAGGTATAAAGTATGTATTATATTGATATATATAGTAATTAATTAAACAGTTTTAGTAGCGATACTGAGGAAATAAGTGTCTTACGACCCCTCAAAGGCGATAGTTACCGGAGAAAATTCCTCGATAAGGGCAAATTCCCATCATAAATGATATGCCGCAAGTAGTAGCATATAGCCAAGTGATGCTGAATACAGTTAATCTCTGTTCTGCTAGGATGAACTACAAAAAACTATCTTTGCTTAATATAATAACGTAAATCCATAGGCAAACAAAACCCCATCGAGCTAGGTTGGATTGAAAATAAGTTAAATCGAAAAAAAAGGAAATATAAAGAGTCAAACATTTCCAGAAATTTTGAAATCCCTTGCGTTAAAAAACACCCATACAAACTATCAAGAACACCATTGTCTGCACGTTTACACAGATGACTCCTATTATGACTCACATATGGCCACATGTTATTTAGTTTTTTAAGATTTGCTTCGGTTTAATGAGTCTGCCAGGAAGCACAGAACAGCCTTCGATGGATAGGCCTTACATACTGCTTTGAAACAACTGTTGTCCCTATAAGTTTAAAAAAGTTGTCTTACACTCCTATTTCTAGGACTGCAAACCAAGCAATTAGCCTTTCTCGGGTAAAATACTTGATGCCAGTTAATACTACTACTACCTAATAGCTAATACTTCAGGTTTTTACGCGGCACTCCACTGCCAGGAGCTCATCAGACCTTTAGAACAGAAGAACAAAAGTGTAATCATCCTATGAATATCTAGCCGTTGTAGCATATACAGTAACTAGCAGGCTAATTCACTAGGTCATAAGGTTACTCAACTATTTCAATTAAATTTCTCTGGGCAGCCCTTTCACTCTATAAAACTCTGTATAAAATACACACTGATAATTTATAACCGTTGTTGAGCAGCCGACCCAATTTTTTGTGTTTACTACAGCTAATGCTCAACCCCGTTACTTTGTAATTTTTAACCCAATCCAGAAGACAAGGGAATTCCTGCATCAAGTTTTGGGAGAAATTTGTCTTCATGGCGGACTTTTTTAGAGCTAATCCGTATTTGCGTTACAGGGAGAGGAAAACCACGAAAACCTTCCACGGGTATCATGATGGCCAAGAGACCCTAACCCATGATCCGTCTACCACTGAGGATATTTTACGTCAGCGCTATCGGTCGGGCCAAGCCGGATACGGAATTCGAATCGGCCTGCCATCCACAGGATTCGAAACCGGTTCGCCTCGTTGGAAGGAGAACGCTCTGTCCCCTGAGCCATCACGGCATACATATATATATATATATATATATATATATATATTATTTCTTGCATTTGTATGTTTATAGTTTTTTTTTTTTTGTATTTGTTTGTATTTGCCTGCTCGCCCATGAAAATAAAAATAAAAAGTTTTATTTGATTGTGTAGGTGTATGCCTTTTAGTTTCGTACATGATTTATAAGAGTAGCTCAGTACTTATTAATTGATTCTTTTCACTTTTTTTTTATTCAGCTAGCCATGAATAAAAACTTTTTGTAAAAAATTGTTTCCTTTAATTAGATTTAAAAGCGGAAAGGAGCTTTTGTAACCACTCCGTACTTTACACACTACAAAGAAACCCTTTATATAGAATTAATTACAAAGTCACAAAAACACGACATTTCACAAGAAGTCTGAAATAACTCTAGTAAGAAAAATTCATTTTGTGAAAGGAATCAATACCAAACTTACAGTTTTATTTTCTTGCGAACGACAACGCGATTTCCTTTCTCAAAGAAATCTAAAATGTGCAAAGCACTGAAAGATTATCAAGCAAAATTATTAAAATCTTAAATAAATTATATTTTAGTAAAATATGCGGCATTTTATTAGGTTTAAAATCTGTATAGAATTCCTACAATTTCATATCTTATACGCTAAAAAGAAGCTCCGTATACAAATTTTAAAAAAAACAGTTATAATTTAAAATTTTTTGACGTTTATAATAACAAAAAATTAAGAACGAATTTAAAAATAAAATATACTTGATATTTCTAACAATTTAAATTTATCTTAAAGTAACCTATTCTCAGAATAAAACTCAATTTAATTCGAGTGAGAAAGGTATATCCTTTGGCTCGAATAACAACGTATACTTTTTTTTAAAAAAAAAAAAGTTAAGCATATTTGCGTAAAAGAAGAAAAAGTACTCATTTTACAGAAAAAGAAAATTGACATATTTTCCGTAAAAATTATTGCTTCCCAATAATCAGTGTTCATATCTTGCTTTAAAATAATTAAATGTTGTAAAAAATTAACTTTCACAAACAAAATATTCAATTTATTTTAATGTTAACCAAAATTTAGAATTCACGTTAATTTAAAAATAACACCGTATTAAATTTTTTAAACTAAATATAATTACTTACATTGTTAGCTTACCGAGGTAGTAAAAATATTTCGTTTCATCTAAGAGTAGGCAAAGAATTTTAAATCTCCTTCTCATGTTTTCAATTTTAATAGAACGCTGCATTAAGCGAAGATTTTATTTTCGTCAAAATAATTTTCAAACCCAAATATGATTTTCTTTTAAAACTAATTTTTCTTCTCAAATATATTATTAAAAAATTTAATTTTTCGTGAGCTAAACGCAAAATGAATTAAACTTGAATGATTTAGACGCAAGTTGAAACAGGCTTATACTAAGCTTGTTTTGACACTCGAGGGTTTATTAAAAATTTAAATCTTTAATGTTCTCAACAATAAAGGATATTGCGAGCTTATTAATACACCAGTGTCAATCAACTACAGCATTTTTTTAAACACTGATATAATTTTTTCTAATAAACGAATTTAATTTTTCAACAACCTTAATCTGTTTAGAACTTTAATCAAGCTAGATTGACTAGATTTTAAAAAACCTAAACATTAATTACATCTTATAAACGGATTTAGTTTCTTTAAAAGCTTTATTGTGACTAGAAATTTGCGCTCCCATGCCACAGGTCCCGGTTTCGATCCTCGAACCAGGAAAGGGTGACTCAGCCTTCCCTTCAGTGGGTCGATAAATGAGTACCAAGCATGATTGGGAACTACCCTTAGGAAAATTTGCCATAGAGAAGCCTATGGTAATCTATGGCAACCTATGGCTACCATAGAAATTTGTATGGCAAGATACCATACGCCTATGGTTACCATAGAGATTTGTATGGCACAACACCATAAGCCTATGGCTACCATAGAGATTTGTATGGCACAATCCCATAAGCCTATGGCTACCATAGAAATTTATATGGCAAGATACCATACGCCTATGGTTACCATAGAGATTTGTATGGCAAAACCCCAAAAGCCTATGGCTACCATAAATATTTGTATGGCAGTATACCATAGACTAATGGTAACCATAAGGATTTGTATGGCACGTCACCATTGGCCTATGGCAACCACAGAAATTTGTATGGCAGTATACCATAGGCCAATGGTAACCTTGAAGATTTGTATGGCAGTATACCATAGAGAAAAGTTGATCTAGATCTCCACCAACGAAACAACAACTTCTATGGAGTCCTCAAAAACATCTTCTAAAAGAAATAAATATCCATTATTTCACCCCGAAGTTAATTAAATTCAACATGTAAACCCACAAGGCATTCCTGGTGAGTCTTTTCCGGCCTCCGGGTGGCCAATTTTTCCATTTTTGAGTGTTTAAAATCAGATGTTCCATTGATTTAGGCTTAGAGTATCAGACCGCCATATTAACGTGTCATCCATTACAAGTGGAATCTTTCGCAAACTTTGGCTACTTATTTTAATGTTTTTTCGATCTCATTCTTGGTCAAAAACAATTTATTGCAAACGCCTATGCGATTATCTATCTGAATTTATTAAGTTTTTTAATTTCCGGCTGTCTGGTACTTTTATCAGCGTTTACATTCTCATTAGTTTTTTATTTTAATTCCACTTAGGTTCTTGCAATGCTTTTTTACATTATCTTACATATGTTAGGGCTTTATATTTATTTTTTGTGTTTAATTTTTGCTTGCCATTAAATTGTTTTTTAGTCTCTGTGTTTTACTATTTTACAACTAATATTTCTTAAGTATCCACATATATTTTTACTATGTTCTGTTACATGTTTATACATAGCTTAGGGTCATCACTTAACTAGATTTGCTGGATTACTGGTTGACAATTGTTTTGCTTCAATATCATTAACTGAACAGTCCCTGGCCATATCATCTGCTGCCAAAACTGCTTCTAACAATTTAATCTTTCCTTAAGTTTACAACTTTTTCGTCATAGTGATTCCCTATACCCAATTAATTTTTATTTACTATCCCTGACCAAGTGTAAATTTGTCAATAACAATTATTAATTTCACCAATTTTAATCATGTCTTAAACATGTTTTGTATTTACCAATGTTTCTATATTGTGTTCTCTTTTCTAAATGTGCTTAACACTACTCAACATAAATTTTCTGAGTTTTTTTATCCCTCACTAGTAGGGGATCAACTAATTTAGCCTGTTTTCTATTCTTAGCTTTTCATAGTCTAATACTATTTTTTTTATGGATAAAATTTTGTTCACATTTGATCGCCGTTTGATCACCGTTTGATCTATTTTAAACTAATTTCGCTTCGACCACCGGCCCCACTCTTTATCTTTTGAGTTTTAATAGTATTTTATTGTTTTAGTAGTCTGTTTAATTTTTAGTTTAGTATCACATATCAAAATTTAAAGAATTTTCATACTCGCTCCGACCATCGGACCGTTATTTTGCTTCGTGTTCTTTTAGGTTCCTCTAATATCTGAGGCTTATCTAACCAATTATGATACCAATCAATCAAATTAACGTTTTTTATACTCGCTCCGACCTCCGAACCCACTTTCTATTTTCTTGTTTTTACAGCTTTAACAAATATTAGTTGCCTGTACTCAATATATTTTGTTCCTAATCAACATAACCAATTTTTTCCCCACTCGCTCCGTTCACAGGACCCATTTTCTAGCGGTTTGTACTAACTGTTTGAAATTTATTTGAATAAGAAACGCATACAAAAAGGATTCTGCAAGTAAAACAGGAGAAGTTTATCAAAGAAATTTTAAAAAAAAAGCTTTCTGGATATATATTTATTCTACAATTATTAAGTTTTGCATTTTTAATATCCATTGCGAAAGATTCTTGTAAGTAATTATTTTTTGACGTATGGTAAAATATCAACGAGAAATGTTGCCATAGCTGTATGGCAAAGGTATACCATAACCTATGGAAAAATATTTCTTCATAAACTGTAGCACATCTTAGTTTTATGGCAAAAATTTGCCATATAAAAAAATGCCATAGGATATTCCTATGGTTTTTTGCCTATGGCAAAATTTTGCCATACACTTTTGCCATACACTTACGGCAAAACTTTGCCATACAAAAAATGCCATAGGATATTCCTATGGGGTTTTGCCTATGGCAAAATTTTGCCATTCAAAAAAATGCCATAGAATATTCCTATGGGGTTTTGCCTATGGCAAAAATTTGCCATACATGTATGGCAAAATTCTGCCATACGTATATGGCAAAACTTTTGCCATAGGCAAAACCCCATAGGAATATCCTATGGCATTTTTTTATGGCAAACCTATGGCAAATTTTCCTAAGGGTAAACACTGGGGGTTTCGCGTTCGGCTGACCACCTGACCGGAACATCTGCTCCTGCACCCCAGAGCCCAAGGTCAAGAAAACTGAGATGGGCACAGTAGGCCTTGGTCCTCTATGGACTTTTTTTTATTAAATCATAAACGAAAATGACTTTTTCAGCATGTTTATTTCCTTCTGTAATTTTGCTTTTCCACAGGGCAGTTGATTCCCATAAATGTTATTTTTTACTACTAGTTATATAGTTGATTATGTTTGAGCTGATAATAGATTTTTAATTTTTTTTTATTGTACTATTTTCTTTGTGTATTTTTTCAAACATTTGGTAGTTTCTAAGTGATGCAATTTTTGCCCATTAAAACAAGATATAACATGAAGGAAAAGAAAATTCACAAAACAGCAATTTAAATTGCCCAAAATAAAGCTTATGTAAGTTCATAAACAAAAATGCCCATTTCAACACATCAAATTTCAAGTCTGTGATATCATTCCTGTGGTCTGTAGAGCGGCACACATGGTATTTTTTGCTAACAATTTCATAGTTAACTATTCTTGAACAAATATCTAAATGTTAATTTTTTTTCTTTCATCCATCAGATTTTCTGCACATTTTTTTTTTACCCACCTTAGTAATTTCAAGTTTCTGAGTATCATAGCTTTTACGCTGCTAAATAAAATGTAATGCTAAATTGGACATGTAATGTTAATTGAATCGAAATTGAATGTTAATTTGTAATGTTAATTGAATCGAAATTGAATGTTAATTGAATGTAATGTTAATTGAATCGAAATAAAGAGAGGCATAAAATCTATAATGTCTAATATCTTTACTCAGAGTAAAATTGTATTGAAACAATACTACGTGCATTTTAGGTCCCTGATAATACAATTTTTTTAGAATCTTTGATTAAAATGAAGTCAAAGAAAATATACACTATACAAATTGCAAATTAATATTAAGGCGGGAAAAAGCGAAAACGCTATTGAATTAATAACTGTCGATGATAAAGCAGACCGGACTATGTAGGGGTCAGGGCCTTGCATCTGAAAGGTTTTGGGTTCAAATCCCGGACAAAGTCATGGATGTTTTTTTATTCGCTGTACTATCTGTCCTTACTGTGGGAGCAACGTTGGCTTATCTAATATGGTGATTCTGAAAGAGTGGCCCTTATACGACTGAATTGATGAATGTCAATTCAGGTGAGCATTGGAAAACAAAAACTGTTGATGAAAGTATAGAAAACAAAGCTATAGAAAACAAAGCTATAGAAAACAAAGCTATGGAAAACAAAGGAAATTTAAGCACCTCCAAGCTTCACCTCGCAAACAAACTGGTTTTATTTTATTGAAAAACGTCTTCTTCGCTAGTGATTTAACAAATCTAAAAAGCATTTTTTTCATTCTCAAATATTAATTTTCAACCTCAATTTTTTTGCTGCATTTTTGACCAGAATTTCAAAAATGCAGATGCTGATTACGGGATTCCCTGTGTAATTTTCGTTATTGGACTCTGCTTTTTAGCTATTTTTAATAATTAATATTAGAAGAACATGCAAATACAAGCTTGATAACATTTAAACATCTGTGTTTAAAAATATTTGATAGTTATTCATAATTCTACTGGGTTATTCAAGACCGTTTATAGGATAATTTTGTTGCGAAATGAGAAGGAAATATGGAGCACACTATAAGGCTGAAAAACTTTTTAGTTACCTATGGCAGATAACGTCACCAAATTCCGCTAATCATATTTCTTTATTATGGACTGGTTGTTCTCACTTATTTGAACCAGAAATTTAATTCAACTGCATTACCCAAATTTAAATAATTTTTAAGTTTTGCAAACAATTATCGTCAGAAATTGCATTAAAATATAGCTAAGAATGGCTGTTACATCATAAATTACTCACTCAACACAAAATTGGTTCACTAAGGGAAAAAAAATTTAAAATTTCCAGAATATGGAAAAATTTATTGCGTTTCCGGCTCTATGTAAACACCGGAAAGCTTTATAATTTTACCGAAGCGCTTAGGTAATGATTTTCGTAAAACTAACTATAAAATATGGTTTTATAATATGTTATAAAATTTGGTAAATGTATAGTAAAAATGTGTAATTATACCAAGCCTTGGAACATGTCACAGAAACCATTTATTCGGTTAAATTTGCTTTTAAATTTTGTACTTTTTACTAAATGTGTGGTTGCCCCAGTCCTTTCCTACAGAGCAGCAGATAAGAGAAACCTGACGTCCAAGTTTGCAACCGCTGTGTCGTGTACTCCTATAACTTTAACTCATTTTGTAAATCCTTTACAAAATGATTTTTCTGTTTAAAAAAATGTTGAAACATTTGTTTCTTCATGTGGCTAGTTTCCAGAAATTCTATAAAAAAAATCCAAAAACTTTTCTCATCTAAGCTCTTTATTTTTAACTTCCTTACAAATTACTTTTACTGGTCATTAAGAAGTCGTAAGCTTAATAAAAAATTTTAAAAAATGAAGATTAACCTCATTAAAAACTATTTTAAAGATTAGCATTTTCTAAGGAAAAAACATAATTCCGCTGAATTTCAGGAAGAAAGAAAAAAAAAAAGAGAATCTACTTATGGCTTCAGTTATTCATGTAAAATCCGTTAAATATGTATACATTTTTTGGAATACAATCCTTTTTTTATGGAAATTATCACTCACAATTAACTATTTTTCATCTAGAAGTATTTAATTAAGCAATAATTTGTGAATAATCGCTTCCCTTTCAACGGATATAAAATTAAAATTTCCAATTTTTTCCCCGAAACATGAAACACATCTAAATATTATTAGTTGCATGTGTGTTATTTTATTAAATAGTGAACTTTACTAATTACTAGTTACTTTGCTAATTACTTTTATTAATAGTTTATTATAATTATTTGACACGAAAATTTTACCCTTTCAAGACTGATTTCTATTTTTTATAGAGAAAGTATTTTTTCTAGCACATTGTTTTTTAATATTGATAATATTACAAATAAGTTTAATATATATATATATATATATATATATATATATATATATATATATATATATATATATATATATATATATATATACAGCTTCTATTGATATATCGCAACATGTAAATACATACATGTATTCTGATTCAAACGAACCACAATGATTTATATTTCAAACAGTTAACTGCCATATAAATTCGATCACTCCAAGATTTAAGGTACCAATAAATAATATATTCCCTTGTAGCATCAATTATTGATATGTCTCAACACGTTTATTCATATATAAATTCTGATTCAAGCGAACCAATGAATTTATATTTCAAACAGTTAACCGCCATATAAATTCGATCACTCCAAGATTTAAGGTACCAAAGAATAATATATTCCCTTGTAGCATCAATTATTGATATGTCTCAACACGTATATTCATATATGCATTCTGACTCAAGCGAACCAATGAATTTATATTTCAAACAGTTAACTGCCATATAAATTCGATCACTCCAAGATTTAAGGTACCAAAGAATAATATATTCCCTTGTAGCACCAATTATTGATATGTCACAACACGTATATTCATATATGCATTCTGATTCAAGCGAACCAATGAATTTATATTTCAAACAGTTAACTGCCATATAAATTCGATCACTCCAAGATTTAAGGTACCAAAGAATAATATATTCCCTTGTAGCACCAATTATTGATATGTCTCAACACGTATATTCATATATGTATTCTGATTCAAACGAACCAATGAATTTATATTTGACTGGTTATACTCACTGGTTATACCTTAAGCGATTTAAAATATTTATATCAAATAAGGTAAAAATAAGACAGACAATGACAGAAACAAATGAAGACAATCTTTTAAGCTTGGAAAGAAAAACTATTCGAAAACTATTTGGCTCAATAACTGACAGTGACAGATCGAGAATTAATTGCGAAGTCTAGAAAAATACAAACAGTCTAATTCTGCTTAATAATTTAATAGTAACAGATGGCTTGTGCATATGTTTAGATGTGATAACTTGAACCCTGTTAAAAAATGTCACCTTTGCAATCGTAAAGGATGTGTAGTTATGTAGAGACCGACTTTAAGACATGAAATGTCGTGGTGACTATGCGATCCTTTGGAGGAAGTTTTCTGAGATGGCCTTGACCTGTAATGGGCAACAGCCTGTAATAGAGGGATGTGAAAAACCTGTAACGGGCCTGTAATGGGGGGACGTAAAAATTTCACACAATATTAGCATAGAAAATCTGCTAGTCAAATTCGAGGAACCTCCAAATTACTAGCGAATCAATTATATGATTTTTAAACAAAATGAATTAACATATATAACAAAGGAAAAATTCCAGAAGGAAAAATAAACTAATGTTCCTACAAATTACTCTTTTAAAAAAATTGGAGATGCAATAAGTATTTGTATCTTTCCAAATAATCTAAACCCTAACAGAATAATGAATTTAAACTAACTATAACGAAATAAATTCAATAAATTTTAAAAAAAGAAAAAAAGATTATCTTAATTTAAAACATTATGAGTAAATCTATAAACGTGTGTTGTAATTCCCTTGTCTGTATTCCTTGTGATAGAAGGCTTTGAATATTTTATTTTTTAATTTCTGAATGCTTTTAAAATTTCATATTTATTTTCAAGGCTAAAATGAATATTTTTCTTAGACAGATCGCGGGAATATAAATACACGAAGTAAATGGATTTTTCTTTGGAATTAAAGTAGAAAGATTTCAAAAAAATTAACGTGATAATGCTTCATTCTGTTCTTTAACAATTTATATTATTGAAATTATTTTATCAAAACAGAAAAAGGAATTTACTCGTTTAATGCCTATATGAGTACTGAGAAAAGTAATTTCTTATTTAAAGTTATTCAAGTTAAAAGATAACGAAAAAACTAAAGTAAGCTACTAAAACACTGTCATAAGAATCTAATTCTGATATTAAAAAAAATTATTTACGATTTGGTGGGTAATAAAAAAACCTTATAGTCTTTTTAATAATGCTGCTCCTGGTATAATATTTTGAAAAATAAGAATGAGATAATTATCTCAACGCAGGATAATTTTGATCATTAAATGTAAACATTAAAAATATTTGTTAATTTCTGTGCGCTAAAAAAAGCCTCGAAGTTGTTAACGTATAATGTTTTGTTCTAAGACAAGTTCTATACTGTTAATTTTGAAAAAAGTGTAATTTATTTAAGAAAAGGAGAAAATAATTTAATTATTTAAATTAAATGGTTTTTATGGAAAAGTTAAAGTAAGTTAAATAGTGATAAAATCTAAAAATGTACTTTTTATAGGTTTGAAAAACATTTATTGGTCTTTAACTGATTTAATTATTAATAAATATTACCGATTTAATTTGAACCGGTGATAAAGTTTTTATAGCATGAAAACATTAATACAAATATATATGTACTATGCAAAGTTAATTCAATCTATGCGAAGATATTCGCTTGATTGTTTCTATGATATGGATTAAAATATATTTAAATTAAATGAAAAAACAATCGTCTGAGGGATAAAATCTTTTTATTATTTCTCTAAACAAAGCATTGAGGTTACAACTTTAAATTGCAACTTACATCTCCTTTTTACGTTTATGAAATTTTTAACATTAAAGATATTTATTTGGATACAAATTTAGCACAAAAAATACTACTTACAACTTTCAAGAGTGATTAGTGATTTAGGAAAGCAATGAAAAAAATAATGCGGTAAGAATAAACTCTAATCACTGATTTATCTAATCAGAACTCCGATTAAAAGCGAAGTAAGATGCTAACATTCAAGGCAAGGTAGCCAATCACTAAACTTTTATTACTATTTTTAACTATTACTTTTACAAATGTTAATATTGGTAAACAAACAACAAAAGAAAAAAAATGATCTATTTCTAATTCGAAATTTGTCTATATCTTTTGGGCTAATTTAATTTTTTAGGCTTAGTTTTCAGTTTTTATTCGATTTTCGCTTGTCTTTGTTTAAAACACGAAAGCTCTCCTTAAAATTCTCGTTTACTCTAGTTCCTTAACTCATTAAAATTTTTGGACATTTCTTTAAGAAAATTTGTTGTCCTAATATGCACTACTCTTCACGTAGAGGCATAATTTTAGTTTCAATTACACAACCGAATTAAAAAAAACTATACTTTTCAGACTGTTTCACGGAATTCTCCGCTGAGACGAACCTAATATGCAGAAAACATGCGTTGTTGCCTCAATAATTATTTACTAGAATACGATATCGTTTTCGTCTTTTTTCCTAAATACAACTTTTTTCACTCCAAGTTTGGCCAATATTTTGAAGACCGATTATATTGGTATTTATTAAGAGCTTGCAAAACACCTTAATATACAACCATAATATCATTTGAATATATCCGAAGCTTAAATGTTATTGAATAAAAAAATATGATATTCTCAAAATATTTTGTAAATCTTGCAAAATAATGTATATATCAGAAACACACAAAGATTTTGGGATATCTCCTCTTTTAATTGTGTCGTTCAAATTTGAAATTTTTTGTGTTATTATCGTTTCTCAATCTGTATTATGTATAAAACTGTTTAAAGACTTGTGTTTTGCAACAAGTATAATTTTAATATTACAATACGCAAATCTTAGTAATTTTCTTTCAATACTAATAATTCCATGTTAATTTGTTCCAGCAATCTTAAGAGTCATTTCTAAACTACACGGAACAATATTATTGTATATCTAGTAGATTTCAGGTGGTTATTAAACTTCAAGTTGTTCACTACATTTTAGATACTGCTTATCTTAAGATCTAAATCAAAAGCGACTCCATAATTGAAACTACTCGTCATTCTCTACTATCTTTGAATTGATGTAACAGACGGGAAATGTGCTGTTCAGTACTGGTTTGAACTGCAGGGTGATTAAATTTATCAACAGAGACTAAGGTACGGCGATTAATTGAAGTGTCTAAACAATATTACAACTTGTCCCTGCGTAAAATATTTTTCGCAAATTAGACTGTTTTAATTTGTTATGTGAAGGGCATTCATTTTGAAAAGAATACGTAATGAACTAGACGAAAACGCAAATATTTAATATTGAGCTTTCATTTTAAATTGTTTGTTTTAAGAGTATATTTTACCAAAGCACAAGTATGCAGTATCTTGTTTATTTGTTTCTTTTTTAAAGTTTTTTTTTTCTGTTTGGGATTAATAAATTATGTAACAAGCATTGTATAAATGTAATTAACCATATAATAAATAAAAATACCATATAAAATTACTTTAAGCTATAGTTATTGTGCTCCACATTTTGTGGTGTTTAATGCGCTTGTACACTGTAAAAAATAACTATTCTTACCGTGTATGAAGGTACATTACCTGCTTTATACGACACAATTGTATAAAATATAAAATATTTCTTCTTGAAGGTAACATAGTACATCCTTGTGCTGTGATATTTATGTAGATATAAAACAATAATTAATTTTTTGTAGTTCTTAAAAGTTTCAATATGTCCTAACTGAGTGTTATAATTTTCATTCTAATATTACGATAAAATAAGTGGCAACAGTCTGTCCATCCCTGGTAAAAAAAAAAATTGTTACCTTTACGGTTTTGAGGCTGTTTACAATAATTATTTAAAAACTGTCATATTTCAAAACTGCAAAAAAAGGAATTTATCTATACATTGAAGGTAGACTATTCGTTAGGCAATGAACATAAGTTAGTTAGGTTGTATAACATAAGTTGGAATAACATGGTAGGAATAACATAAGTTAGGTTGTGGTTGAGTTGTGTTTTATTAAATGTGGTTTAATAAGTTTATTTCGTTGTATATTAAAATTTACAATATTAGCCTTTTCAATAATTTCAGTTCAAATTAATTTTATCATGTTTTAGTAAAATTTCTTCCACAACAACTGTAAACAAAATATTTAATGCCATTTTCTGAAGACATAGGAAATTATTTTTATCCATACTAATGAGATTTATAACCCATTTTAAAATAAATTTAATATAGCTGAATTTTAATTATGAAATTTAGTATTAATAAGGGTGAATATCCATCATAATTTTTTTGATATTGATGATTTTAGTGAAATTATAAGCATTTAAAATAATTAATAACGTCTTTATTAAATATTGGAAGATTTTAAGCCCTGGATTTGCCCGAGCTGGATTTGCACAAGGCGAAAATATAAATTTAGTTATCGAAGGAATTTTTAATTATAACATACAATCAACTCAACCATTTTCCATAGAATTTAATTAGACTAGCTTAATAGCCATTGTTCTTTATTAAATTTTGGAAGAGTTCGTCTATCTGTTTTTGCCACAAATAATAGATAATAAACATTGTTACAAATTCTTTTAATTCAATTCATGTGATTAAAATGGTATTTCAATAAATGCTTTTAGAACATTAGAATTCCATTTAGTTACAAACTAAGTTAGACAACGTTAAAGAGCACAAAAATAGTATTAAAAGCAGACAGCTGTTTCGGATGCTCAAAGGGCAACCTTCATCAGTGCATCAGAAAGAAATGAGAGAAAAATAGGGTAAATATATAGAGAAAGGTGACGTCACAAGGGGATTAGAGCAACGGCCAATAGGAGGGAAGGGTGAAAGGATGACGACGAATGGGAAGCAAGAAACAAAAAGGTGGGGGGGGGGTAGTTAGGTTTAATCATAGATTTCCAAACAGGAGAAAGATAAGGAACGCTGGATAGGTCATTGACCTAATTGCTCTAATCCCTTTGTGACGTCACCTTTCTCTATATATTTACCCTATTTTTCTCTCATTTCTTTCTGATGCACTGATGAAGGTTGCCCTTTGAGCATCCGAAACAGCTGTCTGCTTTTAATAATATTTTTGTGCTCTTTAACGTTGTCTTTTGTATTTTAGCACAAAGGTCGCCCACTTGTGTATTTATTTCCATTTAGTTAGTTTATTTGTATTAAAATTAAAATCATTTCCTTTATCGTATAAATCAACAATGCAGATACTTCCTTTTTTTTAATACTTAAAATTTAATTGTCATGATTATTAAGCAAGATTAATCCTTCGAGGTAAATATTAATTCTCAAAACTGTATAATATAAAAAATTAAAGATAAATAAATTATCAATAAATCTAAAAACCAATTTAATATTAAGAGTACAATTTTTTCCTAATAGTGTAAAAATAAGTTAGCTGAGAGTGATGAATAATTAGATCCCTGTGGTATTCCATCAATTTGAAGAAAAATATTTTTTTAAACTGTGAAGAGAATTACTAAAAAGATTTATTAAACAGGCAAAAATTAATCAGAATTTTTCAATAATCAAAATCACAATTAAGAATATTTTTATTATCATAGTAATAATCCAAAAAACAGCTTTCAGTTAAGAAAGGTGAATGCAATTGAAGAGATCTCGAAAGTCAAAAGTCACAATAGAATAAATTTTATTTTGATTAATAAATTATAAAATAGGTTTATTATTAGGAGTAATCCAAGAAAAACCTTCTATAATAATGTTTTTAATAATTTTATTTAAGTAGTTAGAGAAAATGGTGCCAGGCTTAGGTAGGTAAGTATTAGATCCACAAGTTTTTGAAATTTTGGATTGTTAATTAAGTAGAGAAATTGTGTATCATTAGTTTTAATTTTTAACCTCTTATTTAAAGCTGAAAAATTTTAATAATAATATCATTATTTATTTTACAAAGTTTAAAATTTTGACTATTTTTTAAGTCCTTATTTAAAAGTTCAACAAAGAATTTTTTACAGAAGTTAGCATAATTATAATTACAATACCTTTGTCTATGGGGGTATTACAAAAAATTTTTGAAGTTGCTTAATTGATCAATCGATTTTGGAAAAAAAATTGCTGAATTGCTACTGTTATTTAAACTTTTTTTATTGTTAAAAATAAAGTTTTTAAAGTAATAATAAACAGCCCATTTTTATTCTATTAACATACCTAAAGGTAAAGAAAATCTACTTGTTATCTTTAAACAAAATTTATTGAGATCATTAGGAGAGCATCTTAGAAATTTATTAATTGATATATGAGTCTTATTAGTTGATATATGGGTCTAAATTTTGTGCCTTTTAATATTAAATCGCTAAGTTCTAAGTTTTCGTAATATTTAAATTACCAGTAATAGCATGCTTATGATGTTTATCAATCAATTCAAAATATTTATCCTTTTCACAGTGACATTAATAATCAAATATATTAATTTTCTCTAAATTTTTTTAATATAATTATAATTAAAAATAGTTCTACCAAGAGTTTCATTATATTTATAGCTTTTAATCATGTTAAAATATTTTACTAGAAATAAAATTTTCAAAAATATTCGGAAATTTAATCAAATAAAAAAATAGTGTTTTGAAATAGCACTTATTTATCTACATTTTCTTCGTTACGTATTTGAAGGCGTTATAGTTTATGAGTTTTATATCAATATTTAGAAGTATTTTATCATATTATCTGATCTATAAAGTGCTCTTTTTTTTATTTTCCTGCTTCATTACTTTTTAATATAGCAGTTTATAAATATAACATTCTTGACCTTAATTCCATAACATATGTTTAATCTTATTTTATATTATTAAATATTCTTTGAAATTTGAACAATCATATTTTTAAATCGTTTTGCTCATTTTTATTTTTTTAATTATTTTGAGGCAGATAAAGTTTCAAATATGTTTGAAATTTTTTTAAATAAACGACAGACAAATCAAGCTGTTTTAAAAATAATATATTTTAAATGAAATTTTAATTTAACAAACAACTGTTCAACAGAATAGTTTGAAATTTTTTTCCAAAATGAAAACATTCATTTTATTTTTTTTCCGAAAATTTAAAAATTTTAAATTTTTATAAAACTTAAACTTTATATTCCCAGTTCATATTTCGAAGCAAATAAAAAGCTTCTATAGCTAAAATTTGTTAGACATCATTTATGCATGTTTATTTGCATTTTATGCATAAAAAAACTGTAGAATTCGGAATTCAAATAAATACATAGTTTTTTTTTTATTTGTATATTTCATATTTTTCTCATTGTTTAAAAATAAAAGTTTTCAATCGTTAAAATTACTCTTAATTTATAGACTGTACTACTCTTAATTTACATTTTACTTATAATCCATGTAAACATTTATCTGTCAGCATGTTAAAACAAGTTCCTGCATGCTCTTTTAACATATAAGTTTAGTTTTAAATGTAACTAACCGAAGGAAAGAATATATATATTTCTTCGCAACAGGTGTAAAGTTCAAGGGTAAACAAATTTCTAAATATTCCGGATTAATTACGGTGTTGTTTTAATTAGCTTAATCATCCTCAAGAATATCAGATTGCAAATACAAAATTCCCAATTAATTTATTGTGGTTTTAAATTTAAGGAACATTGATTGGTTGCTCAACACTAATCTAAGAGTCTTTAAAACAGTTTTGTGAAATATTCAAGAACGAGCTAATTTAATTTAGAATATGGTTTAATTAGTTTTAAAAACAGGTCAAGTAATGAATTATGCATACAAAGAAAATTTAAACGAAATACATTTTCCGCATTGTAATTGCAGTAATAATTTAGTTTCTTGATATATTATCAATATTAAACACTTTGTTATTTTTCTAGATTGAGAGAAATTATAATCGATAGTAGAAGTTTATTAGTCTGGAGCTTTTGAATTTCCATTTTAGGTATGAAAAAATGGATTTTTCTCGTTCCTTTTTTCTTAATTTACATTACTTGTTGGTTATGACGGAAAGTAGTCAAAGTAGTAAATTTGTATTGGTAGTAGTAAAGCAGTAAATTTAGTATTGGTAGTAGTAAAGTTGTAAATTTAGTATTGGAAAGTAGTGTAATATTCTTATTACATGAACGTGAACATTAATTATATTCTTATTACATCTTTAGTATTCCATGAGAATAAAAAAGTTGTCTAAATTTTTCAGGACTTAGTCTGTAGCACTAAAAGAGATTTAACATAGTCATAATTTTCTGACTGTTCTGGCATTTGTACTCTTTTCATTACTCTCTCGAAATGTACTAAATAAATGCTGATATCCTCATTACTCGTAGAAAACTTTCTAAGTTGTGACTGCCAATCAACCTTTGGCGACGATGTTATTACTTCAGTTTCGACTACTTCTGAAGTTTTAGTAGCAATATCTAACTTCTTGAGTTCCAATTCATGTTCCCGATCGGCGTTTTTTTTTTCCAATGCATGTTGGCGATCAGCTTTTTCTTTTTCCAATGCATGTTGGCGATCGGCTTTTTCTTTTTCTTTCTCTTCTTGACGAAGGCGCTCGGCGTCTTCAACCAAATTTTTTACCATTCCCCGAACCATTTCTTCATCGTATTTCTCGCTATTCAATATTAACTTTCTCAAGTCAGGGATTTTCAAAGTAGTAGACTTAACATCTTCAGATAACTCATTAGCTAATTAACGTAACTGATCTTTACGAAGTCGCGATAAAAATGCCATTTTAAACTCAAAACTCAAAATTAATTACAGTTGCCTGTTTATCCCACTTCTGATAATGTAAGAAACAACTTTTAAAAGAAAAACAAAACAAACGCAGATCATTTACTGTTTACTTTTATTAAAATTTACGCACACCGTTATTCTGAAATTTCAAATCTATATCGTACACAAGAACTGCTGTTGCCAAAACATGGAATACTAAAGATGTAATAAGAATATAATTAATGTTCACGTTCATGTAATAAGAATATAATTAATGTTCACTTTCACGCTTTTACAGTAGTAATAAAGTAGTAAATTTAGTATTGGTAGTAGTAAAGTTGTAAATTTAGTATTGGAAAGTAGTAGTAAAGTAGTAAATTTAGTATTGGAAAGTAGTATTAAAGTAGTAAGTTTGTGTAGGAAAAACATTGCTGCATTATTTTTTGCACTTCGCTTAAAATGTTCTCAAGATGAAGTGAATTTTCAAAAAGTAAAATCAACATTAAGGAGCTCAACCTTTCAACCACACCCCGATTAAATCATTTTAACCATGTTTACAGTCAATACAGTCAACCCCATATTTCGACGACAGTTTGCTTTGAGAAAGTACATTTCCAATAATGCAAATAATTAATTATACATTGACTTAATTACAATTAATTAATTAGTACATTTGCTGTCGACCCATTTATCTATGAAGAATGACATTAAGTTAGAGAAAATCCGATCATATTAAGAAAAGTAATCCAGGTTGATGTTTATTTCTTCAAATTGTAGTGAATCTATCCTGAATGCTTGTAATCGCTGTATTGAATGCACTCCCTTAACTGTACTCCCCTTCCTTGTACTCCCCTGTTTGCACTATCTTTAATCAGTTTTTCTCTTTTGATATTTCCGCTCTAGTGCCAATCAGATTAATTTATTAATTTTTCTACCTACACGAGAGTATTTTATTAATTTTCAACAAAAATATGATCAGCGAAAAATTTTGGATGCCACCCAAACGTGAAATGATCGTCAAGGAGGATTAAAACACACTTTAAAAGATATGTAAAGCTAAAAGCGAGATTTTAAAAGAGGACGCAGTTACATTTTTAAAGCTTGAATGAAAATAAGACATTTAGTTTACGTCAATGATGGATTAAATTTATCAAATAATTTTAAGAGTTTTGGAGCATGAATGAAATTGAAAATTCATACTAGAGTGCCTCTTTAAGAAAAAAAGTGAAATTAAAGTTTTTTATTTATTTATTTGTTTATTTTCAGTTGTTTATTTATTTTTTATTATTTATTAGTTATTTATTTATTTATTTTTTATTACCAATTTATTTTTTATTATCCATTGCCAAAATTGGTATTGTTTTGGGTTTGATGACGTGCGCACCTTATTTGAACGTCATCACACTTTTCAACTGTGTTCAAGGTTAATAGAAAACAGGGCGCATGCGTCGTCATTGCATGTGTTGCTATGGCGACCGCTACTAATTGATAATTTTTTTAGAATTATTTTCTTCACTTTTAATTTTGTTATGCATTAAGTTGGTGAGTTTGCTTTTGAGATATGGGACCAGAGAGATCCCATAAATACTTCTTGAGTAGTGAATAAAAGAGAATTTCATCATTTGAAATACAATTTTTGGTTTTCATTGTTTTAATTAAGAATCAGAAATTCTAACCTACAGTTCAAACTGGATCGTTTTCAATACTAATTCAGGTGAATATCACAAATAAAGAGGGTTAAAAAAAATTTGACAACAACCATTTTGCCAATGGGTAACCTGTGATCGCCTTAAGTGATCACAATTTTTTTCTTGTTGAAATCAAAAATTTGGAATTTAAAAATACACTGGTGTGCAAGACTTAAGCAGCAAGTGCGTTTTTTGTCATAGCTCTACAAGAAATCATCCGATTGACATGTAATTTGAATATGATGTACATTATTTTGTACTTAAGCGATGGTAAAAGAATAATGGCGCAGAAATGAATATAAAGCTTAAAGTAGGGTATGGAACAAAAAAAGGCTTTATTTGACATATAGTGGCGTTACACATGATTGCCTGAAGAAGAGTAAGTACAACTGGCAGATGTTCCCTAGTATGGGATATGCCCTCCCCTTACTGTAATTGTTGCTTGGCATCGTCTCACCAGATTATCCAGGAGTTCTTAGGGTAAAAGTCTCCATTCCTCCTTTAACGCATCTTTCAGCTGATGGGTGTTACCAGGAGGATACTGTCGTGTCGCAAGACGTCTCCCTAATGCATCCCACACATGCTCTATGGGATTTAGATCTGGAGAGTAAGATGGCCAATCCATTCGTGTGATATCTTCATTTTCCAGTAGCTCTTGAACATTAGCAGTACGGTGTGGCCGGGCATTGTCATCTATAAAAAGGAAGTCTGGTCCAATGGCCCCTCGGAACAGACGCACATGGGGCAGGATTACCTCATTGCAGTAGCGGTCTCCAGTTACAGAACCTAGGTCGAAGATCTGAAGCTCAGTCCGCCCGTTCAACATAATGCCACCCCAGACGACAACTCCAGGACCACCGTAACGATCTATTTCCGCGATGTTATTGGGATGAAATCGAGCTCCAACATCTCTCCAAATCAACTGACGTTGAGAATCGCTTGTAGCACTAAAACGACTCTCATCTGTGAAGAGGACGCGACTCCATTGATGAGGTATCCAGGTTTCGTGTTCTCTGCACCACTCTAAACGGTGCCGCTGATGGCTAACTTTTAAAGGTATGCAGCGTTCAGGACGTCTAGCAAATAAGCCACCTTTGTGGAGGAGTCCGGCCTCTGTAAATCTTGATACTTGTCGTCCTGTGGCTGTGCACAGTTGCTGAGATATGGCGCTCGCTGACTGAAAACGGTTTCTTTTCTACTGGAGGACAATGTAACGGTCATCTCTTGGTGCTGTTTTCCTTGGACGGCCACCACCAACCTTCCGAACCATTCCAAGCACGAGAAACGACACTTTTGTTGATCCCGAACTCTTCGGCGACACTGGTCACACTACGCCCCTCCTCAAGCTTCCCAATCATTCTTCCTCGAGTCAAGTCGTCTAAATGATTTCTAGAAGACATGTTTCACAAAACAAATAACTTACACTTGCAGCGAATGTCTTTAACTACGGTGCTCTTCATCCTTTTATCACACCTTTGACCTGCGCACGCCGACCCACAAGGTTTACGTACACTTACATCACCTACGACGTTTTATTTCTAAAATTTTCATACAAATAATCTTTCTACTGAATTACGTGCATATTATACAGCAATTTCATGGCTATCTTTTACTTTGTTAGGGAGCTGTGGCCGAAAAACTACTTGTTGCTTAAGTTTTGCACACCAGTGTACAATATGAGCGCAGTACTTCTATAATACAATTTTTGAGCTTCGGAATAACTTTCAATTAAAAATTAAAAATATGTTTTAAAATTACTCAACTCATCATATATTTGACTGCAAATTAAACTATAGGACATCGAGAGCTTTAAATGTGGAGCAAATACTTTATTTAAATCATCACTATAACTAGTATTAGAATTCATTTAGCTTATTTATATTTTATTTTACAATATAAGTTTTCTGAAGTTTTATAAATATAAAAAAACACACATGAATAAAAATTCTTACCTATGATTTCTTTTCATAATAAACACATTGTTCACAAGTGATAAAAATCACTATGATTTTCTGTTGCAACATTATATTCTTTAGTTTCCACAACGCCAACCGGTTAAGGAAACTCTAAATATAGAAAAAAATAAATCTTGATATTAAATTACACATTATTTTTCTACTACTAGAATTCGAAAGTAGCATGCAACTAATACTATAGTACCAAAACTTTTATTAATTATTTTTGAACTAAGCACTCTTATTACCAAAGTGAGTTTACTAAAAGAAGAAATAACTTGTAATAGTCAACGTAATAAATATGATATAGTTATGTAAATATTATAAGCAATATCAGGATCTTTTCGCTCTCATTACTGTACAATACTTTCTATGGGAATTTGGTAATAAATGCTATTAATTAAGGAGTCACAAGTGTAGATTACTGTGCAGACTTAAAATTAGTGTGGGATTCGTGAAAATATGTAAATTGATTCTAGAATGCGTATCTTAATTTAAATATTTAATAGAAAATTCGTGAACTTTTAGAAGTCATTGGTGAATTTCGAAAAATCAATTTATTTTAATCATCCTACTTTTAGATATTTTGAATGCTGTTATAAAGAGATGTTTGATACAAAAACAAGTCAACTTGGAAAAACTGGAGCTTATCATTCCAATGCCCCCACAAGCTTTTCAATTGAATAATAAATCCTGATATTTTAGACATTTTTACAAATAATATATCACCATTTTGTTAAAAAAAAATTGAATAAGCAATTCCCAACATTAACCGGCTATCTTTCGAAAAAAATATTGCATAGTCGGATATACATGCTTCTTTTTTGCATAAATTTTTATGGCAACTTTTTTAATGACATTTTAATGGAACAACGCAATAAAGCAAAAAGAAAACTCATTTAACATTCAGAAAAATAAGTTATTTTTTATTGTAAAGAAAGTCATTTTTCCCTTAATTTTCCACACTCGTATGAAATTGAAAACATGTTTGTCTTTTTTTGCATAATCATTTCTTAAAAATTAAAACTGTCTCCAAGCTATGTATGATTGCCAAAGAAAGTGCTTAGGGCATAGGAGTTAAAGGTTATGAAATTATAATTTACTTTAAGCAAAATTATTTAACTTTTCTACCATTGTATAAATTAATTATTTCTTTAAAAGTTTGTATCGATATTTAAAAGCACGCATTTCACTTTATTTATCTTTTCAATTACGTTACTCTTCCATTAATTATCCACTTCAAAAGTTGTAAACCTATTCAAGTGCCTAATTAGAATAATACTCTTTATTTTTAAAAGTTTGATTACTCTTTAATTAGAAACAAAAGAGAATTCTTTGGAAAGACCACTTAAATAAACTACTCTAAATTAAAAGAAATAAACGAGCAAAATGTTTATTCTTAAAATAGTAACATATTTCAAATAATTTTATTTGAAGATTTCTATCTATATTCAAAAAAAAGTTACTACCGTCGTCACCTACAAAGCTATTTAGAAACATTTTCTCCGCATACACCTCTCACTAACACTTCTAAACACTTTACACTCATACTTCTCCCTTTAAACCAAAGGGGAAAAAAGTAACCAAGTAAAGCGTTTATTTTTAAAATGAAAACTTATTTCAAGTTTTTTTTATTTTTATTTTTCAAACTTAAAAAAATAACCGAGCAAAATGTTTATTTTTAAAATAATAATTTATTTTAAACATTTTTATTTGGAGTTACTACCATCGTCACCTCCAAAACTATTTCAAAACATTTTCACCGCATACACATTTCGCTAACACTTCTAAACACTTCACACTCATACTTCTAACTACTAAAGGAAAAAAGTAACCGAGTAAAGTATTTATTTTTAAAACGAAAACTCATTTTAAGTATATTCATTTTGAGTTTACAAATTTCAAAAAAATAACCGAGCGAAATGTTCATTTTTAAAATAATAACTTATTTCAAATATTTTTAGTTGGAGTTTTGAAACTTGTCTATATTAAAAAAGAAGTTACTACCATCGTCACCTCTAAAGCTACTTCAAAACATCTTCACTGTATACACCTCTCACTAACACTTCTAAACACTTCACACTCACACTTCTCACTTTGAACTGAAGAAAAAAAAGTACTCGAGTAAAGAATTTATTTTCAAAATGAAAACTGATTTTAAGTACTTTTATTTTGAGTCTTTAAACTTCTTCATATTAAGAAAAAAGTTACTGTCAACGTCCGCACCAAAGCTGTTTCTGAAAATTTTCACTGCATACACTTCTCATACTTTCCTTATAAACTATTATACAAAGCAATATGAAATTTTGCACATTTCTAGAAAAATGTTTGACAAACATTCTAGTATCAAAATGTTATCGATTCAGTGCTTTAATTTTTAATTTATTTTACGTTAAAGTTGATTTTTTGAGAGTCGTAAATTAGTTCAAAGACAACTTTATGCGCAGGCGAAATATGATATATGTCCAAAATTGTTTAAGACATTTTTCTGTAAGCTGTTTAAACAATTCTATGGTTCAGAACGTGACAGGGAACAGGTTGTAAACCCCAGAAAGAAAAAGAAATAACAAAACTAACTCGAAAAAAAACAACTTTTTTTTTGCTCTAATAGCAATTATTTTTTCATACTTTCAGAATTAATCAAGCAAAACATGAAAAAATATTACAAGTAAATAATGAAATTAAGAACTATAAACATTTTTTGGCTTCGCAGAAAAAGAGAGAAAAAAAGCGTTTCAAAATTTTAAGTCAAGACAATCATGATTGGGTTTGTAAAAAAAAGTGAGAAGAGTGAAGGAGGGATTAAAATAATCAGAAACCGATTTGTTTGAGTGGGGGGGGGAACTGGGATACATTCTTCTTTTTGCTGGAAAAAATTTTTAAGCCACTCTCTGAAATAAAATACATATTGAGGGTTTCAATTCTTATTAATGATTTAATTATGACTTCTTTGATTTAATTTAATTGTATAGTGATTAGTCAAATTTTTTATTCCAATTACCTAATTGATATTAAACTTAATTCATTTTTGGTGATTCCTAACGTACATTATTTATTTATTACTGTGCTTTATTCTAGTTTAACAGTTCATCGTACAAGCGTAATATAAAGCATCTTTGCTCTTTAATTAATGGCTTTTTTTTCAGTGACCATGAATTTTAATTAATCTACACTTATAAGAAGATAGTACGAAAACTGAACTTTAAACAATAAAAACACGTGGTTTCAAATAACTTTCAAAATATTAATTCTTTGATGACGGAGCCACGGTGATTGAAAATAATCAAATATTATTTAAAGACGTCTAATTATTAAACAACGTGCAGGGAATTCCCTATGAAACTCGTTTTTGATTAACCAGAGCTGTAAGCCTGCGAACTTTACTTATTTATATTCAAAAGAATAAGACAAAAAGGAAACTTTTTGCAATTTGATTTTTTTAAGGTCCCTTCGAAATGGCCAAGCTTTTTTTCTTCTATTCTTTTCAAGATCGGAGGTTAGAATTGCTTCTTATATCTACTGTTCAAATACCAGGACGATAGCAGTAGGTTATAAGGAGTTTTTTAATAAAAATATTTATCTATGACCGTCATAGCAGAACAGCTTGATGCAAGATCAAGGAAATTCATCGTAAAGCAGATTCGAGATAGAGTGAAGTTCACCAGTTTAAGAATTCATTGAGTAAATCAATTCTTTAAAATAGGTTATAGAATAATATATTAGTATAGGGTAAACCAACCAGTGAAGGAACATTTCATATATATTGATTAAAAATAAGAACTTGAAAATTTTTCCTTAGATTGATTGGTAACAATAGCTTACTGCCAAACAATAGGAAGTCATCTAGCAATGTTTTAGATTACCTGGTCAAATAGACTTCTCTGGAAAAATTTTTGAATTTGTTATTATCTCTGCAACACCTTGTTTCTTTGAAAAAATTATAAGGTGAGTGTTTGAATTTATATGTTTGAAGTGAAATTAATTGCATGTAATAGTTTTATTTTTCTCACTGTGAAAATAAGAATTCAAAATATAGTTATTGAATATACGTTTTATTCACCATAGCATAATAAAGTACTGAGATAAGGGGGTGTTTATTCACTGGATCAATTAACGATGAAAAACCAGTGAAGGAACAAGTGTTCCTCTACTGGGTTTTTTTCTAAGTTAATGAAAATAAAAGATAAACTTTAATTTTCTTGTACCTTTAGTGATGTTCCGCATCAAAAGTATGTAAAAATGTGAAAAACAACTTCTAACCAGTGAGGGAACAGGCATGTTCCTTTACTGGGCATAGATTTCCCAGTGAATGAACAGTATGTGTTAATATGTTGACACTTTAATTTTCAATTCATGATTACAAAAAAAGTTAACATTTTCCAAGTATTTATATGTCATAATTTCAAGAATAGGCTAGCTTTTAATTATTTGTATGACTTTTAAAATCATAAAGAGCATTAAAAATAACCAAAATTAAGTGTTCCTTTACTGGGTGTTCATTCACTAGTAAGAGCTGTTCCTTCACTTGGTCTTCTCACTACTTGTTATTTGACCCTCCAAAACTTTAAAACAATATTATATAAGTTCTCTACAATTTTTTTGCATAATTTTCAATTAGTAACAAATATGTTGACACTATCATTTAACTAAAATTACGAATTTTGAAATTAATACGATTTTTTAAAAGGCAAGCGAAGCTTAAGTGTTCCTTCACTGGTTAGTTTACCCTACAACATGTTTGAATGGCTACACTGCAAAAAAAATTCCAGATCAAATTACGATATAAAATATCGGTATACAAGTAACACTTCGGATGCATCATCCGTAAAATTCATTTCTGCCGTTAAATATTATACTGAAATTTTTTCATAATTTTTTATTTAATTAAAGTGATTCCGTGATTTTACGTTAAAAATTATGGCATATCGAGTTTCTTTTTTTTCTAACTTTGGTTTTTTTTTAGTTATTGTTGTTGTTCTGTAACATGTTCCGATAAAAATAGATTTTACGGTAAAAAGTACAGGCACCCTGATCTCAGGTACTTTTTACCGTAGTTTGATCCAGAATTTTTTACAGTATACTCCAAAACCATATGTATCCGAAACGTTATTTGCTGTATGAAAACTTTATGAATAGTGAACGAACTTTTTTGGCCAACAACTGCGTTTATGTGCTATTAAGAAAATTATTTATGTCTAAGTTATAGTTTTTTTTAAAATGTTCTTTGGTGTTTCTAATTAATTCATATTGTCTCAATATCAAGATAAAAGAATTAATCAGCATGTTTTTTATATAAACCATACAGTAACTTTTTAAGATTTATTTTTAAAAAATTAAACATTTATTTTTAAAATTTTTATTTATAAAACATTTTTTAATTAGCTAAAAAAATATTTTTTTATTTACGTTCCTAAATATCAATATATTCAAAAAGATCTAAATCATTTTATTCTAGAAAGTTTTTCAGTACACTCCTACACTCTTTTATCGTATTTACCAAAAAAAAAATCCAGTTTATTGCCCTTTCCTTGAATTAAAAAAAATCTAGTTTCTTACCTTGTAATTAAATAAAAATTATCCGTGTATAATCATGGTATAAAAAAGTATTAGATAGTTCCATCAAATCTATTCACCTTACATCATGGTACAACTACCATGAAGAAAACAAATCTCTGACATTATTGATTTTTTTTAAAAATACATCTTACTTAAAAGGTACGTATATGTATAACATTTTTCAAAGAGAATTTTCGTTCTTACAACTTCAAAGCAGTGCTTACGTCTCTTTAATTCAGTTTCAAAATAGCAAGAGAGTGCTCGAGTTTTCGATCAAGACATAGCATTAGATCGTTTTTGTCAGAAGCATTTAAGAAAATGCATTGCATGCTTAATATGATTACTTTAGGAACTTAGAGATCATTTTAAACGGAACTCTACAGATACATTATTTTTGGAGAAAAGTGAATGCTTTGGAAAATTTTCTTCTAAAGTTTGTGCTGATTTCGCTTACAAAAGTAGTAATGAAGTAAATTTTTCCATTGATATACGTCCATTTATAAGACAACTTCGATGCATAATTAGTTTGTTTATGTTCCTCGTTGCTTCGTATCTGTCTTTGTGATAAGTCTCTGTGTAAATATATAGGGAAAGAATTGAAATCTTCGTAAAGAAATCTTTGTGAAAGAATATAGTACTTTTCAGAGAATTGATACTTCTTTGTCTTGGCTTACTCGAAATAGAATGGAAGGAGCAGTTGCTAACGTAAACACATGCCACGTTTCAACAGCCAATCAGGATCGAGACACCCACACTACGTCACTTGCATCTATCCCATTGATACGACTGTTAATTCGATATGAATGGGCAGTTCAATGACAGTAATAACATAAAATGTCATTGCAGCTAATAGAGTAACGTAAAAACTCAGAGTAGTTTTAAATATTACACTTAAATTTTTATTTCCTCCGAATGAATTGCTGTTAGTACAATTCTGATTAAGAAGTTTGTTTTCTTATTATTTCATTCCAAGCTTTTTTAAAAATAATTTATTTTTTATTTTTTAAAAAAAGGAAAAATACAAAACAGCTTAAAAGGGAAGTATTTACCTAGCTAAATAAACATGCTTTTTCAGTCATTTCTTTTAAAATAAAACGTTTTGACAATTTTAAAAGGGAAAAAAAATTTAAAAGTTTTTTTTTTTGATTTCTTGGAAAAGATTTTAAAAGCTTTTAATTTCTTTTACGTTAAATAGTTGTTTTTTTTAATGTTCACTTTATCTTTCCTTATATAAAAATGTTTGATTATTTACATAGAAAAATTTGCTTTGTATTCCAAACTTTTGTTCAGTTATTTTATGTTTAGTTCTTTTAAGCTCATCGTTTCTTGAGATCTCTAGAGGTATCACTTCACTGAACTAAAATCCTTAAATCAATGAATTTCAAAATACTTTTATAATTGACTTTATTTTAATCCGCATCAAATGAAATTTATTTGAGTAGAAAATTCCGCGACAGAATTCTGTACACTTTTTTTTAACAATGGGCAATTTTTTTTCACAATAAGTTTGTTTTTTTTTCAATGATTTTTTTTCAAAGAAGCTTTTTAAGCTGTGTGTTAAGACAAATCTAAAATCTAATTTTTTGTTAAACAAATCTTGAATAACCATAGTTTTAAAAGAATAAAATTTTGAATGATCAAAGTTTAGGGGCAGAAAAATCTGAAATGAATTTTATTATGTACAAAATATTGCTTAGCCAAACACTCATGTACGCAAATTCCTGTGGCTGCTATTAAATAATTACTTTTTTTTAAGGTTTTTCAATAAATAACATAATTTTACCAGAATTGTGAACCAAGGAGGAGCCTACATTACTGCAGCTAAGATAGTTAAATTAGCAGTTATGACTCTTATAAAAAAAAAGTAAAGTATAGGTATACTAAATATTATAAGAGTATCAAGATGGTCATGTTCTCTAGTATGTTAATCCTTCGTGACTAATTCATGATTGTTTCGAAAACATGTTTTTTAAAGGAACTATACAAGATGTTTTAAATTAGACTAAGGGATTTAAGAAATCTAAATCAAAAAACAATTAAGATTAAAAAATTATTCTGGTAGCTAATCCAATATTTTTTTTTCATTCCACTGTTTCGTGTTTTAGTTCAATCACTTTCCGACAGATAGCGTTTCAAGTCTCTTCTACAGTTACTTTTTGATGTTAATCCTCCGTTTTTGACATGTGATTGTGATTGAAGGTACAAATGTTGAATATATCACGATAACAGTTTCGAGAATATTTCTTTACAAGGAATATACAAGATGCCTTAAATTTGACTGAGGTTTTTAAAAACTCTATTTCAGAAAAACAGTTGAGGTTAAAAAATTATTCTGGTTGCTAATCCATTAATTTTTTTTTCATTCCACTGTTTCGTGTTTTAGTTCAATCATTTTCCGACGGATGGCGCTTCAAGTCTCTTCCACTGTTACCTTCCTTACATTTTGAAGCTAGTCCTCCGTTTTTTGACATGCGATTGTGGCTGAAGGTACAAATTTTGAATATGTGAATTTTATTCTCTGAAAAAATTTTCAAAAATTTGGTGGAATTTTTAATTGTTCTCCTTTGATTTACTGGGTTATTACTCGCAGAGACATCTGTTAATAAATTTCAGAATTAAAATCAGAAGCTCCGGTCCAAACACTTGCACTCTAATACTATTAAGATTTTTATTTATTTATTTATGTAGTGTATCTACCACTACAAAAATACAATTCCAATTAACTAGTGTGTAAGACATGTTATCTCGATTCTATGGCGGGGTATCTTTTCATAGATGAAGGTTGACATTGTCGATAACAACTCACTCTCCACATTGGTGACCTTCGAACGTGATGTGAACGCGTCTACCTTGGCAGAAACGCCGGCTACGATGTGAACACGCCTACTTCGATGGATGGTCCTCATTGAACAGTTGCCCTGCTACTTGTGACTGCGACATTGTCCTACTCGCGTACTTGCTACTCAGTCTTGATCATACACAACGTCGACCTGCATACATTCGACTGCTAATAGCAACACAGGAGCAACCACGACCGTGAACTTAACACAGCTCTCACGATCAGCAGAAGTACGGTGATCTTAATACAGCTCTCACGGTTTCTCACTAAAACAGCACTGAATCAACTAGTGGTATCCGTTCATCAAATTCTATCACAGATAAAATTCTGGTGGGGGAGTACTGTAAAAATATAATTCCAATTCACTAGGTTGACATTGTCGATAACAACTCACTCTACACAATTTATTTTATTACTCAACCGCTTTAATATTTATTCTTTTTAAATATCGTCAATTCAATTTAGAACAACGGGAATAAACATTAGCATCAATACTAATGCTTGGTAAATTTTAATCGAACGAAGTTATAGCGGACTGAGTTATAGAGAAATTAATAATTATAGCTATATTATAAAAACCATGTTATTAATTCCTATTTATATTTTCTGGTTTAATCCATTTAAGTACAGTGAAATGTTTTTGCAATTTACTTGTTTCACATTGAAATTTTTTTTTTAAAAGAATGTAAATCCAAATGAATGATAATTAATAATTATTCTTACTCTATTACTCAATAATTATTTCTTACTTCACCAAGCAAGATAAAAAATTATTTATTTTTACTCTTTAGACTTTTCTTTATACTATAAAGCTATTTAAACTCGACATTTGTTTCCTGTCAAACAATCAAATATTTTAAGAAAACTTGAATTTTTAATAAATAAAGACATTTATAAAATGTTTACTTTAGCTAAAAAATTCTCGTTCCATTTAAAATTTAGTTCAACTTAAAGCTTTATTTTGAAAGAAATATATTATAATTGTATTATCCGTTTCTTTGTCATCATGCTCATCTCAACATTCCTCAATATATTTTGTTCCGGCGACAAAATAATATTTTTCAAAATTTAATATAACTTAATTTTTTTCCTTAAGTTAATGCCCATACTTCTAATTTGTTTAAATTATATTTGACTGTCTTTTTGAATATTTACGCATAATTATATTTCTTCTTATACGAGACACTTATGTGGCACTCGAAGATTTCTGAAAAAAATTTAAAAAATGAATTCCACGCTTTATTAAATTCTGTTCATAGTTAGGAACTAAGTAATGTTGTTTTAGTTTAGAATAAATCAGTTTCTATTGAGACGTTCTAAATAATTAAATTTAAGAGCTATAAAAATGAAGAGATTTTTGTGATGAATAGAAAAATCGTAGCACCTCTTTAATTTTATCAGCATTCGTTTGAATACTCGAAAATAAAAAAAAATCTTTGTTATGCTAATAATTATTAATTTAACATTTTTTAGCTATGTTTTATTTTTTGGAATTTCACAATTTTAAATAAATTGTTAACTTAAAATGAGCAGCAATGACATTTCACAGGATATATTTCATTCTATAACAATTAAAACAGATTTTTTAACATAATCATGAATGGATTTTAACAAAACTAATGCCTTGTAAGTTACTAAGTTCCATGAAAAAACTTATTTAGGAATTAATTATTAATAAAGACATTAATGCTGATATATAAACACACGCACACACACGCACGCACGCACATTTAACACTGAAGTAAAAAAAAATTGAAAAAGAATTAAAATCACATTACAATATCTTATATCTCATAACAATATCTTCATACTTTCACCACCAATAGCAATTACATGATTTGAAGCTTTTTCTAATTATTATTATGTTTTTATTTAATTGCTTACTATTTGCAGCGTTTGTTACCGGAAACTTTATGAATTAAAAGCAAGAACTCTGACGGAATATATTCATGCCTGTCACGTGAATTTGGTGCAAGAATTGCTGTTTAAGCATAACCATTTTCTTATTCGCTATTGCAACAAACTATAGGGGGCGTTGTTGTATGAGTCGATTTCCTGCGATTTCCATTCAGTTGCTCTGGAAATGTCTTCAGTGTAGCATTGTAACGTTCCTTCTTTATTGTGGCTTATTAAATTAAAAAAAGAAAAATGCTTAATAATCTTTCTTATGCATGCGAAAACAAAATGGTATCTCTTATTTTAGAGAAGGAACATCCAAAACACATTGGAAAAATATTTGTAAATAAACAGAAAAAAAAATTTATCTTCTTATTTGAGTTAAAACCTAACGCCTGAGAAATAGTTTTATTAAATTTAATGATATAACAGGAAAGGCCTATTTAAACTTTACATTCCATAGTTTCAGGAATCATATTACTTCAAACATTAAAATATGCAGAAATTATACATCAGCTCATAATTTTATATAATTTAATTCTGCGAAAAAAAGTTTTTGACGACAATTTTTATCAAAAAATTTTAAGTTTCAATAAAAATCATTCTTTATGAACTAAAAAATGCAAAATAAAGAATAATTACGAAATAAAAAACGATTCTAAGAATTTCTCCAGGTAAAATAAAAAACTTTCATGTTTCTTTTTGTTTTGTTTTTTATTCATAATCGGACGTAAAAAACCATTCTATAGAAAATTATTATCAAATAAGAAAAAAAAATGTTTACAAGTAAAGTTTTTTATTATAAAAATTATAACACGTACCTGCTTTATAAAACCTGAGAATTCCAAAATGCTATGTTCTTCATTTGAAAACTTTATTCTCAAATAATATATGCATAGATTATCCCTTCATTACTTTAAGATGACATACCACACAATGAAAGTTTATAATTGCAAGATATCGATATGAAATTCAATATGCAACTTAAAAACAGAATAGCTGAATTCTAGTTGAAATTTATCACTAAAATTAAAAAATACTTACCAAGAAAACGATAAAAATGCATTAATAATCAACATAAATGATATTATTTCAAGTAATTCGGACGATTCTTTATAGTTGTTTTCCGAATTATATAGATTCAAAAATATATACTATTACAAACTATTACATTTCTGCACGTTCTGAAATCATATTTATCAATTAGAATGAAGTAAGAAATGTTGACTTAATTTTAATTTGTAATGAATTGAAGACAAAAAAAAATTTATTTTACCGTAATACAAGCATCTGTAACTGTATGGAAGTTATCGGTTGCAAGTTTGTTGACAATGGAAAGGTAAAAACTATTGAGAAATTCCTTCAGATGCTTCGGCGTGTTCTATTTCTGAAAGATTTACCAATGTGCTGGGGTGTTTTTTCAAGTTCTTCTGCCTGTTCTATTCAGCTATAAGTCAGCCGATCTGCTAATTTTACTTACATATAGATGGCATGGGAAAACGAAGAAACATAAGTCTAAAATGGTGGTGACTCTAATTAAAATGCTTCAGCTACCGCAAAAATTCTTATTTATTAGGTTCTTAGATTGTTTTATTAATACTAAATTTATCAAATTTCCACTTTTTCATATAACCTCTTAGCCATTGTGATACAAAAGAATCTCTGCTTTAATCCCTGTATTGTATCACAATGTTGCCCAGGGAACGCCAAACGAGGAGGCGAGGTTATTTTATTCTAACTGCTTAAGCACTAGGAACAATATTTGATGACGTACAAAAGGTTAAATTTTTTTATATCATGAGTATCTGTAAAATCAACCACTTTTGAAGTTTTGACGTAAAACACGAAGTCAATCAGATGTGTACTAACTCTTCTCTTTTTTTACCACATTGGAAACGCAATTGTTATCTATGGAAAAAAGAGTCGCTGGGTCTTATAGAGCAGTTGTCATTTTAGCGCTAGTGTTTAGCAATCAAAATAGTTCCCCAAGAGGGCTGTCAGACACATTTATAAGAAGCCAAAGCATTGACAACAGCCTCCCGAGGAGTAAAAGAATCGCCAATTCCGTACATTCCATGAAAATATATTCTTACAGAGTAGATCTATGAATTCTGTCACATTCAAATAACAATGTAAATAAAAAAATAACAAAATAAATACAGTTGCATAAATAACTACTGAACACATAATTTCGATAAGCAGAATGCCAAATGAAACTTAGATACTTTAATGTAAAGCAATATGAAACAAAAGCCAAAATGATGTCAGGGTAAATTTTGCTTAAATACTAAACTTATAATGATAAACTTATCTAGTACTTATAACTAAACATACATATATGCAAGGTGTTCTTTCCTAGAATTTTGAATTCAAGAGTGCCAAAGGAAGAATTGCATAAATAAACTCCGAAGGAACATAAAAACATGGTAATGACGGAATCGCCAATTTTTTCCCATACTCCTCTAAATATTTTTGAAAAGGTGGAATAGTAAAGCAATTGACTTAAATCCTAATTTAATATTTATTAATTTAAATGTTTGTTCAATCTAAACTTACTTATTTATTTTTCAGAACGTACATTTGATCTACGATGAATTAAATCTCTAACTTCATTTTGATTAAAATAAAAATCATGTACATTTTTGTAGAATTTAATTAACATACTTGAATATCTAATTCATTTCAGGATGAAGGTATTAATTAAAAAGATGACGATATTTTATGTCTAATAATTTAATTTTTGAGTAGCGGCATAAGCTTGTGAAGTAAACATCTAATACAAGCCATTTTGAAATTAAAATGAGGCATATTTTATTCCACTTATAATAAGGCTTTCATAGATAGGAATACAAAATATGCAATGATAATTTTAATTAAAAATAGTATGGTACTACTAAAGTATATAGAATACTTTTGGCAAGTTTAGCCACGAAATGTACTTTTCGTTTACTAAATAAATTTACCATAAAATGTACTAGCAATAATTTTAATTTTAAGTGAAAATAATGTAGTACTACTGTGACATACAATCCTTTTGGCAAGTTTATCTAAGATATGAACTTTTCGGTTACTAAGTAAGCTTACCGAAAAGTAAACAAGCAGCAAAAGCCAATACTTTTTATTGAAAATAATGTTGTACTACTGAGGAATACAAACTTTTTGGCGAGTTAAGTTATAAAATTAACAATTTGGTATCAAAAACGCTTGACGTAAAGTGTGCTAGCAATAATTTTAATTGAAATATGTGGTACTAATGTGATGTACAATATTTTTGGCAAGTTTGACTATGATGTGAAATATTTGGGTCCTAAATCAGATTGCAGTAAAAGGTTCTATTAATAATTGTAATTTAATGTGGTAATACTATGATATAAAATCCTTTTTGACAAATTTAAATGCGACGAATTTTTCGGTTATTAAGTAAGCTTGCTTTAAAATGCACTATTAATAATTTTAATGTGGTGCGACTATTTTGGTACATAATACTTTCAGTAAGTTTTGAAACGATAATTGTTTTTGGTTAGGAAATTTTTGATAGCTTAATTATCTCACCATGCGTTTTTCAACAAAGAGAAATATAAAATATAGTATAAGGTTCAAAAACTTTATAGTAAAAATTTAAAAATGTACAATATTAAACTACAACAAGAAAAACACTATCATAATTAATCTAATTGCTATTTAGCTGGTTTACATATATGAAAACATGTTTAGAGTAAAATAAATCTCGAGTCACTAAGATTTAATATTTCTAATAAGTTCATTATAAGAACTAATTTTTTAATAATAACATAAGTATGAAAATCTGAAAGAATTGTATTTTATCTACTGCAGTATAGATTAAAGTTGTTTACAAATATTTTTTATTTTTTCCTGAGTTTGTTTGATATTTAGTTTCATGATTCCATTAGTGAAAGGTTTTAAAGGTACATACCAATTTATAAATAAAAATTTTTCTGTATTAGTGACTTTACTATTCCAGTTCGTGATAATTCTCATTTTAGTTTATCACCTAAAAAGAAAATACTTATTAAACATACATAGTCAGTAAAAACACTAGTTTTCAAAATCTTGAAAAAGAAAGAATCTATTCTGTTGGAAAATTGCGAAAACAAAATGAAAGATTTATTTAATTGCTTGAAAGCTTATCAAAGTTAAAATGAGCTAATCCAATTTATTGTCAAAACCAAGGAACGATTCCAAATAATTCAGAATTTAAACATAATGAAATTCATGATTTAAAAGAATTAAAATTGAATCTATGATTTGTGAATAGTTTTGTACTAAATGGAAGAAAATATCCGATGGAGAAGTTAGGAAAATTAAAATTTAGGATTAATTTAATTGATTAAAAGTTCACCAACTTTCAAATAAGAAAATCTAATAGATTGGCAAAAGCCAATATACGATTCTAAATATTTTAAGAATTATTAGATATGATATTGAGCCTTCTAAAAACGAATTGATTATAATAAATTCACATTAACTAATGGTGCAACAAAATATTAAACAAAAATATCTAAGGAACAAAGTAGGAACAGAAATCCAGAGCAGTGTAGAGTTCATAAAAGGACATTAAAATGTCCCAAAAACAGGAAACTGAGATGGCCTTGTAAACTGTTTAAGATTTTAAGTCATTAGCGTATGTATATTTGACCGAAGCGCTACCTTTAATTTTCTTTAGATTTATTTGTTTTAATATTTCACTTTAGGTTGCGTGGCAACCTGAGATAGTTTTTTGTTGTTGTTCTTTTCTGTTGTAATTTAGAATTATAATTTTTAGAATCCGTTTTTGATGCTAAATTATTTGTTATTAAAAGATTAAAGTTTTATAATTGTTGTCATTCATCTGTAGAACTTGTAGTTCATTTGATTGATTTTATTTAAAAGGCGTCCGCATTATTTATTTTCACTTATTAGCGACATTTTGTGGCGTCCGCGACAGGACGGTTGATACGCTACTTCTGATTTGAAAAATGTTTTTAGCATCAAAGGGATTTAAAAAAGAAGATCTTATTATTGTTGCCCAAGAAATTGGCGAAGTATTACCTCAAAAGGCTACTGTAGCGGATCTGAAAACGATCATTTTGAAAAGTAAAGAATATTTAGCTGATCCAGATTTTGTAACAAGTGTATTGGTAGCTACTGTCAATGATCGACGACAAAAGGAGGAATATGAAGAAAAAGAGAGACAAAGAGAATATGAAGAAACAGAGAAACAAAGAGAATATGAAGAGAAACAAAGAGAATATGAAGAGAGAGAAAGTATAAGAAAACATGAACTGGAGTTGGCGAGAATTCAAGCTACATCGCAAAGAACCGGTGAGTCTCCACCAAATATTATTAGTGCCAGTGCCAGAAAGCAGTTTAATTTGCCAAAATTAGAACTTAGGCAATTTAGTGGAGATTTAAAAGATTGGCTACCATTTTGGGGACAATTTTAACAAATTAATAATGATACAGATATTGCCCCTGAAAACAAATTTCAATACCTGATTCAGGCTACAACTGTTGGATCTAGAGCTAGAGAATTTGTAGAAAGCTTTCCTCCAACAGCTGCAAACTATACCAAAGCAGTAGATAGCAGTAGTATATGGGGGGGGGCTACAGGACACTTTTGCCCTTCCCTATATACTACTATTGATTTCCTATTTTTATATTAAAAAAAATTAAAATAGGCCTATATTTTACATTTTTATATGAAATATCAGTATATTTAAAAATTCTTATTTTTATATTAATATTTTTTTATTTTATTAAAAATCCTTATTGAAAATATCGTTTTTTATTTTACATGCAATTCATAATCGTAATATTTATTTTTACCTTTAAAATCAAAAATATATTTTCCACTATTAATTTTTCTTATAGCTTTATCAGATAATTCACCATGACATTTCGAGAGATAAAAATCTTTCTCATCATTGTCTACTTCTAATCTAGCTATAATAGAGTCACCGTATTTTGTATTTATTTTTCTCAGTGATATTAAATTATATTTACCTATCTCGAGTTCATTTAATTTGTATGTTTCAGGAAATCGTTTGAGGTCATTAAATTCTTCCATTTATTTAGAAACATTTTTTGTAATATAATTTCTGTAATACATACACTTGTATAACGAACATTTTACTACCTATAAATGGAAAGTATTGAAAAAGAGAGAAATAAAAAGTTGTTAGAGCAATTAAAAAATGATCTAAGATTAGTTAAACTACAATCAGAAATTAGGAAAAATAATGAAATAAAATTAGAAGAAGATATAGGAATACAAAAATCATTGGCCGATTTCCACGAACCTGTACTTCATCAAATGGAAAAACTAGAAACTTCTAGACAACAAAACTTGATAGGTATAAAAGATGCTGTTGATAATTTATCTTTCACTATGAATGAGACCTATAGATCTTTACCTCAGATAGAGAATCAGTCAGAGGAAGATTATACTGAAGATGTAGGAAGTATGTTTTTAAAAATAGATATAGACAAAAATTTAGATAAAGAATTATTAGAAGAATTAGAATTTGAATTACCTTCAATAATGTGGAATAAAACTGATGAAGATATTGAAGAAGTTATTAAAAGGGCAAAAGCAAAAAGAGATCAATTTAAAAGAGAAAAAGGAAATGAAACCAAAAATAGAAATTTAACAAACAACAAAGATGAGTATCAGAAAAGGATTGATAATGCTGATTATAAAATGAATATGATGAAAAGATATTTAGAAGCTTTATCAGCTATTAAACAAGGTAGACATTACACAGGAAAAGGTTTAGAAGATAAACTGAATATCTTAGTTGATTTGACAGATAAAATTTGTAAAGGTTCTAAAAGTAAAAAATTGTATAATAAAACTGTAGATTTGTTGGATTTACTTTTAAGAGAGGGAACTATGACAAACGATCAGGTAAAGGAATACTATGGAAAATTTCTTAGTATATAAATGAGTAATTATATTGTAAAAAAAGTATACTTGAGCGACAGTCAGATTTCTAAATTGAAATCAGCTTATAAAAATGGTGAAGAACTTAGTTTACAAATAGATAAAAGTAAAACACCCAATTTTGATTTACATTTAACAGCTACACAAATTAACCAAATTGATAAAGGTAAAAGAATTAAAATATCAAAGACTCAACTGAAAAAGAATGGAGGGTTTTTACCATTTTTAGTACCTTTACTTTCTACTTTAGCATTAGGAGCAGCTAGTGGAGCAGCTGGTTGGGGTACTAAAAAAGTATTGGACAAAATTTCTGGATCAGGTAAAAAAAAAAAAACTTGTGGAAAGGGAGTCTATCAGCCATGGGAATATCCAACAAAATGATTGAAAACAATATGAAAAATGAAAAAGGATTTAGAGGTATATTTACTATAGATATCTTACCTAAAAAGATAAGAAAATTTGAAAACGGAATTATAAATTTAGATGTATCTACAGGTCCTGGAACTCATTGGGTTTGTTATTATAATGATCCAAAATATAATTTTGTTGAATATTTTGATCCTTTTGGAGAATATAAATATAACAATAGAATAATAAAAAATGATTTTCTTCCTCAAAACATACTAAGTTATTTAAATACTTCTGGAAAAGAAATTAGATATAACGATAGTTTTTTACAAAGTCCGAGTTCTGTAAGATGTGGTTTCTATTGTATGAAGTATATAACTGAAAGAAATAAAAATAAATCTCCTATTGAAGTTTTATATTCATTTACTCAAGAACCTAGTAAATTAAATGAAAAAATTGTTCTTTATAAATGAAGTATATTATATTAGATTCGAAAAACGTAGATAAATCTGAAGATTTCACCATTGAGTATTCGAGACCTTTTCATTTTACAGAGATAGCTCTTCAGTCTTTTTCAATGTATATTTCATGGAATAATATTACGGAGAAAAATAATAAATTTTCATATTTTGACGGAGCCAAATGGGAAGATTTTATTATTCCAAATGGTCATTATAGTATAAGAGGTTTGAATCGTTATATGGTAAAATATTTTGGAAATGATTCACCTATATTATTTGGAATAATAGAAGAAAGACAAAGGTTTAGTATTAAACTCGAGAAGAATTATAAAATTGATTTATCTAAAAGTGAATTGTACAAAATTTTAGGATTCGAACCCAAAATATATGAAGAGGAAGAGCAAGAAGGTAAATTTATTGCTGATATAGCTAATGGTAATGATAATATTTATATTCACTGTGATATAGTGGATGGTGCTTATATAAATCAGTTTCAATCTCAAGTTATTTATTCTTTTACATCATCAAATCCTCCTGGAAGTTTATATACTAAAGAATTTGATAAACTAATATTTTTTCCGGTTAAATCTGATTCTATTAATCGAATTAGAATGAGAATTACAAATCATAGAGGTGAACTAATTGATTTAAATAAACAAGAAGTACAGTACAAATTTATTGCTAAATAAATGAATAAACAAAGATTGTACAGAAAGAGTAAAAAAATACAAGGAAGAGGCTTCTTTTCAGACCTTATAAGTCCTATTGTAGAAGAAGATCTTGTAAGAGAAAAATTGAATGAAATATTTTCTAAAAATAAAAAACATGGTACTGGATTGAAATTTTTTATTCCTAAATAAATGGATAAAATTTACGATTTGAAAGACACTAGTTATTATTATAATAACGACGTTGAAAGTTTTGAATATAGAGAATTAAAAAGTGAAAATAGAAATAATATTCATGAAAATGCTACATATAATTTCTTTATCAATGATACAAATGCTAATATTTTATATTCTGCGGGATATCTGCAACAAGAATTAAAAATTGTAAAAGGAGATGGAGGTGTAATAAGTAATGAAAATGTTACTCTAGTGAATGGAGGAGGTCTCATTAATTCAAACAGGTTGATTATAGGAAATACTGAAGTTGAATCAACTATAAATTATAAAGCCATTATGAATCAAGTATTAGGGATGATACACTTCACCCCTGATTATTCAACATCGGAAGCTACTAACATGTTCTTTTATGTAGATACAACTGATTCTGTAGATAGAAACAATTTCAAATATAATGGAACTCTGATAGATACTACCAAAATAACTGATTTTTTTAAAAACCTTAAACTAAATGAAAGTTTTAATGAAGGATTTTCAAAAAGATGTAAATTTACTAAAAATAGTCAAACAGTAAAAATATGGATTCCTTTAAAGTATATATTTGATTTCTTTAACGAATATAAAAAAGTAATGACAGGTTTCCAAGTTAAAATAGAAATTCAAAGAAATGATAGTAAAAATATGTTGTATACAGATATTCAAAATCCAGATTTTAAGGTTCTTGTTGAAGATTTATCACTTTGGTTACCTTATGTTAGATTTAAAAATTCCGCATCTGTAAAATTCAATGAATTAAAATTATCAAATAGTCCTATAGAAATAAATTGGGATCATTATAACATTATCAAATCAAATGTATTTTATAAAAATTCCAGTGGGTCTTATTCTATTCCTGCTACATCTGATGAAGTTTTGAGTTTATATGTCATTCCTCAATATGAAGATAGAAATGAAAACATGAATCAAAATAATATGATGTTTGATCACTTGGATATGATAGAATGTTGGTTAATGATTAATAACATTAAAGTTCCCACTGTAAGTTATATGATGGACTTTAATAAAAATGATTATAATCGATTATATTATGCTCTTTTAGAATCAGGAATGAATAATATAAATTCTGAAACTGGTTGTATGATAAACTATTCAAATTTCAGTAAGTATCCTATAATTTGTTTCAACTTGGCAAACCATGAAAATTATACGAACTTGAGTAATTTAATGATTGAATTCAATTGGAGGTTGAGAAATAATACTACTAAAAATTATGTTTTTTACTTTATTTTGAAAGAGAGAAACAAATGCTCCTTGAATATGTCAACTCAGGATATAAAAATGATTAAAACTCTGAAAACATAAAGGATTTTTTCTATTTTAATAAATGGCTGCTTATTATCCACTTTACGACAATGAAATAAAAGAAGGACCTTTAGGACCACCAGGTGTAGGATTTAAATTAACGAATGATGGTAATTATGATATGGAAAGTAAACTATTAAAAAATGTTTTACATCCTCAGGAAGATAATGATTCTTCAACTAAAAAATATGTAGATGATTTAAAAAATAAGTGTTTGATTCGTAATAACGGTTATTTTAATGCTAAAAATAAATGTATTAGAAATATAGCTACTCCTCTAGAGGACAATGATGCTTCAACTAAAAAATATGTCGATGAATTAAAAGACAAAAGTTTAATACATGATGAAAATAATTTTGATGCTAAAAATAAAATCATATCAAATGTAAAAGAACCTGAAAAAGAAGGCGATGTGGTTACCAAAAAACATCTTGATTATTATTGTATACTGTGGGATAAAATTAATAGAAGTTATTATGCTCACAACGAAAGAATATCGAGTGTAAAATGGCCCATAAATGATACTGACGTTGCCAATAAATATTACGTTGATAATAAAACTTTTTGCGCTACCACAGATAGACTTGTTCAGTTTACAGGTGTGGGTTACAAGACTTTTGAATTCAACGAAACTACTTCAAAACTTTTAGATTCAAACTTAAAATTATCACAAAACATGTATATGAAAATTACAATTTTTTTAGCCTGTGACAAAATGAATGAAAAGCCAAAAATACGTTTAGAAAAAGTGAAAGAAGTACTTCTTGATAAAGAGATAAATGTTAATGAAGATTCAATAACTATGTTTGCGTATGGAAAGTTAAATGAAGTTTTAACATTATCAGTGTTAACAGGAGGAGGTTGTAAATTAAAGCCTTATTTACATATTGAAAAGATAAATTTTTCTTCTTAATAAATGGCCAATGAAATTAATTGGAACGACTTTTCTAGAAAGAAACTTTCAGAAGATGTAATTATAAGTTTAGCAGATTATTTAAGATGGGAATATGTGTTTCAATTTTCTGAATTATCTGAAGTTTTAATCGAACGATATGTACAGCCAAATGATTGGTATATTATTTCTCAATATCAAAAACTCAATGAACCTTTTATTGAAAAACATGCCTCTGATGTAAATTGGGAAAAAATATGTAGATACCAAACCTTATCTATCCGTTTTATTGAGAGACATTTAGATAAAGTGACTTGGTATGAAATATCAAGATTCCAAAAATTGGATTTAAGATTTATAGAAAATTATAATGACCGTTTAAATATGAATGTTGTATCTAGATATCAAAAATTATCAATGGACCTTATAAGAAAATTTCAAGATTATGTAAATTGGGATTATATTATACAATATCAAGATATTGATAAAGACTTTGTAATAGAATTTGTTTCTAAAATAGATTTCTGTCTTTTAATAAAAAATAAAAGTAATATATTACCAGAAGAATTTTATAATTCAAACAAAGAAAAGATAGTTTGTATACTTCTTGCGGAAATTTGTCATAATACACGAGTACCGCTATATGAACCATTAAAAGAATAAATTATTTAAAAAAAATATTTTTATTTTAATAATAGTTTTTACTCGTAGTAGATTATTTTTTACTCGTAGTAGATTATTTTTTAATTAATAAATGTATTCTAAAATTGTAATTAAAGACTATAATGAACCAGATGAATTTAAAGATCCAAATCAACATCCTCTATTGCCTATACATCCCTTTAGATTAATCATAAATGGTTCTTCCAACAGTGGAAAATCGAACTTATTAATCAATTTAATTTATGACTATTTACACTTTGATAGACTTTACATGTGTACAAAAGACATATTTGAATCTAAGTATGAAAAATTACAAGAAAAATACATTCAATTTACAGATGTAGAATTAGAAGATATTCAAAAATGTAAAGGCTTAAAGAATAAAAAAGAAGTTTTGAAAGAATATAAAAAATTTAAAAAAGATCAAGTTTTGTTTTCTTCCAAACTAGATGATTTTATTACCGTAGATGACTTGGATCCTTCCTATATGAATTTAGTTGTATTTGATGATTGTATATGTGAAAAAGATCAACAATCTATAGAAGAATTTTTTATACGAGGAAGAAAGAAAAATACATCCCTTATCTATATAAGTCAGTACTATTATAAAATACCTATAACCATCAGAAGTAACAGCAATTATTTTATATTTTTCGATATGAAACAAAAAGAAATTAAACAAATAATACGAGAAATAGATGGTCAATTAACAAAAGAAGAATTTAATAAAATGTATAAGAACTGTATCAAAAAACCATATGATTTTTTAGTTTTAGATTTAGTCAATCCTAATATGAGGTACCGAAATAAAGAATTTATGTATATATAAATGGAAGAATATTTAGAGAAAAGAATTTTTATTCACAGAAAAAGTTATAATTTCTATCAAAAGATTAGTATCGCATTATCTATGAGTAAGTTTTTATTTAGCGCATCTGGCTTATCTGGTTTTATTTTAATCCCTTTATCAGCTTTGAGTTTAGGAGCTGGTGTTATTGAAGTGGTTGACAGATCTTTAAATATATCCGAAAGAAAAGAAGAATATAAATATACTTACAAATTTTATAAACAACTACTGAATTTGTTTAAAGCCAATACATTAACTGAAGAAGAAATTCATAAAAAAGAGGCTGAATTTATTCAAAGTTTGAAATATTTTCCTTTAGAGAAATACGTTAAAAAAACTCAATTGAATGGCTACAAATACATATAATTTTTTATTGCCTATAAATGACGTGTAAAAGTAATATATTCAAAGTTGGAAAATTAAGTAAAGACGGAAAGTTCAAATTTTGTTGTAAAGAATGTGGTCAAAAAGGATCTGGCTTTATCAATTCAACAATTAATAATTTACCCTTTGAAATGCATTTACCAGGACATCAATTTACAGGACCTGGAACACAATTATTACATGGAAAGAAAAGATTAAACGATGATTTAACATATAAAGAATGGAGTAAGCCCATTAACAGAGTAGATGAAATAGCATATAAACATGATGTTTGTTACCTTAAAAATAAAGATACTAAAACTAGAAATGATGTATGTGATAAAAATATGATAGAAGAGTTAAATACAATTCCAAATCCTACAATCAGGGAAAGAATAGAAAGAGGAATTGTTAAACCTATTATCAAAGCCAAAAGAACATTTGGTATGGGTATGATTTATTGTTTAAAATGTAAAAATTTTACTAATACTAAAGATGTTTATGAAGAAACTTCTAAAAATGGAAGATTGACGAGGAAAGGTATATGTGAAGTTTGTGAATCTAAAAAAAGTACTTTTTTAAAGAAAACGGGGTCATAAAAACAGTTTATTATGATCCCGAAAAAGGTTATTGTGGTATCAATGAATTAAAAAGAAAAACAGGTTTATCTCAAAAACAAATTACAGATTTTTTACATGAACAAGATGTTTATACTAGATATAAACCAATTATTCGTAAATTTAGAAGAAGGAGATGTTATGTTTCACATATTGATGATCAATGGCAAGCGGATTTATTATTTATAAAACCATTTAGTAAATATAATAGTGGAGTTAATTATATTTTAACAGTTATTGATATGTTTAGTAAATATGCTTGGGTTATTCCAATAAAAAGAAAAACAGGCGAAGAAGTATCAAATGCTTTCAAGTTAATATTTAAAGAACGAATTCCAGAGAAACTACAAACGGATAAAGGTACGGAATTTATTAATAAAGATACTCAAAAATTATTCAAAGATAATAATATTCATTGGTTTACTACTGAAAATGTTGAAATAAAATGTTCTATTGTTGAAAGATTTAATCAAACAATTAATGGAAAAATAAGAAAATATATGGCAGCAAATAATACAAATAAATACTTAGAAGTACTAGATAAATTAGTTTATAATTATAATAATTCTTATCATCGATCTATTAAAATGACACCCTCACAAGCCAGTCGGACAGAAAATGAAAGTATCGTATACAATAATTTATTTTCTAAAAAAGAAATAAAGAAACCAAAGTTTAAAATAGGCGATAAAGTTAGAATTTCAAAATATAAAGAAACATTTACCAGAGGTTATCATCCTACATTTACAGAAGAAATTTTTATAATATCTGAAATATTGAAAACAGATCCTATAACTTATAGAGTGAAAGATTTAAATGGTGAAGAAATTAAAGGAACTTATTATGAAAAAGAATTAGTAAAATATAATACGAAAAATGAAACATATAAGATTGAAAAAATAATAAAAAGAAAAGATAATAAGTTATTCGTAAAATGGCTAGGTTACCCTGAAGAATTTAATAGTTGGATAGATGAAAAAAATATTATTCTAATTTAGGAATCATTTTTAAATCTTTTAATTTTAAATGATTAAATTTAGTATAATATTTTCTTTTATTCTGTTAAATAAATTAATAGCATTCGGATTATATTGAATTTCATGAGCTATTTTTATCTAAATTTTAAATCTCGTATAGTTTTATTATATAAACCTCTAATAACATAATAATGATAATTTTTATTCTTTTCTATTATTGTAAACATTGTTTTTCATTTTTTATTTTTAAGTCATTCATTTTAATTTTTATTCTATCTAATTTCTTTTGAAGTTTATCATTATCATTAAATTCATTAGCATAATAATTAATTACAACATCGTTTACTTTTTTAGAAAATTCAGGTGAAATCCAACATTGCAATTAAATCCTTAGAAATCCCATTATATTTTAATTCTTCTACCTTTAATTTCATAGTCTCTAGAGGGCCCGAATTCGGGCCTTCTAGGAATTTAGTTAAATATAAAATTAACTCTTTAGATTCTTTGTTTTCTAACCACTTTTTAAATCTTTTACCTCCTGATTTACATAATTTAGAAGCATTGAAATATCCAGTATTTTTATCTATTATTAATTTAAAATCTCCAAACAATCCATAATAATAACTATCTTTAATTTGTTCATAACAAATATCTTTTAAAGAAGTCATTTTATCAGATAAGAACATCACACCACTCTGCGGTTAGAATCCCACGAAGCGGTCAATTTTTATCGCAAAGTGGCATGAAAAAAGTTTCTTCGATTTTCCTCCCGCTGATAAGGTCAGAGAGGAAAGTGTTTTAATTATTATTATGTAAATAAATGGAAAGTCATTATTTCGAAATATTTAATCAGATTAAAAGGAATAGCCATTCAAATTTAAAAATTACATTTGATAAGGAGGAAGAAAAATATTATTATGATACGAAAGACTTTGACCAATATTTAAAACAGAGATACAATTCGAGAATTAGTTTTTTTAAAAAGTTAAAAAGAAAATTGAACTTGATTTTTACAGTTGAAGCAGATGAAATGTTTTTAAACTTTTTAGATTATATGTATTTTAAAAAGAGTTTAAATTATAAATATTTTATGAAAAAGATATGTGATTATTATAATATTCCTAATAATATTAAGTTAGGTAGTCCGAAAAAACAAAACATTTATGATGAAATTTGGAATTCGTTTCTTAAAGAGACAGAAAAGTATTTATAAAAACTCCATTTAATAAATGGAAGATAAATTTTGTTGCGATTGTAAGACTTTGAAATCAGCTGACGAATTTTACAAATATAAAAAATATTTATTTAAAAGATGTATAGATTGTGATCTTAAAAGAAAATATATATATTATGAATGCGATTGTGGTAAAAATTATACTTATTCGCATAAACAAAGACATTTTAGAAGTAATTTTCATATAAAACGTATGAACTCCTTTTTATAAAAGTATTTATAAATTTTCTTCCTTATAAATGAGTAACATGACAAAGGAGTTCAAACACTTGAGTAATGTACTCTCAACTTTCAGTATTAAAAAACTAAAAGAATTGATAACTAAACTTAACATTCCTGTCCTGACTGATAAGAGATTAAAATCAAATATTATTGAATCAGTAGTTTCTTATATCAAAAGTACAGGAAATTATAAATCTGTTTTATCAGATTATTTAGGATTAGATGCTACTAACTATTTAGATCGTAAGAGGAAAATATTTATAAATCATCCAGAAAGAAGAAAGATAATCAAGAATTTATTTGATTCTTATAATTTAAAATATAAAGATGGTAAATTTATACCAAAAGTAGAAAAAAATATAATAACTGAAACTAATTTAAATGCTTTGTATAGGCCTCAAAAAATAAAAGATAAGGTAAAAGTAGAGGTAAATCTTAAAAATTTCTTTAAACCAGATTATAAAATTATTGAATTCAGAGGTCAATATATTGAAAAATATAAAGTTTATAGAAAACAATATAGAGTGGCAGGATCTAAAATTTTACCTGAACAATATTATAATATTTTAAGAAATATATTTAAAAGGGCTATTGGAAATATTACAGGAAAAGTAGATGTAATTATACATAATCCTAAATTAAATGTACCTTTTCATGATAAAATGATGTCAACTAAAACTGCTTTTAATGAATACATTGATAAATTATCTAACCAAATTGAATATAAAGAACTCGATATAACAGAATGTATATTTGATTTTAATGTCATCGAATTACCTCATGGTGGTAGACACAAGGCTTTAAAAATGTATTCTGAAACAGATCCAGCAAAAAAGAAAAGTATTTGTCAAATAAAAAATGATGATAATATATGTTTGGCTAGATCAATTGTAACAGCTTTAGCTATCCAAAATCCTGAACTGTTAAGTGATAAATTATGTACTGAAAAATTATCAAGTAATGAAATAATTTATATTAAAAAAGGTCGTGTTTTACAAAAAACATTAGCTATAAAATTACATGATGTATGTAAAATTCCTTTAGAAGTGTGTAGTTTAGAAGAAGTTAAAATATTTGAAAAATGTTTAGACATTCAGATCAATATAGTTTGTAGAGAAAATGGTAATGAAATTATATATAATGGTGATTATAAATCAACATGTATTTTTATATATAAGAATAGAAATCATTTCGATGTCATTACATCAATGACAGGATTTTTAGGTAAGAATAATTATTGTAATTATTGTAAAGTGGGTTATAAACGTTCAAATCAACATAAATGCCCTTTAAAATGTGATAGGTGTTTTGTTGAAGAATCTAATTGTGAAGGAGAGGAAATATTTTGTAAAAAATGTAATCGGAAATTCTTAGGAGAAAATTGTTTTGATAATCATAACAAGAAAAATTCAGAAGGTTTTACTGTTTGCAAATTACTATGGAAATGTCTAAAATGTAAAAGAAATATTAATAGAAATGAAAGGAAAACAGAAGAACATATATGTGGTGAATATCGTTGTAATAATTGTTGGAAATGGGTTATGAAAGGTCATGAGTGTTTCATGAAATATGAAAACAGTAAAGGAGGTGTATGTGAAGATAATTGTGTAAAAAATAAATGTAATAAAATAGATTGGTGTAAGAAATGTAAAACAGGAAAATACTTATTTTTTGATGTTGAAACCAAGCAAGATACAGGAATTCATGAAGTGAATCTAGTTATATGTCATGATTTTGATGGAAATGAAACAGAATTTAAAAATGAAAACGATTTTTGTGAATGGTTATTTAGCGAGGAACACGAAGGATATACAGTTATAGCTCATTATGGAAAAGGATTTGATTTTCAATTTTTAGCTAAATATTGTTTCAAAAAGCATATTAAAGTATTTACAATTTACCAAGGAAATAAACTAACATATATGAATGCTTATGGTTACTATATAAGATTTATTGATTCTATTAATTTTACAATGTGTGCACTTAAAAAATTTCCTAAAACATTTGGTTTAAATGAACTGGCCAAGGGTTATTTTCCTCATTTATTCAACAAACAAAAGAATCAAAATTATATTGGTAAATATCCAGATAAATATTACTATGGTTATAATTATATGGTTGATGAAGACAGGAAAAAATTTGATAAATGGTATGATTCCATTAAACATGAAACTTTTGATTTCCAAAAGGAATTTATAAAATACTGTAGATCTGATGTAGATATTTTAAGAAAAGGTTGTTTAGAATTAAGAAGATTATTCTTAGTAACTGTGAATATAGATCCGTTTAAATATGTAACTTTAGCTGGTCTATGTATGGCCATTTACAGAGATAAATTCTTGAAAGAAAACACAATAGCTATTGACGAAATTGTCATTCAAAAAGATCAGTACAGTAAAAAATCAATAGCTTGGTTAGATTACATATCAAAAAAGGAAAATATTAATATACGCCATGCTTTGAATGGAGGAGAGAAAAAATTACAATTAGGTGAAAAATGTTATAAGGTAGATGGATTTTATAAAAATACAGTATTTCAATTTAATGGATGTTTCTGGCATGGATGTACCAAATGTTTCACTAGAACAAAAGTAAACACTGTTAATCAATTGCTCATGGAAGATTTATATAAACAAACTAAGAAGATCAATAAAAATATAATTGAAGCAGGTTATGAATTGGTAAATATCTGGGAGTGTGATTTTGATAATAATAAGGATATGAAAAATTACATGAAAAAAGAATGGAAGAGAGATTTTATAGAACCTTTGAATCCTAGAGATGCTTTTTATGGTGGAAGATGTGAACCTACCAAATTAAAATATGAAATGAAAAGTAATGAAAAAGGCAGATATATTGACGTATGTTCTTTATATCCTACTGTAAATTATTTTGATAACTATCCAGAAGGTCATCCAATCAAAATATTTAATCCTAAAAAATACGATGAAAATTGGTATGGATTAATAAAATGTAAAGTACTTCCACCTAGAAAATTATATCATCCAGTATTACCTTATAAAGAAGAAAAATTAATATTTTCATTATGTACAACTTGTTCTGAAACAATAAAATGTAATCATTTCAAAACCACTTTAGAAAAGAAAAAATGTAAGCAGTGTTATGAGATAAGAAATTCTGAGTGTAAACACACTGATAACGAAAGATGTCTAATAGGAACGTGGACTACCGATGAGATCAGATTAGCTGTTAAAAAAGGATATAAAATATTGAATATATATGAGGTTTGGCATTTTGAAAATAAAACAAATGAATTGTTTAAAGAATATGTTAAAACGTTTTTAAAGATTAAACTAGAAACATGCGATAAATGGAAAAACAATTTCAAAAATGAAGAAGAATACAGACAAATAGTTAAAGAAAAATTAGATATAGAATTAGATAAAATTGAAGAAAATCCAGGTTTGAGATTCATAGCTAAAATATGTTTAAATTCTTTATGGGGTAAATTTGGTCAGAGAAATAACATGAAACAAACTGAATATGTGATGGAAATTGAAGATTTTTATAGAATTATTCTAAATGATACTATTAAAGATTTGAATATGAATTTTTTGAATGACGATTGTGTGGAAATGAGTTATAAAATGAAAGATATATTTGAAAAAAATAACTTCAATACTAATATATATATAGCTGCTTTTACAACTAGTTCTGCCAGAATTAGATTATATGAAATGTTAGATAAATTAGGAGATAAAGTACTTTATTATGATACAGATAGTGTAGTATATATAGACGACGGAACCAATAAAATTGAAACGGGATGCATGTTAGGAGAATGGACTGATGAATTGGGAAATGATAAATATATTACATCTTGGATAGCTGGAGCCTCTAAAGATTATGGGTATAAATTAAATGATAAATCTGTATATGGAAAAGTAAAAGGATTTAAAATGTCTTATCAGAGTGAAACCATATTAGACTTTGATAATAGGGCTAAAATAATAACAGGTGAAACAGATTATTTGGATGTAGAAATCAATCAGTTTAAAATCGAAAAAGATAGAAATATTTCAAGTATTAAAACAAATAAACGTTATACCTTTGGATACGATAAACGTAGACTTTTAGATAATTATGATACTGTACCTTTTGGCTTTTAAAAAAATGTTTCTTAATAAATGGATAAGATTACAGTCATCCTAAACATTCAGGGATTTATTTTTCCCAGTCGTAAGATTTTAAGAGAGATAGGATGGGTTCATTTAAATTTACCAATCGGTGAATATATTGGCGTATTTACACCTAATTGTGAATTGAATGATCAAGAATTGAAGATTGTACGTAAATGTACTTCAGAAGTACACGGATTAAGATTTAATAGAAATAAGAATAGTTTATGGATAAATCATCAAGATGTAAAAAATTATATAAATAACCTATATCAACTATATGGTGGTACATTTGCTTATAAAGGAGGTATTTTAGAAAAAGAGATATTAGATGAATTGAATATACCATCTATTGACATTGATGTACCTAAATGTACTAAAATTTTAGGACCTGGATGTTCGTTATACAAGTGTATGTATTACAGAAATTATATTACAAAAAATGTTTCTAAATAAATGGAAGAATTTAATGACCTCAAACGATTTCCTGAAACATACAAATTAAATGAACTCGAGATAGGTAAATATAATTTAATATCACTGAGAAAAATAAATACAAAATACGGTGACTCTATTATAGCTAGATTAGAAGTAGACAATGATGAGAAAGATTTTTATCTCTCGAAATGTCATGGTGAATTATCTGATAAAGCTATAAGAAAAATTAATAGTGGAAAATATATTTTTGATTTTAAAGGTAAAAATAAATATTACGATTATGAATTGCATGTAAAATAAAAAACGATATTTTCAATAAGGATTTTTAATAAAATAAAAAAATATTAATATAAAAATAAGAATTTTTAAATATACTGATATTTCATATAAAAATGTAAAATATAGGCCTATTTTAATTTTTTTTAATATAAAAATAGGAAATCAATAGTAGTATATAGGGAAGGGCAAAAGTGTCCTGTAGCCCCCCCCATATACTACTGATAGCCTCAAAGCCCGATTTGGCAAGGATGACCTTTTGGTCGAAGTTTATGTTAGGGAATTGTTGAATCTCATAGTTTCCGTTCAAAAGCATGAAAAGATATCTATGACGTCCCTTTATGACAAACTAGAGTCATATCTTAGCTTTAGAAACGTTAGGTGTTACGACCGAGAAATGCGCTTCAATACTATTCCCTATGGTAGAATCTTGTTTCCAAGAAGAGTTTCTAAAAGCCTGGAACCGAAGTTCTTCGCGCGTTGCTTCAGTTGACGCCAAAGAGCGATTAACAAACATCATGGCTTTTCTGAAGGCAGAAACGGAAGGTGAAGAAAGAATTAATTTGGCCATGTCAGGTTTTGGCTTGGGATCTGATGAAAAACGCCTACCCTTTAAAAAGAAAGCAAGAGATTTGCCAACAAAAAGATTTCCAACAGCAGCAAATCTATTGACTACAGATGTAAAAGATTTGAAGAAAGTGTGTGTGTTTTGTTCAGGGAAACATAAAAGTTCAGATTGCTTTTCCGCTCGAAATATGACTTTAGCTGAAAGAGAGAACATAGTAAGAGAAAGTCAATGTTGTTTTGCCTGTTTAATGCAAGGACATCCAGTTCGTAAGTGCAAAGCTTTTATAAAATGTGTCATATGCGGTAAAAGACATGTGGTACTAATGTGTGAATCTTTAGCTGCAAAAAATCGTGAACCCGATAAATCTGGGCAGAAAAGTGAAAGTTCTGAAATAAACATGTCCAACATCACGTACGGTCAGAAAGTGTTCCTTCAAACTATGAAACTAAAGCTGATATCTGATGGAAAAGAAATTGTGGTGAGAGCAGTTTTAGATTCTGGATCACAAAGAACATATATTTTAAAAAATTTGGCTGAAAAGATGGAATATGTTCCCTTGAGAAAAGAAACTCTCATACACTCTTTGTTTGGTGGTCATAAATCAGATAAATTTGAACACACGTGTTATAGAATTAGATTAAGGAATCCAGAGAATAACTTGACTTGTAACATGGAAGCTTTAGATCAAGCATCTATTTGTGATACTATAACACCTGTTAGCTTTGGACCCTGGTTAAAAGAGCTTGAAGAAATGAATATAAAGTTGTCAGACGTCGGAAATGAGTCACAACCAGTTCAAATTCTGCTTGGAGCTGACGTAATAGGAAAACTTATGACAGGAAAACGAAGAGTTTTGGCAAGTGGATTAGTAGCAATAGAGACACTATTGGGATGGACTTTAACAGGGAAAGCACCTGAAAATGATTTACCGTCAAGCAACGCAATGTTGGTTACTTCACTTTTAGTAAAAGAAATGGATATTTCTGAGCTGTGGAGATTAGATTCTTTAGGAATAAAAGATCCTTCAGAACAAAAATCTAGAGAGGAAATGCAAGAAGCCTCAATGGAACATTTCTTAAATACAGTGAAAGTTGAAGGAGACGGCCGTTTTATAGTTAGTCTGCCATGGCTTGATGGGCATTTGCCTTTGCCAGATAATTATGATTTGGCGTTAAAGAGATTGCAAATGACAACACGCAAGTTGAAAACCGAAAAATTGTATGATGCCTATGGAGAAGTGTTCAAGGACTGGGAGAAAGAGGAAATAATTGAAGAGGTTCCAAAAGAAGACATGGGGATACCTTGTCATTACTTACCTCATCGACCTGTGATAAAGGAGAGCAGCACAACTAAAATCAGGCCCGTGTTCAATGCTTCTTCTAAGAGAAAAGGAGTTCCTAGTTTAAATGATTGTGTAGAAAAAGGGTTAAATTTGATAGAAGTAATTCCCTCAATGATAAATAAATTTCGAAGATATCAATTTGGCGTAACAGCTGATATACGTAAGGCTTTTTTGCAAATAAGTCTTTATGAAAATGATAGAAATTTCTTGCGATTCTTATGGTATGGAGAAGATGGACAGCTGAAACATTTTCGTCATCGAAGAGTTGTGTTTGGCGTTTCTTGTAGTCCGTTTTTGCTGGGAGCCACTATTCAATACCATTTGAATAATAAACTAGAAGAAGCAGTGAGAGGGAATGAAAAATACCCTAAAGAGATTATACAGGAACTAATATGCAGTTTTTATGTAGATAATTGCCTCACAAGCGTGAAAACTGAATTAGAGCTGAAACAATTCATAGAAGTTGCTACTAATATTATGGCTGAAAGACAATTTGATTTACGAGGGTGGGAGTCTACTAACCCATCAGAACCCAATTCTATTGAGACCAATATTCTGGGAATGAAGTGGAATAGACAAAGTGATACTCTGTTAATTAATATTCCTGATATGAAAGACACAAAACATGAAAAAATCACCAAAAGAAGCATTCTAGCTGCCTCACACAGAGTTTTTGATCCTATGGGGATAACTAGCCCGGTATCGCTACGACCAAAATTATGGTTACAAAATTTGTGGAAAGCTAAAATTGGTTGGGACGATAAAGTTGACACAAAAACACGAGAAGATTTTACAAAGTGGCTAAGTCAGCTTGAATATCTGAAGCACATAGAAATCCCAAGGTGGTTACATTGTGACAAAGGTTACGAACGCATTTCATTACATTTCTTTTGTGATGCCAGTAAATTTGCGTATTCCACAGTAGTTTTCCTGAGAATAGAAGATGAAAGCAATGTTCAAGTTCACCTGATACAGAGTAAAGCAAGAATCGCACCTAGCGGGAAAAAGGAAACAACGATTGCTCGACTTGAACTTCTTGGTGCCACAATTGCAGCTCGTCTATCTATTGAAATAGTAAAACAGTTTCAGACGGACAAAGTTCATTTCTGGACAGACTCAACAACTGTATTAGCTTGGCTTAAAAGAGAAGACACATGGGGTGTATTTGTGGAAAATCGAGTTCAAGAAATCAGGAAATTGACTCCAGTAAAAGCATGGAGGCATTTGCCCGGATCTATGAATCCCGCAGACTTACCAAGTAGAGGTTGCTCTGCTCAACAACTTGGCAATTCGAAGTGGTGGGAGGGCCCCAGCTGGCTATATCTTTCCCACACACAATGGCCTGCAGCAGCTGACGAAATATCCGTTAATGAAGAAGAGGTAAATTTGGAAAAAAGAAAACAAGTAGTTATTTCCATGGTAAATATTGAAGTATCGGAAATATGGTGTAATTACTTTTCAACATATAGCAGAAATGTAAGAGTAGTAGCTTGGATTCTACGTTTTGTCCACAACGTTTCACATCAGGATAAGTTGAAGGGAAATTTAGTCTGTGAGGAGTTAACAAAGGCCGAAAGTGTGATTTTTAAGTCAATGCAAACAACGCATTTCCAAGATGATAAATTTCTCGCCAAAATACAAGCTTTTCGAGATAAAAGTGATATTCTGAGAGTAAAGACCAAACTTGTACATAGTGATGAGAATGAGAATTTCAGATGTCCAATCCTTTTACCTGCTAACAGTGTTGTGTTAGAATTAATCCGTGAAGAGCATATAAAAGCGATGCATGCAGGTCGTTCCATCTTACTCTCAAGACTCAGAGAGAGATACTGGATTCTTAAAGCTAAAAAGTTAGTAAATAAAGTTATTTCCAAGTGTGTGACTTGTAAGCGTCATCAAGCTAAACCAGTAGAAGTTCCGTTTGCGCCCCTTCCAAGAGAAAGAGTTACTCAGACAAAAGTTTTCCAAGTGTCTGGTGTGGACTATGCCGGTCCTCTGTTTCTAAAATCGAATGAAAAAGCTTGGATCGTTTTGTTTACCTGTGCTGTGTACCGAGCAGTTCACTTTGAATTAGTACGGTCACTCACTACAGATGCTTTCATTCAAGCATTCAGACGATTTATCGCAAGAAGAGGTAGAATATCGGTCATTTACTCGGATAATGGAAAGAACTTTGTAGGAGCAAACAATTATTTAAAGAATTTAGATTGGGACAAGATTGCTGTGTACTCAACCGCTCAGAAAATAATTTGGAAATTTATTCCACCCACAGCAGCATGGTGGGGTGGATGGTGGGAGCGGATAGTTGGAATGCTTAAGACTCTTCTGCGTCGTGTGTTAGGTAAATCTGTTGTGGATTATGAAGAACTAACTACAATTTTATGTGACTGTGAATCGGTTATAAATAGCAGACCATTGACCTACATTCACGATAATCCATCTGAATTAGTGCCTTTAACTCCGGCAACATTTATATACGGGGAAGGTAGCAACAGCAACGAAACTCCCGATCTAGACCTTGTGAATCGAACCTCTATGTTGAAACGTGTGAAATTTTTGCAAAAATTACATGAAGATCTCAAACAAAGATTTAGAAATGAATATCTTGCTCAGCTAGTGCACAAGGGAATAAGAAGGAATGATGTTATAAACATCGGTGATATTGTTTTAATAGGACAAGATAATGCTCGACGCATAGATTGGCCTCTTGGAATTGTCTTGGAGCTTTATCCTGGAAAGGACAATATTCCTAGAGTAGCCAGATTAAGAACCTCTCAAGGAGAAAGGATCCGACCTTTCCAAAGACTTTATCCTTTAGAGTTATCAGCAAAGAACGATATGGATGTTCTGGAAAAGTCTTCAAAGAAACTTAACTTGGAAGTTGATAATATTCCCAAGTCCGTTGATGTGCCTGATAATTTGGAAGTGAATTCTCCTATCAAAGGCAGATTGGGAAGAATCATAAAAATTCCACAACGTTTAGATTTATGAATTTTTTGTTATTTATATAATGACTGAATATTTTTTTTAATTCGTTTCATATAAAGGTGACCAATATACATGAGTTAGTTTGTATTTTAAAGAAATGCTAACTGTTTGTTCCAAAGTGTTATTTATAATATCACTTTGCAAGGTGGGAGTATGTTTAAGATTTTAAGTCATTAGCGTATGTATATTTGACCGAAGCGCTACCTTTAATTTTCTTTAGATTTATTTGTTTTAATATTTCACTTTAGGTTGCGTGGCAACCTGAGATAGTTTTTTGTTGTTGTTCTTTTCTGTTGTAATTTAGAATTATAATTTTTAGAATCCGTTTTTGATGCTAAATTATTTGTTATTAAAAGATTAAAGTTTTATAATTGTTGTCATTCATCTGTAGAACTTGTAGTTCATTTGATTGATTTTATTTAAAAGGCGTCCGCATTATTTATTTTCACTTATTAGCGACATAAACAAAGTAAAGGAACCAGTAATAAACCTTCAACTCGTAAAAGAACAAATTCAACCTTTGAAAAAAATCCATCTCAGTTTTAAAACCATTCAACTTCCAAGTGTACTTAGTGAAAACATAAATCCAGAAGAAGAGATTGTAAAAGCATTTCAGCTGAAAGAATAAATCACCGTCCCAAAAAGATGAATACATCAAACTGAAGAGAGAGTAAAAAACAATGAAAACAAAGTACAAAGCGTTGAAATCCATCTTAGAAAAAGCAGTTATTTTATCACTTTGAGTCACGATAAAACTTGTTAAGTTCCAATGGCAGTGTCTTAAGTTCAAAAGAAAGAATCTATAATATTAGAATTCTGTCATGTGATCAGTTTCCAACATTTTCATTCGTCAAGACACATGAGGTGACTTTCCAATATTTTGATTGGTCAAACCAATTGGTGCGACTTAGCAATTTTTTTCATTGGTCAAACGAATCTTATGATTTTAAAAAAAATCGGGCTACCATAAGCACAAAATTATTATATTATGTATTATATTTATTATTATATTATGTAACTTAAATACAGTCATTCAGTTGCTCTGGAAATGTCTTCAGTGTAGCATTGTAACGTTCCTTCTTTATTGTGGCTTGATAAATTAAAAAAAGAAAAATACTTAATAATCTTTCTCATGCAAGCGAAAACAAAATGGTATCTCTTTTTTTTTAGAGAAGGAACATCTGAAACTCATCGGAAAAATATTTGTAAATAAACAGAAAAAATATGTATCTTCTTATTAGAGTTAAAGCCTAATGCCTGAGAAATAGATTTACTAAATTTAATGACATAACATGAAAGGCCTATTTAAACTTTACATTCCATGGCTATAAGAATAATATTACTTCAAAATTAAAATATGCAAAAAGTATACATAAGCTCATTATTTTATGTAATTCAATTTCGCAAAAAAAGTTTTTTGAGAACAATTTTTATCAAACAATTTTAAGTTTCAATAAAAATCATTATTTATAAACTAAAAAATGCAAACTAAAGAATTCTTACAACAACAAAAAAACAATTCTTCAAATTAAAATAAGAAACTTTTATGTTTCTTTTTGTTTTGTTTTCTTATTCATAATCGAAAAGAATAGATAGATAGAAAATTATCATCAAATAAGAAAAAAAATTATTTACAAGTGGAATTTTTTATTATAAAAATTATGCTTTATACATCCGGAGAATTCCAAAATGATATGAGTGAAATATTTAAATATAAATATTTACAAAGGTCTCTGTTAGTGCTTCAGTGGTGGTTATATATATAACATTTTTTATAGTTATCCTCCTTGAACAGCACCATATATTGAGGAAATTTTAATCCAATCTTGTCTGGTTGGAATAAATTGCATTAAGCATGAACATGTAATTCCAAACTATAAACTCTCAAAATAAAAATAATAATAATAGAATGAAAAGGAATTTAAAAAATGGGTTTCTTCAAATTTATACATTCTAAGTAGAAAAAAATAAGGAGAGACCATGAAAACCTGCAGAGTATGAATGTTAACTACAGTGTATAAAAAACAGGCAATGTATATTAAATGTCTAGAATCCGATATTGCTTTTTTTTATACTTTATCTGTACAGTTAGAAATTTCACGGAAAAAACGGTTAAATAGCAATTTATTTAATTGTTATCTTACCATATTCGAACAAAACAGTCAAATAACCATAAATGGCATGATAATCAAGCTGTTAGTTGTGAGAAAAACTGTTTATTAATTGCTTTCACCTAATACGGTTAATCAACCAGAATTTTGTCACACCAACTAAGCCCACCAAATAAAGCCACTTAGTTCTTTACAACTGCGTACAGAATTAGCCGACTGCAATTAGCCGAGAGGGCTAATCTGTCAGTCTCATGACGGACAGGATGGGGGTTCGAGTCCCGGCACTGACACCGCAATATTTATGCCATTCTCTTCAACGCTCGAAAAGTTTCTTGTATCCTACACTTCTCAATTTGTGTCCTGCACTCTCCAATGCTCATTACGTTACGAAAATCCCAGCTCCAATCTCTAGACAAATTTCTTTTTTCCGGTTTTAAAACCATGCCGCTTGAAATGGTTAAAAAACCGTATAGGTTTGCATTCATGATTTTATAACCATACTAGTTGTAAATGGTTTTAAAACCGTAAGGGTAAAAAATATTTTTTTGCGTAAACTTTACTGTAAATCGGGTGGACAGACTACTACCGGTTATTCTACCATAAAATTCTAACAGTGTGTAATTAAGTATTAAAATTCTAACAGTAATTAATTAAGTATTCTGGAAAGTTCTCGTCGATTTTAAAACAAAATTTACACATTTAATTTTTAATTTTTTTTTTTTTTTTGCATAACTAAGTCTCATTTTGTTTTAAAGCATATCTACATCGCACTGGGCTCTTTACAATTCTATCCTTCTAGTAACTCTCCAGTGTTTTAACGGGAAAATAATCCTCGTAATTTCTTTTACATATTAAAATAAAATTTTCTCCATTACAGAAATCAGAAAGAGGAGTTGAAAATCTGATATCATGAAGTTTTGTGAAAATGGTGAATAGGATCGAACATCCCAACCAAAACTGAAAAAAATTTCTCGAGTTTTCAAAGACCCTTCCAATTTAGTACATTTAAACATTTTCATTCAGTTATTGTCTTTATTTAGCCAAACTGGAAGCTATGCTTTTTAGAATTCCGTCATACAAAATGCGTACGTGCCTATTATCTTTTATTAATATTTTTGATTAATTGTTACATATTCATTCGCCACATAATACAAATAGGCAGGAGCTTTTCAAATAATTCAAAAGACGATTAGACGAGGCATAAGAGATCAATATCTGCATCACCTATCACTTCCTTCATTCATTTATTCATTCATTCATTTGTTCATTTATTTACTTTCTTATTTCAGTTTTAGTTATTCAATCGAATATTTTAACTCCATACTCAATTAGTAACGCATTTTTACCAATGATATTGCATTATATCGTATGATATTGTTCAGAAAAACTTCTATTTATTGATGAAAGGCTAAAGTTTATTATATAACTTTTATTTCAGTTTAACGTGTAGTAAAATTCGAAGTAAAAAACATTTTTTTATTAATTTTAATAAAAATAAAACTCAAATTCAGCTTTTTCAAGATAAAGTTTTGCGTATTTATAGTTATGAAAGTCTCTTCGAAGTCGCTTGCAAGTTATTGGCTTGAAGAAGGATAGATTTAAAACTATTATTCCGCACAGAAATGAGAAAAGTAGTATTTTTGTAAGTAATTTAGCATTAAGAAACTACAGAATTGGAAAAATTCTTATACTTTCTGAAACAATAACTTAATTAAACTATTTAAACTTTAAGCAAACATCTTGCTCCAGTATAAGTCAGGGAAAAGAAAAGTAAAGAAACTACTGACAAAATAATTAAAACGATGTTCATTTTTCCTTGGGTCAACTGATTAAAGGATTCAGAGCATAAAAAAAGTTTCTTTGAAACAGTTTTTTTCTGTTTTTTCTTCCCTTAATATAGAACCTATATAATATCCTGGTCTTCAGGGGGGATTTATAAAGATGTTTTTCCCTAAGAAGATCCCCAGGAATTATAAGATTTATTTACAAAGAGTACACAGAGTTTATAGTTTCGTTTCTTGTATTTTCTTGAATGTTCCTTAAATGATTCGAAATATTCTTTTCTTTAAATGAGGGAAAATAATTTCCTAAAATATTCAATTTATTAAGAATGCAAGGTCACGCAGTAAAATAACTTGCACAAATAAAAACAAGAGAACTAAAAAAAATATTTTTAAGGACAAAATTTAGAGTGAACACTGTGGTATTTCGAACAATGTATCATCATATAAATATCATGCATAGCAAACTACCAATAACTGTCTACTTCTTTAAGATGACGTAAGAAAGTAGTGCTTTGTGTAAAGTATATTTTATGAACATAAATACATGTAGAGAGCGATCCATTTATGTTTTCTATACGCAATATTTTAAACTGTGTATTTCTTAAAGTTAATATAGAGAAGTTGTGCTTCGTGTCAGTTACAATCTATTGACCTGAGCCGCGATGGTTCAGGGGTGGCGTTCGCCTTCCAATGCGGTGAACCGGGTTCGAATCCCAGTCGATACGAATTCCGAATCGGGCTTGCATCGACCACAGTGCTGGCGTGAAATATCCTCAATGGTAGACGGATCATGGGTCAGAGTCCCCTTGCAGTCAGGCAAACCGTGGTAGGTACTCGTGATCTTCCTCTCCATGTAACGCAAATGCGGGTTAGCTACATCAAAAAGTTCTCCATTAAAGCAAATTTCTCCCAATACTCGATCCTGGAGTTCCCTTGCCTTCCGGATTGGGTTCAAAATTACAAGGCTACGGAGGCTACATTAGTAGTCGTAAATCCACAAAATTGGATCTGTTGTTCAACGACGGTTATAAAATTATAAAATAAAATCTATTGTCCTCCCATGTTCAAGAGTTCGTGTGTTCGATCCCCGCCTGCCTAAGACTCCCTGTGTAGTAAATGATGGTGACTGATGCACGCTAAATCTATCGAGTCGCAAAGTTCTTCATGTTCCCATAACAAACCAATACCTCTGGGAGTACTAATCCAGGAATTTCCTTGTCTTCTGGATTGGTTCAAAATTACAAGGCTACGGAGTAGAAAAAATTTGATCGGCTGTTCAACGACGGATTACAAAAAAATCTATTGGCTTGTAAAAATTATTCCGAATTGCTTATTGCAGAAATCTTTCCGATATCTATAAAAAGAAAGGAAATCGCTTTTGATATTGTGTTGTGAAGACATCAATGGCTTGTTATATGTATTTTCGTTAATTAAATATGCCTTCCAGCAAGCCTTTCAGAGAGTCCAAATAAGCTTTACACCAAGCGTTCCAGAGTCCCAGATTTTCCATAACAAGCTATTTGAATGTGAGCGCTGACCCGATGAACGAGAAAACATGTAAGACATAGAATATAGTAATATGGGAAACATAACTGACATAACTTTTATATGCATTTTCATCAATAAAACAAGTTTTTTCTTGTTTTTTTGTATAAATTACGTCACTTTAAAGTTTTCCTTTTTTCTTATTTACGATATATTTTCCAAATGTTTTACAATGGCAGTTTCAGTGTAATAAGTCTAATATCTTAAGTGTAAATTATTCTATTTTACAATGCATGATACAGAAAGTATTTAAAACAAAAAGTTTTTCATTAATAAAATTTAAAAAACGCCGTATTTTTAAGCCTTATTTTTTTTTTTTCATTTTGTCTTTCTAAGTTGCAATTTATCAAGAATAAAGTTTGCATTTTATATTAAAAGTGCATAATTAAAAATGGTGTAATAGTTTGTATGCTTTATAATTCCGAAAATTTTCAACTGTTATTTAATCATATAGGAATAAGTAATAAATGTTTTGTAAAAGTTATTTTTCGGATTTAATTATCCTTCAACAAACAAATTTTAAAATTTCGCCCAAACATTTTTAAATTCACCTAAAAACTTCCCTAGTTATAGTGAAGTTATATTATAGTTATAGTGATAGTTATTATAGTTATAGTGAAACTTTCCTAGTTATAGTTTCGTAAAAATGAAAATAATATTTTTAGCGAAAGTAATTTCTTGTATTTACCTTAATCAATATTTAGCATTAATTAATTAGCATTTTTGTGCTGACCCCTTTGAACCATTGAGGTAAGAACTTAGTTCGGGAAAATTCAATTATTAAAACAAAAGTTATTTAGGGTGTCGTATTCATTTTACGTGCTGTACATTACATAAAAAATAACTTTTTCGAGAAAAAAATTTACTTTATCGGCTTGTTTTCAGAAACTCATATAAATTAGTTTTTTTTTTGCTTTTTTTTAGTTTATTGAGTTTTAAAAATAATTTTTAAAAAATTTCCCTGGTGGTTTTAAATCTAGAATTACAATTAATTAATATATTTTAACCTTAAAAAAAATTTTGCAAAATTAAATATTTATTTATTTTTTTTCATTTTTTGTCTTTTTAAATTACAATGAATATTTCTTTGAAAAAAAAATCTTTAGTACGTAAAAATAAAGATTTAATAATAGGAACGTTTGAAGAGTTTTTGCTTTGCTCTAAGAGCCTTTGCTCTAAGAATTCAAACTTCCGCTTCGTTTAATTTATTATCTTGAAAATAGTATAATGAAAAGTAAGTCATCTGCGCTAAACTAAATGAAAAGGAAGAAAGAAAAAGCAATAACTTAAAAGGTTCCTCTTAGAAGTCAGGCTAGCACGGTTTTTTTTTTCTTTTTTTTCTTCACGAAAAATAAAAGTTAAACTTTTGTTGCCTGAACAAATACAAACAAAAGCTAATTAATTTGGCTTTGTGGAATAATTATATGATATTAAATTGCTGTTTTTTTCCTTCAATTCAGTTTTAATGTAAATTTCAAAAAAAAAAATTGGAAAATTTAAATCTAATGTGCGTTAGTGGAAAATACAATGGTTTATCGATTAACTCTTTAATGACTGTGATCGCACATACTGTTATGACACGAAATTCCTTTTGCTCCAAATTACTTTATTTTACAATACAACACTCAGAATAATTGGGCTATTTGCAAATATATTATTTGCAAGTTTGTTGGAAGCATAATCGTACATCATAAAGATGAAAATCGTATAAATTCCCTTAAAACGTAACGTATCGTAGCTTCTCTTACTTAATATTATAAACATAAAAAGAACATAAAATATAATTGCCGAATTCACGAACTCAAAAGATAACGTAATACAAAATTAACTAAAAGAAAACATGACGGAAATGACAAACTTAATGTGAGTGGCAACACATACGTTCGACCCTCTTACATTTTTGAAGTTATACTTCTTATGCGATTTCCAACAAGGTTGCGTTAAACGTTTAACGCTACATTTTTATTGGCCGGGAAATCACGTGGTAGGATCCAGTTTTCCCTCATTCATTTCCATATTGTTTTGGTTCTCACTAGCATGAAAAGAATAAAAGTATTGTTTTTCTATAAATATTTTTTTAGTTTGTTTTGATACACATATAATTTAATAGGGTAATATTTTTTATTTTCAAATTTAGTGGATAATAATTGTAAAAAATGAGTGAAAACAATCCCATGGACAATGCGACGGATTTAAGGTTGTGTCAAGGTACGTCTCTTGTGAATATCAATTGATTGTTAGGTTTTCTCTTTTGAAATTACATTATGACGCATTCACATACGTTATTAATACAAATACATTTTCCAGGGCGAGACGATGAGGCAACCACAAGCACTTCTACTGGTTCGAGAGGTCCACGAGGGAAAAATGCACAATATTGCCGTGATTACAGAGCACGGAAGCGAGCGGAGCAGGAAATAGCGTCGTTGAATAGAACTAGTGATCCTTCTACGACTGCTGATTTCTCTACAATTAACGTCGCAGGTTGCGAAGTTTAACTTGTTCTGCTCGGAGGGTCTCCACGCACTATTTTATTTTTCTGACGCTCTAATGGCAAATAAAAATGTATTTTCGTATTTTTTAATTGCAAAGCACAGTCTAACAGTAACTAAAAAAATTCTCTTAGAACATTGAATTATATTTGTTCTAAAATATGAAATACAAGAAAAGAAGCTAGATTTTTTTTTAAAATTCATATTCAAACATTTATCAACAACAATTGATTTTGTAAATTATGGAAATTGATAAATAACCGTTTCTCTTAGATCTAAGCAAATGCAAACAAGTGCAAGTTTGAAAAATCGTTGTTTGGAAGTGAGCCGTGTTATTAAGATCATACCTTTAACGCTGAAAAAGACACCAGTGTTTCAAGCCGCATTTCATAACAATATATAATTAAAATGCTAAATATAATATTTTTCACTTATTTTGACCTAAATTAATACACAAATGAAGAAAGAAGTATGAAAAATATGTTTAGTAAAACTTCTGCGTCAAAGGATTAAAACCAAATGAAAAGAACAAGGGAAAAAATAGTGCGTGGAGTCCCTACGCGCGGAAGAAGTTAAACTTCGCAGCCTGCGACGTTAATTGTAGAAGAATCAGCAGTCGTAGAAGGATCACTAGTTCTATTCAACAACTCTTTTTCCTGCTCCGCTCGCTTCCGTGCTCTGTAATCACGGTAATATTGTGCATTTTTCCCTCGTCGACCTCTTGAACCAGTGGAAATGCTTGTGGTTGCCTCATCGTCTCGCCCTGGAAGATGTATTTGTATTAATAATGTATGTGAATGCGTCATAATGTAATTTCAGACAAAGTAGGAATAGTAGAAAACCTAATAATCAATTGATATTCACAAGAGACGTACCTTGACATAACCTTAAATCCGTCGCATTGTCCGTGGGATTGTTTTCACTCATTTTTTACAATTGTTATCCACTAAATTTGAAAATAAAAAAATACTACCCTATTAAATTATATGTGTATCAAAACAAACTAAAAAAATATATATAGAAAAACAATACTTTTATGACTTTTATTCTTTTTATGCTAGTGAGAACCAAAGCAATATGGAAATGAATGAGGGAAAACTGGATCCTACCACGTGATTTCCCGGCCAATAAAAATGTAGCATTAAACGTTTAACGCAACCTTGTTGGAAGTCGCATAAGAAGTATAACTTCAAAAAAACAGTAATTTCAACGGTGGTGCTACATCGTGTTTCATTTTTGGAACAACCTCCTTACTTAAAGGTATCAGTTTCCTGCAAAAAGTGAGGTTGTCTGGCCAAAAGTTCATTGTTTTTGTTAAGTTAAAGTTGAGTTTAATTTCAGTGTTTTTAAATAGTTCCATAGAAACCGAACCACATTTATTACGCGACTCTTTCTGAATCTAGGGGCACAGGGCACATGAACGTGATCTCAATAGGGTTTTCTCTCATTAGTACGTATTTAATCTGAGTTTTAGAACCTGGTGAAGCGCTTCTTTCTCTATCTGTCAGTTCTGAAAGGAGTTAAGTCATCGCCAATATCCATGTTTAATCTAATAACTCATGAAAATATTATTAGAATTTTATATTAACTTAATATGTTTCAAAGTTACCTTCAGCTGCTGCTATGCACTCTCTGTAATTGGACGAAAAAGTTTCAGAAACAATTTTTGAAACTCCTCTTTCGAAATACTCTTCAATTCTTCCGTCCTTAATGTCTTCGAAATTCTAAAGCAGTGTTCTTTTATAATTGTTTTCAACTGAAGAAAAAAATAAAAGATAAGTCCTAAACGTATCATGAATGATTTGAAGTCAGTTATAAAACCCCGACGTCAAAATCAAACAAAATTCTGAATTAGAACTTTAACCCTTGCAGGACCGTGATCACGTTATCACGATCTCCGGTTTAATATATCGAATGAGCTGTCCTAAATAAATCTAGCTGCCCAATATCACTTGGATGGGATCGCAATGCAGTACAGCTTATACGCATTGTTGTACGCGAGTTGTACGCATAAACTCAGAGATTGTTGGCCTAAGAAGACATTTCTTTCTCCTTTCGCCGTTTCTGAAAGGGTCACATATTGCTTCTGAAACTGCTGCATTCAAGTACTAAAGTACATTACGGCGTACGGAATCATATTAAATAGGTATGTCACATTATATTTTCAGGCGTTAAGGCCTGGTTTCTTAGGACAGGACGCCGTCAGCCGGAAATCAGCGCTAACCTCTGATTGGTTCATTTGTGAGTTTGATAGTATACGTCATCGAACGCTCATCTTGAACTACAATTGCCGTCCAACTCAACTGCAGTTGGATTACAACGTGACGTTAACCACAGAAGCAATGGCGGACAACATCCAACAGCACATTGAAATCAGCCAAGATTTTGATTTTGACATTAAACATAGCCTCTTCATTAAACATAGCACTCTTCATTTAGCTCAGCTATAATATGTTTTTTCTTGGACAAAGTCATTATTTGTTCACTAAAACACTGGTCAACAATAACAAAACCAATACAAATTCAAAATACATATTTGCTTACGTTATTAACGCATGCGCAATGAGAGATAATGTCTGCGTTGGACCGACTGCTCACGCTGAGCTAACAAAAAAAGTATTTTTTTTTGGCGTCAGCTCTACGTCAACTTTCCGCTGACGTCCAGATAAGGCGCTAGTTCTAAGAAACCAGGCATTGAGCTAACAAACCAGTATTTTGTTGGCGTCAGCGAGACGTTGACGTCCCGCTGACGCCCAGATAAGGCGCTTGTCCTAAGAAACCAGACCTTTACTCGTTCAGCCCTGTAAATTATCTTAGTCATCAATGGATTTGTCCAAAGAATTTCACGAATAACTCCCCTCCATAACTTCCAAAATAAATAATTTCTTTAAGGAGCAAATTTTAAGAAGGGCAAAGCCATAAAGAAAACCCGATGCCAGAATTAAAGAGCATTTCAAACGAGAACTTGAAACTTTAACAATTAAATACGCAAGTCTATTACAGAATTTAATTTTAAACATATTAAATGGGCATATAATTCAAATAGTATTTTCAAGAGTTATTAAATCAGTCTTGTAAATGGTTACACTCTGTATTATAAGCTTCAAAGCAAAATTAAATATCGCAGAATTTATAATAATGAACTATGATCCTGGAATTAACTCAATTAATAAGATTATAACCCTCGATTTCACTCAATAAATAAGATTATGATCTTTGAATATGTATATTTTTTAATTACGAAAGAAAATATTATTTTGTGAGCTTGACAGTCTGTTTTCTTTAAATATTTTAATTTAGTTTCAAAAAACAATTTAATATTTTCATCTGAAAATAAATTAATTTGCAATTTTTTACTTCAAATAAAAAATATTTTTAAATATTTTAATTATTTGTTTCATGTGATAAGTTTCAAAACTTATTAAAATTAAGAAGAAATTTATAAAATTAAGCGCAACACATTTTTAATATTTTAAGTTCATATATATTTTTTCGTGTTTCAAAAGATTGCAATTTACTAATACTTTTTTAAATAAACCATTTTAATTTTTTTTTAAAAAAAACAACATTTTAATAATATTAGGGCAGTTTAAAATGTACAACAATATTGCTTTTTGTCTTGCATAAAAAAGTGGTTTGACAGATTTTTCATCATGATTAATGACACTCATTAGGCAAATTTGCTAAACAAAATTTTAAACACCAAACGTGATACCTTTTCAAACTTAATTTCCCTTTTTCATTACTTTCAGTTCAGCCATCTTCTCGAAAATTAGAAATTGTGACACTTTTTATAAATTCTCATGACATTAAAATTAGCTTTTTAAAATTCCTTTTCTTGAAATATATTTTCGAAGAAGTGAAGAAATCGATAGTATTTTTTTCTGCATAAAGCTTCAGCTTTTAATGCTTTTTTTTCACAGAAGGATCAAAGGCAAAAAGCATAGAAGGATCAAAAGCAGCAATTGTTCTTTGCTAAAAAGAAATTAGATTGGATTACACTAAATTTAAACACTTTGTTTTAAATAATAGAAAACAATTTTGCCACGGTGGATTCAAATCCAGGGAGAAATAAAATAAAATAATATGATAATTCAAGTGATTTTCTCTGAATTTTCTATTCATAACTATGTTAAAATTTGATCTTGAACTCCAATCGTTTCTAAGAATTTCAATTATATTATTCTGATGGTAAACAGCAGGCGAGCTCGTCTTTTGTCAATTTTTTCAAAAAATCCAACATGAGAGCTTTTTTTTTCTGACTTGTATTTCTCGAGTTAAAATCGCCATTTTAAGCCATTAAAATGGCGATTAACAAATATTATCGCCATTTTAAGAAATTTGCACTGAATATTAATTTTTCAGTTAGTGCTATTTATATATTAAATTACAATAACCTGCAGTTCAAAATAAAGTACTTTTTTCCAGTAAATCCAAATCTGCAATAAAAAAATACCGATTTATATTTGTTTGCAATATTTCACCACATTTCATGAAGTTTAATTTTGTATTATGCAATGGAACAGTTACCGTTGTTTATATAAATATATTTTATATTTTACCGCTAAATTCTACAAATCTCTTTCATTTTGTCTTTTCAAAAGTTTTTTATAATGCAACTAAGCAGCTACCGTTATTTATGCAAATATATTTAATATTTTATCCAATGAAAATATTTCTAGCGAATCCAAATCTGCAATAAAAAAGTACCGATGAAAGATTTCACAGCATTGCATAGAGTTAAATTTCGTATGATGCAACGAAACAGCTACCGTTGTTTATACAAATATAGTTCATATTTTACAGCTAAATTCTACAAATCTTTCTCGTTTTATCTTTGCAAAAATTTTGTATTGCAACGAAACAGCTGCCGTTGTTCATACAAATATATTTTATATTTTACAGCTAAATTCTACAAATCTCAATCATTTTATCTTTGAAAATGGGAAATGGTTTGGAACTTTATACTGCTTGCACGCAAGTTTCTAAATAAATATTACTAAGATTAGATTTTTGAGTGGGTTTTATCAATATATTTCTAAAATACAACTTCAACCATTTTATGTATAACAAGTTCAACCCATTTAAGTTCAACCCATTTAAGTATAACACAAGTGCATATAATTTACAGAAATATCAAGTCAGAGAAGAAAAAAAATATGCAATCAAAATTACCAAAATATCGTAAAATTTATTGCGTTTCTAGCTCTATGGACAAACCAAAAAGATCAAACTTTTACCAAAGCACTTTGGTAATGATTTTGGTGAAATTAGCCAAAATATATGGTTCGATAATGTGTGGTGTAATTTTGTAAATATGGCAAAATTCGAAAATTTATCATGATACTTTAGAGAATAGAATAAAAACGATTTATTCGCTCAAATGTATTTTTTAGTTTTGTAATTTTTTTTCTTTTTTGAATGTGTGATAATAAATACTATAATTTAGAGAAACATAATTTCGGTAAACTGTGACCATATAAACGGAAAAATTACCAAATGAATGGTTTAAATACTGCATATTTTGTCTTTAATTACCGGAATAATGGTTCTGTTTTTAATCGGAAATGTCAGTACGTTAGATTTAACAGAATATTTTTTTTCTCCGTGCACAATTTTGTCGCCATTTCAGAATATATATATATATATACGATAAAATTTTTATTTTCTGTTCCATCATTTTCATCTTGACTGATAAACAAAAGTTTTAAAAAAAACGATACTTTCAGGAACTAGTTAAAGACTTTTTGCAAAAGGTTCTGTTTTGTGGAATCATGAAATACGTAAAAAAAATTTATGAAACTTTGGAAAAGTTAAGATTTTATGAAAAAAAATCACAAAAACCTACCATTTTCCCAGACGTTTTGAGGAAGATCTTGTTCTTGTGATAAAAAAAATCGACTTTCTATTTTCTGGAATTAAAACTAGCATAGAATCAGATTCCTAAGCCTTTCAAAAAACTGTAGTTATTGTTAAATTATGATTTAATGGCGTCATATAATACTTTTCTTTAAGACAAGAATTTTGTGAAAGATTTTTTTTAATGAAAGATATTGTGAAGAGTTCATCTTGAAAATAAAATATTTCATGAAAGGTCTCTTTTTTATGGATAAAATAATTTGCGAAGAGAAAGTTTACGGACTCAAATTTCCCTTAAAATACTGCTGTTAAAGATAATATTTTATAAGGCAAACATTATAAAGAATTTTCAGATTATCATCTTGAAATCTGTTTCTTCCTTTTTTTCATTTTTAAGCTAAGCATGTCTAAATTTTCTTTTAATTTCTAAAACCATGTCATGTTTGTCTAACAATAATGTCAAAAAATGTCTCCATCTCGATCAATTTACTACACAAAAATATTTTTAGCTTGTCAAACTTTTTGTTTAATGTTTAGTACAAATCTCTATAGGAAATGTGTAATTATTTATTTATTTGCTCATATAGATTTTATGTTATACTTAAACAATAAATAGCGTTTTAAAGAAAATGAAGAGCTTGAATTTTAGCTTCTAAATTAATTTTTGAATTTTTTATTTTCCTTAAATCACATTTATCACAGATTATTTAGTTAACTCTTAGAACAAATTACATAAAAAATATATCTAAAAAAGAACTTAAAAATATTTCACTTCACTAAAAGAGGCTTTTTTAGCAGTTTTAATGGAATTTAAATGACTTTATTTTTTAACGTAGTGCAAACTAATGATAATTGGCAATTAAATTGATCTTTTTTTGTCCTATAAGACATTAAAAAAAACGACTTATTAGTATTCAAATCACTTTGTCATTGATTTTCTAATCTGTTTCCTAAGCCGATGGATGGAAGAGGGGAGAGGGGGCAAGCAGGCTTCGACCTCAAGCATCCAGTTTAAAAGAGACATTGAATGGAGGACACAGAGACTTAAAATTAATTTCAGTGTCTTTTATAAAATTGTTTCTTTGATAGGAAAACTATTTTTTTCCCGTACTACTATAATAATCTCTAATTCAGTAATTTATTTCGTAGCGTCTAAAACCCTTTTTCACACCAATACCCACATTGCACTTAATATATTGATGCTGCAAAATTTAATATTGACGGATTAATTTTATGGTGAATTATTTGTGATTAATATTTAAAAGTTAATTATTATTTTGCTCCCTTTTTACTGGAAATTTCAGAGTTATATTTCAAAATGTATTTCCCCGTATTCAGAAATAGAGGTAAATACATATCACACTTTTTTGCAATAAATGCGCAATAGTAAAAAGAATGAAACTGTTGTTTCAAGCGTGAAACAATTTTTTATTTTTATAAACTCTATAAAAGCTAAATTGTGCCACAAATAATTCATTCCTAATCGTTGAAAATTATTGTTTAAATGAAACTTCATATGTTTTTGTATGGATTGAAAAGAAAAGACTTGGGAAAAGATTAAAACCAAATATCTTAACATATTGCAAACAATTCTAAGACGTTAAGCTTCGTGGGTGACAAAAAATCCTTGCAGACAAAAAATGGATCTTCGAAACACAATTCTGATCCAGTACACAGAAATGAGGGAATTCAAGAATAGCGTATGACGCATTTTTCTGCCCCCTTATTCGCCAGACATGGATAAAATGGATTTTTCCGTTTGATCAATATCTTTGGCAAAGATTGAGTGTCCCTTTCTTATTTTAGCATTCTTCAAAAAATTATTTTGCGCTTAATGTAGCTACAAGGATTGTGAATTGCAGCCATAACAAAACATTTTGTGACACGCATGCAGGCAGATCAAATGCGATAATGCTAATCATTAGTAAAAGCTTTATGGAGAGAATTGTTTTCTTACTTCCTTAAAAGATTTTTTATAGGCATTACATTTCTCGTGTTATGTGAATTCAGGTTAATTCTTGTTTTCTCCTAAATGTACATGCAAACTTTTTGATAAAAATAATTAAAGATACACATTCACACACACACTTATATACATATATATGCAAAAGATTTATGCATTTATTACGGTTTCTTTTATTGAATTACAATTTAAAATTTAATTCTGTACATACACTGGTGTGCAAAACTTCAGCAACAAGTGCGTTTTTTGTCATAACTCTACAAGAAGTCATCCGATTGACATAAAATTTGAATATGATGTACATTATTTTGTACTTAAACGATGGTAGAAAAATGATGGCGCAGAAATGAATATAAAGCTTAAAGTAGGGTATGGAACAAAAAAGGCTTTATTTGACATATAGTGGCGTTACACATGATTGCCTGAAGAAGCGTAAGTAGAACTGGCAGATGTTCCCTAGTATAGGATATGACCTCCCCTTACTGTAATTGTTGCTTGGCATCGTCTCTCCATGCTAAGCACCAGATTATCCAGGAGTTCTTGGGGTAAAAGTCTCCATTTATCTATGAAGAATGACATTAAGTTAGAGAAAATCCGATCATATTAAGAAAAGTAATCCAGGTTGATGTTTATTTCTTCAAATTGTAGTGAATCTATCCTGAATGCTTGTAATCGCTGTATTGAATGCACTCCCTTAACTGTACTCCCCTTCCTTGTACTCCCCTGTTTGCACTATCTTTAATCAGTTTTTCTCTTTTGATATTTCCGCTCTAGTGCCAATCAGATTAATTTATTAATTTTTCTACCTACACGAGAGTATTTTATTAATTTTCAACAAAAATATGATCAGCGAAAAATTTTGGATGCCACCCAAACGTGAAATGATCGTCAAGGAGGATTAAAACACACTTTAAAAGATATGTAAAGCTAAAAGCGAGATTTTAAAAGAGGACGCAGTTACATTTTTAAAGCTTGAATGAAAATAAGACATTTAGTTTACGTCAATGATGGATTAAATTTATCAAATAATTTTAAGAGTTTTGGAGCATGAATGAAATTGAAAATTCATACTAGAGTGCCTCTTTAAGAAAAAAAGTGAAATTAAAGTTTTTTATTTATTTATTTGTTTATTTTCAGTTGTTTATTTATTTTTTATTATTTATTAGTTATTTATTTATTTATTTTTTATTACCAATTTATTTTTTATTATCCATTGCCAAAATTGGTATTGTTTTGGGTTTGATGACGTGCGCACCTTATTTGAACGTCATCACACTTTTCAACTGTGTTCAAGGTTAATAGAAAACAGGGCGCATGCGTCGTCATTGCATGTGTTGCTATGGCGACCGCTACTAATTGATAATTTTTTTAGAATTATTTTCTTCACTTTTAATTTTGTTATGCATTAAGTTGGTGAGTTTGCTTTTGAGATATGGGACCAGAGAGATCCCATAAATACTTCTTGAGTAGTGAATAAAAGAGAATTTCATCATTTGAAATACAATTTTTGGTTTTCATTGTTTTAATTAAGAATCAGAAATTCTAACCTACAGTTCAAACTGGATCGTTTTCAATACTAATTCAGGTGAATATCACAAATAAAGAGGGTTAAAAAAAATTTGACAACAACCATTTTGCCAATGGGTAACCTGTGATCGCCTTAAGTGATCACAATTTTTTTCTTGTTGAAATCAAAAATTTGGAATTTAAAAATACACTGGTGTGCAAGACTTAAGCAGCAAGTGCGTTTTTTGTCATAGCTCTACAAGAAATCATCCGATTGACATGTAATTTGAATATGATGTACATTATTTTGTACTTAAGCGATGGTAAAAGAATAATGGCGCAGAAATGAATATAAAGCTTAAAGTAGGGTATGGAACAAAAAAAGGCTTTATTTGACATATAGTGGCGTTACACATGATTGCCTGAAGAAGAGTAAGTACAACTGGCAGATGTTCCCTAGTATGGGATATGCCCTCCCCTTACTGTAATTGTTGCTTGGCATCGTCTCACCAGATTATCCAGGAGTTCTTAGGGTAAAAGTCTCCATTCCTCCTTTAACGCATCTTTCAGCTGATGGGTGTTACCAGGAGGATACTGTCGTGTCGCAAGACGTCTCCCTAATGCATCCCACACATGCTCTATGGGATTTAGATCTGGAGAGTAAGATGGCCAATCCATTCGTGTGATATCTTCATTTTCCAGTAGCTCTTGAACATTAGCAGTACGGTGTGGCCGGGCATTGTCATCTATAAAAAGGAAGTCTGGTCCAATGGCCCCTCGGAACAGACGCACATGGGGCAGGATTACCTCATTGCAGTAGCGGTCTCCAGTTACAGAACCTAGGTCGAAGATCTGAAGCTCAGTCCGCCCGTTCAACATAATGCCACCCCAGACGACAACTCCAGGACCACCGTAACGATCTCTTTCCGCGATGTTATTGAGATGAAATCGAGCTCCAACCTCTCTCCAGATCAACTGACGTTGAGAATCGCTGGTAGCACTAAAACGACTCTCATCTGCGAAGAGGACGCGACTCCATTGATGAGGTGTCCAGGTTTCGTGTTCTCTGCACCACTCTAAACGGTGCCGCCGATGGCTAACTTTTAAAGGCATGCAGCGTTCAGGACGTCTAGCAAATAAGCCACCTTTGTGGAGGCGTCTGGCCACTGTAAATCTTGATACTTGTCGTCCTGTGGCTGTGCACAGTTGCTGAGATATGGCGCTCGTTGACTGAAAATGGTTTCTTTTCGCCTGGAGGACAATGTAACGGTCATCTCTTGGTGTTGTTTTCCTTGGACGGCCACCACCAACCTTCCGAGCAGCTGTACCAGTAGTTTCAAAGGCATTCCAAGCACGATAAACAACACTTTTGTTGATCCCGAACTCTTCGGCGACGCTGGTCACACTACGCCCCTCCTCAAGCATCCCAATCATTCTTCCTCGAGTAAAGTCGTCTAAATGATTTCTTGAACACATGTTTCGCAAAACAAATCACTTGCAGCGAATGTCTTTAACTACGGTGCTGCTCTTCATCCTTTTATCACAGCTTTGACCTGCGCGCGCCGATCCACAAGGTTTACGTACACTTACATCACCTACGACGTTTTATTTCTGAAATTTGCATACAAATAATCTTTCAACTGAATTACGTGCATATTATACTGCAATTTTATGGCTATCTTATACTTTGTTGGGGAGCAGTGGCCGAAAAACCACTTGTTGCTTAAGTTTTGCACACCAGTGTATAATACAATAGGTAGTTTAAGCTTTAGAATAATCTACGAAACTTAGTATTTTATTAACACTAAAATTTTGATGCTTGTTTGACATTTTATTGAATTGACCAACATCTATCATATTCTGGTCCAAACGTACTTATGAAGCTGTATTTTGAAGATTTAACTACCACATATAAATTTGATCACTCGAGATTTAAGGTGTCATGTTCCTTAATAGAAGGTTCGATTGATATATCGCAACATGTAATGTTGATGTACAGTCCGCAAAAAAAAAAGATATCACCCTGAATAGCTTTCGTTCTAATGATCGGATTTTCACGAACTAAAAGTCTATCTTAATGGTTCTTGGGGGTGACCTCAAATATGCTAATTAATTAGTGCTAACTATTAATTAAGTTACGAAATCAGGCACAAAAACGTACTTTCTCTGATAAAACATATTTTTTTTTTTACATATTTGGAATCTAGACACTTGAATTAGGGGGGTAGACAAAATTTTAAAAAAATTGGGTCGTCAATTGGGTAGCAATAAAGGTTTATATATTTGGCGATAGTTCAGAAAAACACCAAAAAAAGTCGGCAGCGCAAATGAATATTTTAAGATAACCCATTGACTAATTCAAAAGCTTAATGCTTAATTTTACTAGGTTGCTAGGCAACCTAGTAAAAGAACTCTGAATGTAAAAAAAAATGAAATAATGTTCTGTGATTTCTGGGAGAGGTTTAATTAATTGTTAATAGAAAATATCTCGAAGTTTCTAGGCAATAGACAATTTTTAAGCTGATTTCTGTCCAAAAAGCAAAAAAGATTTTTATTTTAATCTCCTTTGAAAAGAAAATTTGAATTGATTTATAAATTATTTATGATTTTCTAAGTTTTTATAATTTAAATACATGAACTTTTTATCTGATATTATTTAGATATGTTGTTTTTGCTATATTTATTCGAGGATTTCATACTAAAATCAAATTGACATAACTTATTATAGCGATATACAAAATTTTAGGTATAATCATTTTTACAGATTTAATCCAGTCTTCTAGGCAAGAAAGTTTGAAGAGACAAAAAGTGCTTGAAAAATAAAATGTAGATTGTATAGTAATTCTAATGCACATTCACAAGGTTTTCTGTAATTTACGATATTTCTTTTTTCTATAACTCAAGGAATTGTTGAATGTTTAGTGGCATTTTAAAAACATTGAAACATGTTATGTTTAAGAATTAGATATTGAAATAATATGTTGCATATTGTATGATTCATTGTTCAAAAAATCGCTTCATTCTGTTAGATATTTAGGTTACATGGTTTTCGTTCAATGAAGTTGATTAGCAAATAGCATCCTCATGTTTCGATACATTCTGAAACTTACGTTCGCAAATTCACCATAAAATGTCGCACAGCATATTCTTCAATTACAATAAGCTACATTTACCCCCAAATACTGCTACTGTGATTATTTTTGTTTTCTTACATATGTATATCTGATACTCTCTTTTTAAACAGAGCTCGTAAGATCCTTAAGATACTGAAATGGGGGCACAAAAACTTAAAAGATAAAATATTTAATTTCATTAACTCAAAATATCTGGTCTCAAAATTTTAATTTTTAAGTTAAATATAATTTTTATAATATTGATGTCATTACGTTTTTAAAGACCACATAAATCCTGTTGAAATATAGAAATGCTTATGTTTACTTTAACGAGTGTAAAATCCTTATCAAAATAATGATCAAGACCCAAATGTAAAACAGTATAATTGATGATAAAAACTCACCTGGCCTCAAAAAATATGAAGAGGGAAGTAAAAGTCGACATGTTTTGAGCGTTCAAATATAATCGCCCATTCTCAAAACTTGTCAAGCTTGAATAACTTGTGACTTTTATTATTGGACGCTCAAAACATGTCTATTTTTATTATCATCTATTATTTTTTAAATCAATGAAGTTTTTATATTTTCGATTCAGTTTCTTGGGATAATCTATTTAGTTACACAACATATTAAATTATTTCACTCGATATTAAAATAAGTTTTACATAAGTTATAGGCACAGGTTCTTAGATTGAAAAAAATAATAATTCAATACTTTGTAAAAAAATCAATGCAGTACAACTTTTATTGCTGCAAGTCTTAAATTTCATGAGTCGAATGTGAAAATGGAATGTCCCCTAGCACCAGGAATCGAAATTAAATAGTCACAAGGACAACTATTTCAAAAAATTTTGCGTTTCCGTCCTACTCGAAGTTGTTTGAAAAGGTATTTTTTATATATCGATTCCAAAGTGTATTCTACAAATATTTTAGGGTATACTTTCGGAGTATTTTAATCGAGTTAATTATTACACCCTTATTTGCTTAAAATTATTAAATAATTTGCTTAAAATAAAATATTCAAGCTACCTGATTTAATGCATTTATAGTATAATAGTAAACGGGGCTTCCATCGCATATCCCTAACCTTGATACCGCTATCATTAAATAAATGGAATAAGCTTAGATAAATAATAAAATTAATTGCTTTCTCGTTTTAATTTTCAAGGAAATATGTTTCGATCAAACAGATTTCATTCTGGAAATAGCGAAATTATTGAGTAGGTCCCTTGGACCAATATCATTCTTATCCTCTTTTGACGAAATATAGGAAAAATTGGTTTTCACAGTTTCTGTAAAAAGTATGCTAGCCTTCTTGCCACGTTTTTTTTTTTTTTTATTATTATTATTATTTTTCATCAAAATAAGTTCGGAAATTGCGTATTTTTTATTGAATTTTTTTTTAAAAAATCAGATGGTTCTAAAATTGGCATGGCTTCGGAATCTTCTTACAAATTTCAATTTTTAGTACTTCCTACTTTACAAAATAAGGCATTTCTCCTGATAACAAATTATACTACAATAATATCTTGGGAATCGTGCTAAAGAAAAAAATTAAACTAAATAGTTTAGCATATTATCCGGAAAAAAATCTACATGTAATCATAAAGAAAGAGTAAAAGATGTAATGAAATAATTAGTGAATCACGCGTGGTCAGATAATTAAAAATTTTATTTCGCAACTAAGATGTTAGGACGACATTTAAGATACTGAGATATTTTAAGACGCTTAAAAATTTTGGTTACGTATTCGACAGCTTTTTATGTTCGGTATCTTTATACTCTTTGTAGTGACTTCTAAAGCATCAACACTATTTTAGATAATCTATGTTGAAGTCACAAGACACAAAACAAAAAAAGACTATCAATGATTTATATTCGTTTTTCGAAAAAAGTAGTATGCTTAGTAAATAATCAGCTGTTTTGCATTAAATAATTGTAAGCAGCGGAATGATTTTAATTTCTTAACAAGGTTTTATTCTTAGCTAGCAGACATTAATATTTATAAAAAATATATTCAAGAAATTGATAAATATTTTATTCTAAATCTATTCATACGTATGTATATTATTGAAATTGTATCAGTTATTGAGAAGAAAAAACTAAAAAATAATCACATTAAATAAGCACAATCTGGTATATAATCATATTCAATCAGAAGCATGCTTTTATAAAACTCGACATTCGTTTAATAAAATGTTTTTTTTTCAATAAGATGTTTTATTCAAATTTCTTTACTAAATTGCAAATAGAATTTTAGACGATTAAAAAAGAAGCATCGAATTTATAGTTTTAAAAAAATAAAAATAAAAAGATTTGCAAACGATTATTAGCGAAAAAAATATGAATGAAATTTTACGCTTCGCGCGCTAAGTCAAGTTCCTCGTCAGTTTATCACATTTTAATATTAATCGCCCCCATTTAATCATTTCTTCATTGTCGCCAAATTATTATTTTTTTAGATAATTAATTTTAATTTTTCTCTTCTTCTAATAAATAAAACCAGTTGAAGCTTTTGATTTTTCAATTGAAAAATATGTCGATTAAAATGGTATAAAAAAATTCATACCTTATAATTCAACTTTTTTTCATCCTCACTTTATTTAAATAATAAAAAATAATAAATAATTATTAAAAATTATTTTTTTCATGAAATTATCTTTGGGTAAATGAGTTTTATGAGTGGGTGAAATTTTTTTTTGAATTGCTTCATTAGTTTTTAAAATATGACTGAAAACGCAAAAAGCGAAATTAACATTAAGGGGTCCAAACTTTGAATCGCTCTCCTGACCAAACTATGGGGACCACATTTCCCAGATTGCGGCTACCCCAAATATTTTGAAGATGAAAAATCCAAATATGTAAAAAAAAATTATGTTTATTCAGAGAAAGTACGTTTTTGTGTCTGATTTCGTAACTTAATTAATAGTTAGCACTAATTAATTAGCATACTTGAGGTCACCCCCAGGGACCATTAAGATTGACACTTAGTTCGTGAAAATCCGATCATTAGAACGAAAGTTATTCAGGGTGATATCTTTTTTTTTTTTGCGGACTGTACACACTATTGTACATATTGTAATGCTAATGTACATACATGTACTCTGATTCAAACGAACCAAAGAATGTATATTTGAAACAGTTAACTTCCATATAAATTCGATCACTCCAAGATTTAAGGTACCAAAGAATAATATATTCCCTTGTAGCATCAATTATTGATATGTCTCAACACGTATATTCACATATGCATTCTGATTCAAACGAACCAATGAATTTATATTTGAAACAGTTAACTGCCATATAAATTCGATCACTCCAAAATTTAAGGTACCAAAGAATAATATATTCCCTTGTAGCATCAATTATTGATATGTCTCAACACGTATATTCACATATGCATTCTGATTCAAATGAACCAATGAATTTATATTTGAAACAGTTAACTGCCATATAAATTCGATCTCTCCAAGATTTAAGGTACCAAAGAATAATATATTCCTTGTAGCATCAATTATTGATATGTCTCAACACGTATATTCATATATGCATTCTGATTCAAACGAACCAATGAATTTATATTTGAAACAGTTAACTGCCATGGCCATATATAAATTTGATCACTCCAAGATTTAAGGTACCAAAGAATAATATATTCCCTTGTAGCATCAATTATTGATATGTCTCAACACGTATATTCACATATGCATTCTGATTCAAATGAACCAATGAATTTATATTTGAAACAGTTAACTGCCATATAAATTCGATCACTCCAAGATTTAAGGTACCAAAGAATAATATATTCCCTTGTAGCATCAATTATTGATATGTCTCAACTAGGACTGGGCTATAAATCGATGTATCGAGATATATCGATTCAACGCATATATCGGAATGACGATACAGCGACTTTCATTCAAGGCGATGCATCAGAAATCTGATTTAAGCCGTCGATTAAAGACAACGAGCGCAAAACGATATAGCGATATAAGACACGCAAGGATATAAGAAAACGATATAGCGATATAAGACTCTTCTCTTACGTTCCGATGTCGACTCGCGCTGTGAAAGACGATGCTCGTTTCGTTATGTTGAAATGGCCTTGAGTGGTGAGCTGTAGAATCAGAGTTTTGAGAACACATATCGTTATATCGCATGTTCCTTTTCGCACCTCTTAGCTTTTTTTTCTTTGTCGCGACTTTTCTTGTAGATTATTTTCAGTGGGACTAACTTCTTGATCGCTGATGTTACCTTGTTCTGAAGGCAATCTATTATTGAAAAGAATATATAAAGAAGAGTTTCTTCATTAATTAGAGAAGTTTTTTTTTAAAAAAACTTCTTTTTATTTTTAAATGTAAAAACTATCGGCAATCTAATTTAGGCGCCCATAAAGAATTGAATTTGTTAGGTTATTTTTTTACTTTCTTTTAATTTATTAAAAGCTTTTTGGATGAAACTTCTAATAATTTAATGAGTTTTTATTACTGATTTTAAATTTATAAATCTTGTTGTTTTTACTTTTAGAAATAAAGTTAAAACAAAATTTATTTTGGTCAATTGGATTTGGACATAAGTCAATCAACTTTGTTTATACAAAAAAATTTGAAAGTTTTGCGTATTTTATTTATTTTTTAAAATCATTTAGCACTTCGTTTTATTAGAGAGTATAATAATTTTTTTTTAAAAATATTCTTTTCATATTATTTGTTAATTAGCTAAATATATTATCGAACATCACAATTTTTTTATTTTTAAGAGATTAAATCTTACTTTGTTTTTCGTTCATAATTCGGTCATTATTTAATTTAATTCAATTATTTATCTGAAATGATAAGGTCCCGCAGTGGACTGATCGTTAAGGCACGGTTCCCTGCAGATCACCGAAGTCAAGCATCACTGACTGCGGTCAGTGTGCGGGTGAGTGACCACTTGGATCAGTCTGCGTAGGGACCGAGGGTGTGCGGTATTGACCCTCGTTAAACTGTTCTACCGTAAAGTGCTCGACTTCGCGTGCAGGTCGTCGAGCTACCGAAGCGGGGTTGCCATCCCATCTGCAGAGGATCAAAATTGTGATGGCATGTCTTCAGATCATCCTCAGGGATGTTTCCCAGACCGTCGCCAATAGCCCATTGTGCAGCTCTAGTGTGACGTAAATGAACTATAATAACTGAAATGATAATAATAAAAAATAGTGTTTTAAAAGCGTTTTTTTTTCTAAAATTTATTTAGCACTTTGCTCTAAACATACAAAAAATTTTTAACGTTTCATTTAGAAATTGAACATTACGATCGAACTTAATAATTATGTAATTATTTATGCATAATAGTACAAGAAAATATTAATTTGTAAAAAACGCTTTAAAAAAAGTTTTTAACACTTTGTTTTACGCGTATTATGAATTTCTAAACAAACGTTTCAATAAATATTTTAAGTAAGATTTGTACATTGTAGTCAATTTATTTAATATCTTTCTTAAGTAAAAATATCTTCAAATTTATAAATTGATTTAAACCAATCTGAGTATGAAATTTTGATAGAAATCTGACTTTTTGTGCCTTACAAGTAAATGAAATTAAAAAGGACTATATCGCGATACATCGCTATATCGCGATGCAAAACTGACGATGCATCACGATATATAATTTCTAATATCGCCCAGTCCTAGTCTCAACACGTATATTCATATATGCATTCTGATTCAAACGAACCAATGAATTTATATTTGAAACAGTTAACTGCCATGGCCATATATAAATTTGATCACTCCAAGATTTAAGGTACCAAAGAATAATATATTCTCTTGTAGCATCAATTACTGATATGTCTCAACACGTATATTCATATATGCATTCTGATTCAAACGAACCATTTTTTTTTCAACGCCCTACTGTGTTAACATCTGTCAATTCAGGCATATACAGGGCGATTTTTTTGGCCTTTCTTTCAGGGGCACCATATTAGGTGGGCCAACGTCGCTCCCTCAGTGAGGACAGATAATACAGAGAAGGAAAAAATCATCCATGCCCTTCACGGGATTCGAACCCAGAACCTTTCTGATGCAAGGACAGTTCGCTGCCCCCTACACAGGCCGGTCGGCTTAAATGGACCAATGAATTTATATTTGAAACAGATAACTGCCATATGTAAATTTGATCACTCCAACATTTAAGGTACCAAAGAATAATATATTCCCTTGTGGCATCAATTATTGATATATCTTAACGCGCATACTCATATATGCATTCTGATTCAAACGAACCAATGAATATATATTTTAAGCAATTAATGTTGTATCTAAATTTGATCACTCGAAATTTAAGACAAGAGAGAATAACATGTTCCCTAACAGCCTCTATTAATGATACATCACAACATGGATCAATACGATGTTGCGATGAAGGATAAACACGCTCAATAATTGCTCCACTATTGATTCAGATGGTTATATCAATGATCTCGTAAGCGCACATGAAATTTAGTGACTTGGTATATATAATAATTTGTACACACACAGTGTCATGTTATTACCTAAAATTCAGTATTTATGTTCATGTAAAATATGGAACATATTCATAGAAATGTATTTAAATAATAGAAAATTCAATAGCTGATGAATCTTAATTGGCATAAAGCAAGAATTGAAAAGAATGTTTTGTTATTATTCTCGGAGAAAATATTCCGAATTAGTTTCTAATTATGTTTAAAATTCCATAATTAGATTCTAATTATGTGAATCAAAATCATCTTCTAAATAACAGATGACCATTAGATTTTGAGGGGTCATTTTAGGAGACATTTTGAGTCCATTAACTAATCCTTCACAAAATAGTTTTTTGCGATACCGGACTCTTTATAACACTCTTCATTTTGTAAAGAGGGTCTTCATAAGACCATTTTCATGAAAAATGTTTTTTTTTTTTATGTTTTTGATTCCTAATTTAAAATTGAATTTCTTTAAAAGATATGTTTGTTTGTTTTCTCACAAAAACAGGACCGCAATTTTACAAACCTACAAAACTGAACCGTGGCAGAAGAAACCCTAATCTAAAGTAATTATATATTTATAAAATAATGAGTAGAGTTTCCACTAGCTTACAAAATAGAACCTTTCACAAAAAACTCTGGATAGATCACTGTTTCTTTTGGATTTTTTACATAAAATCGTTATCCTATTTTCACAAACTCAGTAAGTTCTAAGAAGTCAAATTCTTGGCCATAGATGGCGCCACTGGAAAACAAAAACAATCACCACCACCACCCCTCTGCGTTAATGGTCGAAGACAACAACAACACCAAATTATAAGTTATTTTTACATTATGAAGTTATTTTTAGATATTTCTAAAACGAATTGTAAGTTTTATTATTTTCGGACACAAAAGCAATAGTTAATAAAAATTACAAAATCTAACGAACTGATAAATTGAATACACCTAAACACAGCAACTTCAGTGTTCAATATAATTTATTATTGAATTAAGCTTTATTTTTTACCCCTTTTAAATTACTTTTTAATTAAATAATGCACTTAATAAGGCACCTAAATAAAGTAAAAAATAATAAGAATTTTCAAAATTTATTACAGGAAAAAAGTTAGCTTTAAAAAAAATTTAATTCTTGCAGAAAATTCATTCACTTAAAATGCTACTACAGAAGTCACTATATTTACTATTTTATATTCTGTTTTGATGCACAAAACTTTTAATTGTAATGAACGCATTTCGAAACTATTATAATGTGACATTCATTCTTAGATATATTTCGAATTATTGTGAGGCTTATTTCAGTTGTTTTTATCATTACCATTACTTTCAGGTATTCTACTTACAAATGCAGCCATTGGAAACTTTCAACAAAATAAACTTTTTGAAGTTTAACAGACAACAACAAGGATTGAATAAAATTACGGCGCCTTGCAAGCTAATAAATCAATGCCGAATTTCAAAGAGAAGAGCGGAAATTTATCGTAAAATTATTCGGCGCTTCTCTCATGTTTTGGACTATTTATTCCATCCAACATCAGCGAACTTCTTTGTCTGAGCAAAGCTGTATAGAACAAAGAAGAATAGGTTGACTGGAAATATATGATTTCTTACGGTAAGAATGTATTTCATTTCATGGTCCTAATATTATATTCAGCGAAACGTAAATGGCGCAGATTTTGTTGAGCACACTCTTTCCACTTTATTCCATAGAACCATGAGAACAAAGAAGAGGCGAGAACTCATTGATTAAGAATCGAGAAAGGCAGAAAAAGTGCTCACTTGCAAAAAAGTTTCTACGCAGTGGAATACATATAGAGGATTCTTTTAACGGCAACCATTATTCAATGGCTTTCAGGGAATTTTCGTTTTTTTTTTCTTCTTATTTTTATGTTTGCATGTAATCAAAAATCCCATGTCAATCACTATTGAACAACCGTTCTTCTCGAGTAGTAAAAAATATCGCAAATAATCAATGAATCGGCATTATTAAAGGTTTCTAAATCAAACAAGAATCTGAAAGACACATGCTGAGATGACACAGTTTTAAAAAATTTAAATTTTGTGGTAATGAAGCACCATTTGCGGGAGGTTTTATGTTTCTGCTTTAATTGGAAGAAAAGTGCAGCTGAAGCGCATCGAATGCTTGTAGAAGTTTATGTTGACGATGCTCCAACTGATAAATCATGTAGGGAATGGTTTCGACGTTTCAAGAATGGTTAATGGTGAATAAAGAATGGAAAATGGTGAATGATAAATGGTGAATAGTTTTGTATACTATGAGCTGCTACAAACTGGTGATTCCATTACGGGCGATTGGTATAGGTTACAATTGATTCATTTGAGCCGTGCATTACGAGAAAAAAGGGCGGAATACGATCAAAGACATGACAAAGTTATTCTTCTGCATAATAACGGACAGCCCGATGTCTCAAAAGTCGTAAAAAACTATTTGGAAACGCTCGAGTGGGATACTTCACCGCACCCGCTGTATTCTCTGGACATTGCTCCTTCTGATTACTCATTGTTCCGACGGATGCAGCATGATTTTGCAGGTCACCAGTTCACTTCTTTAGCAGAAATCGAAAATTGACTCCTAACTTGGATCGCCTCAAAAGACGAGACATTTTTTCGAGATGGAATTCGAAAATTGCCTGAGAGGTGGGGAAAAGTAGTAGCCAACGATAGAGAATACTTTGATTAATCTGTTCATTCATTTTTTTCTGAAATAAATGCATTTTTGACCACAAAAAAACGGACCGAACTAATTTGTATATAAGTATAAATATTAATAAGTTTAAATATATGTTTAAATATTGAGAAAATAAGGAAATAATAAAAATTAAGGAAAATCGAAGAAGGAAAATAATTATAAAAATAATACTATTTTTACGAAACATTTAAAAAAAAATGTATCATACCTTAAAGAAAAATAATAATACAAGAAAACTTATTTAAGTTCCGGAAAACATAATAAGGAAAATAAGATATAATCTCATCATCAGCTCACACGATTATATCAGCAAAAATAGTTCTTTCTAATATTGTATTAATATAGCAAAGCAAAATATATCAATACAAAAGTGTGAGAAGCACGCAATTTTTTTTAAAACGAAAATAGAACACAATTAAAAACTACATATGAAATGAAACATATCGAGCAAAAAACATAGCATATTATTAATTGCATTTAACATTAATCCATTATTCAATGCCATATAGTAAATTACCTGCAATAAAAAATCCATTTTTCAATCACTGCTGGGTAATTATTCTAATAAAAACGATACATAAACAATTAATTAAACTGTATTAATTGAAATCTTTTTAATCATACATAGAGCTTAAAGGGCTTACACTGACACACCAAAATAATAAGATGCATAAAAGTTCAACTTTAGCACTTCGCGGAAAAAACTTCTTTAGAATATCAATTCATCTAGAAACTTATGCTTAGTATCATTTTCGACATCAAAAGTAATGCTATCTATCACTGCCCATACACAACAGCCATGATTTACCACAATCAAACAACTTTTCCGAAGAATTTCAACTTTTATAACAAACTTCTTTTTTTCTTTACTTACCCGTAAAGTTAACTACGCAATTTAGGTTGATAGAAACATGTTTCAAAAGTGTACTAAAGCAAAATAAACACATGATTTCCGATAGATTTTAAAATACTTATTTGTAGACATCACTCATTCATGCGATCCTCATTGATCTTACTCATTCGTACATGACATAAAGAACTAGAAATAAATGATTGGATACCTGCGATTGACGTCATCGCGGGTAAATCGTTGCATTAGTTTATGTCACGATTCTGAAGCCAATCAGGATTGACACACGTGAGTGACGTCGCTTACTGGTATCCAACTATATCTAAGGCACGCGTGGTTGAGTTAAATCACATAGTTAGTCACACATGACGTATTCTTCTGGAGTTGCAAGGACAAAATGGGATACCTGTTAGTGACGTAGTCAGGGTATCTCGATCTTGATTGGTTGTTGAAATGTGGCATTTAATAAGGTTAATTTTCTTCTTTTCTATTTCGAGTTAGCCAAGCCCGTCAAGCATCAATTCTCTTAAGTGACACATTCTATATTCTTTCACAAAGATTCTTCCATAAGGATTTCAATTCTTTCACTTATATTTCTTACATATTTATATTTCATTCTTCACTATATATTTTAAGTAAATAAAGATTCGATTATTAAAATATTATAAAGAACTATAAGAAACTATAATTAAAAATTTATAGTTCAATCCCTAAAGAAAAAGCGATTTTTATAGTAAATTAGAACATATAGTTGTGAGAAAAATAATTTAATTAGATTTTTCCAAGTAACAAAGAAATCTCAAACTTCTCAAATTTTGTTTTAGTCTTCGTAAAAGGAAATTAGAAAAAAAATTATGAATCACAGTTAATTTTTTTATAATTATTTTAACCACATTGTTCTAAAAATGTTTTAAGTTTCCAATTAACGTATTTAAATAGAGAACATTTTCCATTAAAAAACTCCAAAATTCAGAAACAAATTATTCCATTTGTTAATTTTCTAAAAATATTTTTGCGCTGATAAGTGTTTGAAATGTGCTGAGATTTAAGCAAGTTGCAGCTTAAGTTAAGCATTCTAAAGTTAGAACATAATTACACAAGAACCTTAAATAATTTCAGCCACTTTAAAAAAAAAGAATGAAAAATGTCATTTACATACTTTAAAAGGAAAAGAAATTATCTTGAATCTTAATTAAACACCGCTTTAAGAAAATGAGTTAGTTTCTGGTAAACTTCTTCATAAAATGAAGATTTTAACGCAAGAGAAAAAAAAACAAAATATCAAGTTTTTGAAGCAATTTACTCTGAGATTAAAGCCGCTTGAGAAATTAAAAGTTCTTTTTCCTTCTTTTTTTTAACAATTTTTTTTTGTTTTGATTTTAAAGTAGTCTTCAGTGTAGTTAGTCTTCTATTTTATCTGTGTCCTTTGGCACTTTTGATTTAGTTCACAAAAACTCTTTAAAGTGATGAAACCACAAATATTTGACTAAAATTGGTTTTCATTTAGCTCCACTTAAACGCGAGTTCAGTTTTCTTCTTGTTTTTGCTCTTGAAAAATTGCGAATAATTCAGTTTTTGTGAAAGACGCAATTATTCCGCTGTATAGTCTATCTGTATAATTTGATCAGCATAGCTGGACAATACAGATTTTGTGACAAAACGTATTTTTCATGTAAAAATTATATTTCTTTGTTTAAAAAAGAATGTGACAACAAAATTTGTGACAAAAAAATTTTTGACTTCTTATTACTTAAAACTATTTTTCTAAAAAAGAATAAACATATAGGAATTTTTTTATTGTATAGATATATATATATATATACATCATTTCGTATTGTATAATGCATCAATATAAAAAATTAAAATAAATACGTGCATTTTAAATTTTTTTTAAATATCTCAGATTTTCTTTGAACTGAAACGCTAAAAAAAATTTATATTTATTGTCTATTGTTAAAAAATTTTTATTTTTTAAATTAAAAAAATTGTTTCATGGTGACAATTAAATACATCAATTTAACAAGTATCAATTTATTTGACACCAATTATATTGATCTTGATACAAATATATCATCATCAAGATCGAAATTTAATACTAAAAAAATTTAAAGTACTGTTTCAAAATGAGTTAATAATTTTCAAAACCCATACTATAAGAAGAAATTATTTTTTATTGAATTACTGTTCGACTACCATCGACGAATCTAATGGGTCAACAAAAACCAATACATAATTATAAATAATTTAAGAATTAATCGAAAATTAAGAATTAATCGGTTTTCATTCATATGAGCAATAATTATTGACAATGAAAAAAAGTCAAATTAATACAGACAAAAAAATTAGCAATAAAAGTAGAAATAAAAATCTTGAGCAGCACTAAAGCTGATAAAATGACATCAAAATATTACAAAACTCGGAGAAGTAAGAAAGAAAACCTGATAAACAAGAAGAAAGAAAAATAAACAACCTTTAACATGTGAGAAATAATTTACAATCGTTGAAATAGATCTGTTTCTGTTTTAAATGCTGCTGTTACTTATGATATTTTTATAACCACCCTTGAATAGCCGCCCCACTTTTAGGTTTACAGCTATTTATATTCAATTCCGTAACTTTGTAATTTTGAAGCCAATCCAGAAGACAAGGGAACACCCTAAAGAGCTTTGCGTTACGTAGAGAGGAAAAGCACGAAACCCTCTCACGGTCAGCCTGACGGAAAGGGGACTCTAAACCATGATCCGTCTACCACTGAGGATATTTTACATCAGCACTGGGTCGGTGAAAGATGGGTGATGAATTCGTATCGACCTGCCATCATTGGGATTCCAACCCGGTTCACTTCATAGAAAGACGAACGCTCTATCTCCTTACCGACTTGTTCCACTTGCCAATACCAGCAAGCTTAATGGAAATCAAGCGAATGTTTAAGGCAAAGGAAACGTTTCTCTGTAATTAATACAATAGGTAAGAATTTAATGAACTAAATATTTTCTGCAGGCGGCATATCATACAAAAAGTGTTGAGTTTAATAAATCAATAAAACAAAATCCTTCATCAAGACTTTTTTTATTGAAAATGCTCTTAGAAATGCTCCTTAGAACCTTCCTCCACTAAGTTTTTCAATTAAAATATAATAAGTAATTACTACGTATTATAATAGTTAAGAATTTAATCAACTGAGTGTTTTCTGTGGGCGACATATCATACATAAAGTGTGTGGGTTCAATGGATCAATAAAACAAGATGCTTTCCTAAGTACTTTTTTATTTATTATTATGCTCCTTAGACCCTTCCTCCACTGAGTTTTTCAATTAAAATATAATAAATAATTACTACGTATTATAATAGTTAAGAATTTAATCAACTGAGTGTTTTCTGTGGGCGACATATCATACATAAAGTGTGTGGGTTCAATGGATCAATAAAACAAGATGCTTTCCTAGGTACTTTTTTATTTATTAAAATGCTCCTTAGAACCTTCCTCCACTGAGTTTTTCAATTAAAATATAATAAATAACTACTACGTATTATAATAGTTAAGAATTTAATCAACTGAGTGTTTTCTGTGGGCGACATATCATACATAAAGTGTGTGGGTTCAATGGATCAATAAAACAAGATGCTTTCCTAGGTACTTTTTAATTTATTAAAATGCTCCTTAGAACCTTCCTCGACTAAGTTTTTCAATTAAAATATAATAAATAATTACTACGTATTATAATAGTTAAGAATTTAATCAACTGAGTGTTTTCTGTGGGCGACATATCATACATAAAGTGTGTGGGTTCAATGGATCAATAAAACAAGATGCTTTCCTAGGTACTTTTTAATTTATTAAAATGCTCCTTAGAACCTTCCTCGACTAAGTTTTTCAATTAAAATATAATAAATAATTACTACGTATTATAATAGTTAAGAATTTAATCAACTGAGTGTTTTCTGTGGGCGGCATATCATACATAAAGTGTGTGGGTTCAATGGATCAATAAAACAAGATGCTTTCCTAGGTACTTTTTAATTTATTAAAATGCTCCTTAGAACCTTCCTCGACTAAGTTTTTCAATTAAAATATAATAAATAATTACTACGTATTATAATAGTTAAGAGTTTAATCAACTGAGTGTTTTCTGTGGGCGACATATCATACATAAAGTGTGTGGGTTCAATGGATCAATAAAACAAGATGCTTTCCTAGGTACTTTTTTATTTATTAAAATGCTCCTTAGAACCTTCCTCCACTAAGTTTTTCAATTAAAATATAATAAATAATTACTACGTATTATAATAGTTAAGAATTTAATCAACTGAGTGTTTTCTGTGGGCGACATATCATACATAAAGTGTGTGGGTTCAATGGATCAATAAAACAAGATGCTTTCCTAGGTACTTTATTATTTATTAAAATGCTCCTTAGACCCTTCCTCCACTGAGTTTTTCAATTAAAATATAGTAAATAACTGCTAAGTATTACGATAATTAAGAATTTAATCAGCTGAGTATTTTCTGGGATGACATATCAGAGAGGTAACATATCATTGTGAGTGAAATGTTCTGATGAATTGCATCATGTAGTTTAACTACATGGTGCAATTCATCTGATATATTTATTCTGCAATACATTTATTCTGTTTCAAAATAGCATATATTTATTTTGTTTCAGAATTCTCAACTTCTAAATGTCCAAGACTGGAATTAATGTTTCGAAAATTCTGGCGTTATTCCACAAGATCATTAATTAAGAATATACTCCTAAGAGACCATTTTAAATTACTAATTATTCTTTACGAATTAAAACTGTTTTAATTTAAAATATGCATGACAGTTACTGTAATATTTGCATAACTATCTCTTCGTTCATCTCTTAAGTAAATGACTTTTAAACTACACTATTTTGTCTTCACTTATATTTAAAGATATGAAACCCCATTAACCTCCTTTAGAAATCCCCTCTTTAGAATGTAATTTATATATACATATGATGAAAGAATTATAATATAAATATATTATTTAAAATTATTAAAAATTAATTAATAATAACAAAGAATAAGCGATTTCCTAGTTTATCATACTCTAATATTTGATCAGTTTGATATTTCTTAATTACATATTAAACTGAACTTTTTAAATTAATTAACAAATTTTATAATTAATAATAATTATTAATTATAATATTTGTTAATTAATTTAAAAATATAATATTTAAATGTGTTTGAGAGTTATAAAAGAAGCTCAATATCTTCAGCCTGTTTAAATTTTTCAAAAAGGCTTTTATTATCACACTAGAGCTCTTATTATCTTCAAAATTACATAATAACCATTTTGTGGAAAAGCTTAGTATTGCATACTAGTTACACTAATATTATATACAGTAGTTGGTCCATTCGGTTATTTGCATATTTCTTAAATATATATTAATCTGAACTTTTTAAATTAATTGGAAATATTATAATTAATGATATTTATTAATTATATGTATTAATTAATTATATTTGTTAATTAATTTAAAAATATAATATTTAAATGTGTTTAAGAGTTATAAAAAAAGCTTAATATCTTTAGACTGTTTAAATTTTTCAAAAAGACTTTTATTATCACACTAGAGCTTTTATTATCTTCAAAATTACATGATAACCATTTTGTGGAAAAGCTTAGTATTGCAAACTAGTTACACTAATAATATATACAGTGGCTGGTCCATTCGGTTATTTGCATATTTCTCAAATGTATATTAAACTTAACTTTTTAAATTATTTAAAAAATATTATAAATAAAAATATTAATTAATTATATTGTTAATTAATTTAAAAATATAATATTTAAATGCGTTTAATATTTATATAAAAAGCTTAATATCTTTAGCCTGTTTATTTTTTACAAAAAGGCTTTTATTATCACACTAGAGCTTTTATTAACCTCAAAATTACAAGGTAACCATTTTGTGGCAGAGTTTAGTATTACAAACTAGTTACACTAATAATATATACAGTAATTGATCCATTCTGGTATTTGCATATTCATATATACATAGATTGCATATCAGGTGCATTCGGGTATTCCATTTCAGCATATTGTGGGTATTAATAAAACTTTACTTATAGCTTCCTGTTCTACTGTTTCTAAATTGTTTCATTGAATATAAAAAAGAAATGGTTTTTGGTGGCAGTAAAAATTTAATTCAAAAATGCAACGCAAATATGTCAACCCAAATACGCCAATTTAAGGTCTGGCAAACATAAAATGATTTTCTTCAACTTAAATCTATTTCAAAAACGTAAATTTTTGTTTTATTTTGTGCTTATTACTTTAGTTTATCAATTAGTTTATGGTTCTACAGCCCACTGTGGGCCTTGGCTAATTCAGAAATATTCAAAGCCTTGTATTTCAAGTTTTTAGCCTGTTCAAAGCCCTGTATTTCCAGTTTATAATTTTCATTATGGTTAGATCTGTTGTATTATCATCTAACCTTCTTTTTCGGGTCTTTCTCTGGGTTTTGATTTCACTGGTTTTTAATTTAATATTATTCTCAGCCCCCTATTATCATATATTTTTTCTGACAATTTTATGATACAAATAATGTTTTTTTGTATTTAGATGGTTCGGTTGACTATTGTTTCTAATTCTTCACAGTGGCTTGTTTATTGGAATCAATCCAAAATATTTTCTGAAACTTTTTCTTTTACATACTAATAAAAAAAAAATATTACCTTTATTCTCGATAGTTAAGACATCCCATCTGCTATGAACTACTATAGGCCTAATAACTGTCTTATATATATTTCATATCATATTTATAGTAATGAGTTAGTTCTCGAATAAGTATTGCTGTAGTGAATAGTTTATTTTTAATTCTTGTATCCTAGAATTATTTTCTTTTTACAAAAATGTATTATTATCATTTATAATTAAAACCAGGGTAAGTGATACTGAAAATCTTCTTAAATTTAATATCATATACTTTGTTTTATTAATATATTTTGCTATGCACTTATTAATAATGAGACCGACGGGTTTTACTCCACTTTAAAACTGGCTATACATAAAAAATTTATGATCTTCTACATCCACTTAAGATTACAATAACATCAGTAAAAGCACAAAACTGTAAAGTTTTAGTATTTATAAAACCTCTCAAGTCCATCTGGAAAATAAACATCCGAAATGAACACTAATTGAGTTTAAACAAGGAAAAAAATTGAAATTTATTTCGATTTTCGCTGAAATGGATATAAATTTTATTTGTTCAATCTAGTAATGAATCTTAACTTGAATTATTATAAATAACTATCGAGATTAGTATCTTGCAGTGGTTCCAAAAACTGTTATTTTATTGTCAAAAATATAAATTCCAAAAAGTATTTTTTGATTTTTTTTCTTACGTTTCAGACAAAAATACACATTAATCGTGTATTTGATATCCCCTGCAAAAAATGCAATTAATGAAATTATGGTTTAACTTTTCATCCATAAATGTAATAAAACTATTTGAATTTATAGGATTAGCTAATAAAAGCGTGAATCATATATTTTTACGAACTATCATTTTAACATTACGAGCTTCGTTTTTAAAGTTTACAAAGTCTTTTTACTTGTTTTCTTTGTTACTTTTAAAAAATCAAAACTTTCTTTTGGCTTTTTTTTTTTTTTTTTTTTTTGTAACTGGTAAAAAAACTTTTATCTATAATAGATGTAATGAGTCGAATCGAAGAAAGTGGAACGAAAATCGTCACGGTTGGCCTATTAAAAGCGAAAAAGTTGATAAAACCAAAGAACATTTCAAGAATATTTTTTCTACGATAAAAAATAAACACATTCTTTGTCGTTATCAGTTTCAATTTTAAAGTAGGACCCACTTAGTCTGTTAGATATTTACACTATGAATAATTTGATGCATTTTAATGAGAATTGAATAAAAACTGTTAAAATATTGAAATTAACAAAAACACGATTTTTTGTCCTGTTTACAATGTAAGTAGAGCAAGTGGTAGACACTTTCTCAGATTCTAAGTTACTATTAAGATTTATTGAGAGTTGACATTAAGTTTTATAATTTCAAAAAGCGTTGGCAAAATTAAGGAAAGCCTAACTATGTAACATGTGTGTAACCATCACAATATTATGGTTACTTCAAGTGCATTAGCACAAAAGTGCAAATCTCAGAATTTGAGATATTTTTTCGAGAGTGAAAGTTATTAATTATAAATTAGCAAAAAGTTTACAGTAAAATTGGCAACACTTTATATTTTATACACCATGTGTAGCCGAATTTCTCTTGTGTGCAGCTTGTTTTATTTCTGTGGTAATGCAAGTTTAAGAATTAACTAAATAGAAATAAAATTACAATTGCTTCTAGATGAAATAAGGTTCAACTGATGTAATGTCAAAAGAAACGTGTATTACAACCATGATGGAGATAGAACAAGGATTGCATGTTATTAAGAGTTGCATGAAAAGCGAGATAGTGGATACACAGTAGCAATAGTAAAGCCATGCCTTAGGGTTATTGATTAAGGAAAGAAGAGCGCGTAGCAGATTGGATATAGATGATTAATCATTTCGCATGGGGCCGGGACAGGCTAGTTGGCAGGGCACTGAACTCACAATCGTAAGAACGAAGGTTCAAATCCAGCCGACCGAAGACTCTCCTTTTAGTAAAGGGGGACTGGTGCACATTAAATCTGTCGGGTCACGAAATCCTCCATGTTCCCACAACAAATTATGTCTCTGAGAGTACTGAATTTAAGATTGATCACTCTCTGGTTCAGGTCAAAATTGCGATCTGGGGATGAATGAATGTATGAATGGGTCCACTCTATAAGCGGGTGTGACGTATGGGTGTGGCAGAAGTCGAATTCTTGGCCATAGTTGGCGTCATTTGAAAACAAGAACACTATCGCCCTTTCCGTAATGGCCTACGATAACAGCAACATTTCGCATATTTTTCGAGGAGTCAGCCGTATCGGCCATTTTCTTTCTAACAGCCTAGCACAAAGTGGAATTTGAAAGTTATCAATGATCAAAGAACTAGCAATACTGTTCAGGGATGGTCAAACTGTCAAGTGATTAAAGCTCATAGCCTCTACTGTGGAACACAGAGGGCAGTCAGGAGGATTAGAAATGCCTATACGCCCTTGGAGACAATTATGTCAATTAATCTGGGAATTAAAAGACATAATTGTCTCCAAGATTGTCATTTGTCCCCAGATTAATTGTCATTTATGTCAATAAATCTGGGAATTAATTGACATGTGAATTTGTCGGTGGAGCTTCTTGGGGAAGGGGTTGAGAATAAATCTGGACCATATTTTTTTCCTCATCACCATAAGTTTGGTGGTTTTTAAAAAATTAAATCGTCACCCTGACAATGGTTGAAAAAATTTGATTATAAGGAAAGACAAACGAAGGCTGTGGACTCGAACATCCTTGTTTGGCCCCTTGTTTGGCCTGCCAATCCACGCCTTTCTAAAACGGACATCATTCTGAGCCCTAATTTAATACAACGCTCACTCTTTCACAGCACCACACTCTTTCTCGCCAAAATTGGCATGTGTTGGTCCCTGAATTTAATTGAATTTACTCGACCTATCTCTTTATTTCCAACAACGAATTTGAATTCCTATTTTTATTTTTAATCAATCTTAATTAGAAATTAAAATAATTTTCGTTTAACAATTTTAAAGTTTGTTTTAAAGAAACATTTGACAAGCATGCTTTTTACCAATTTAAAACTACGTTTTTATGACAACTATACTCATGCGAAATTCGCCATTTTAAATATTTTCTTTATTTCATTAAAAAGGATTAAAATGTTATGCATTGTATGGTTCTTAAAGGTAGAGAATCACAAACTAGCTAATTTCCTTCGATATACGATAGCGATTTTCACACAAAACAAAAAACAGTGTTCTGTGTCTCATCTTCATTAGTTTCATTAAAATACTCTCTAATAGCAATTTAGCAATATCAATTACTTAAATTATCTATTACCTTATGGGTAATTTGATAGTTTTAAATTTTCTTTCAGTAGAATGTTACACTTCAACTCTACTTTCGTTGCTTCGAAATTTTCGAAGCTATCCTTAAATATCATATTTTATTTAAGAATACTTAAATTTAAAATCTAATATTTTAAATATTCTAATTTAAAAACTTCGAATAGGAAAGGTTCATTAGTTTCAATTGAAACATGAGCAAACACATGATTTGGTGAAGATACTTTCTTACATTGAGTTAAGAAAATTTTCCTAATCAGTTAAAATACCTTTATTAAACTGATTTTTTTTCTTCCCTTTATTTAGACATTTGAAAGCAGTAGAAAACTTTTAATCTGATTATTTTTTTTAGATCACAGTGAGAAATATGTGGGGAAAATGTATATGTTACTCAGAATTGGCTCAGAATAAGTTTTAAAGAATTGATATTTTTTTAGTTTTCTATTGTGACATCAGAGTTAAATCGAATTAAAAAGATTAGTTCAATTCTCCTAACCATCATCAATGTGTGCTTCAAACCTAAAATACTTATTAACAATAATTGATAAGCAATCTAAAACTAAAATTACTCTGACCAAAAATGATCAGAAACGTGCAGGTAAAGGTTATAAACGTTTCATATACATTTTAAAACAACAAACTAAAACTTTTAAAAACTAGATTTTTCAAGTGGACAGAAAAATAAACAATTTCATTTTTGTGAAGTTTAAAACTAAATGCATACTGGGAAGCACTTTTGAAGAACTGCAAGGGAAGGAATTTCGGCGATGATCGAATTTTATTACTTAAAAGATGCTTTCTACGTTAAAATTTGATACTTTTTAAGTCTAACAAAAAATATAAATATTTTTTCCAATCTAAAAATCGTTTAAAAATATTTTTCAAAAATTGTTATTTTAGGACATCCAACCCAGAACTCCAGTTAAGTTTTAGCTTTAATGATTTGCTTAGGACTCGTACAATAAGTGGTCAATAATGACTTTATCATGACAATCTAAATCAAACAATCCGTCAGCAGAAGGTTAAAAGTGGTAGAAATTTCAATTCATAAAAATCACTATGAAATTTGATCGACTATTTTACAAAACAATATAAACATCGATTAGCATCACTCACAGATAAAAATTTAAACACGATAGCTTCTGGGAAATTAGTCGAAATTTCGAAGGACTTTAAGTCCTCCTAGTCGTTAAAATGCTTATAGCTGTTTAGTAAATGACTGATACTTGTATTGCCGTCATGGCATCCAATCCAGAACCCTGTTGGAATTTAAGCACACTAGCTAGTCTGTAAGTTGTCATAAGTTTCAATAACGATGAATTCCAAAAACGATAATATAAATAAATACTGCTTATGAAGGGCAGCAAAAGATTAAAACTTCTGAGACGCAGGGATTAAGTTGAAATTTGCGCTCTCAAGTAAGTCGGAAAATAGACAAAAAAATTTATTAAAGAAAATTCTATTTGGTGATAAAAATGATGATAAAATCTACAGCAGCCGTCACGACACCGTTGGGACTTTAGATTGTCATATATAGCTGCATAAGAGTTTTGAGTACAGAGGCTAGATGGAAAGTGGTGAAACTTTCAATCACAAAATTTTACCTTCACAGATATGAAAGCGAGATAATAAAAATGAAGTAAAAATAAATTATAAAATTAATAAATTTGGCAATTTATTTAAGAAATTAGTTTTTTTATTAAATAATAATTTAAATGGCATTTTTATCTGACAAAGTGATTCACGTTAATTTCAGAATTGATTACTTAGACAGGAGATCTTAAACTAATATAAATGCTCCGTAAAAATAATATTAATAGTACAATAAATGAAAAATTATTTTTTAGTAATTCTATATGTCATTCTCGCCTAAGTTGATTGGGATCATTAAAATACATCTTTGAATATTTGTAAAAAAAGTAAGTCAAAAGCATAAGGATTTTCAAATTAAGTCATCGTTTTTTCAATTTATTTATTTATTTTTATTTATTTATTTTTATCTATTTATTTTGATTTATCTATTTTTATTTATTTATTTTTATTAATTTATTTTTATCTATTTATTTTTATTTATTTATTTTTATTTATCTATTTATTTTTATTTATTTATTTTTATTTATTTATTTATTTTTATTTATTTATTTTTATTTATTTCCAATGGTACGTAATAGAGTAGAGACGTAATAGAGTAATAGAGTAGAGAGTGATAAAGCACTACTAATCCTACTTAAGTAGTACACCAAAAATAATATGATATTTAAACTTGATAAAACTGCTGTGTTAGCCTTTTCATTCTCAATACAAAGTAACCCGCCAAAAATCTAATATATCGTAAATAAGACCGAAGTAATAGAGTAGAGAGTGATAAAGCATTACTAGTCCTACCTAAGTACTACACCAAAAATAATATGATATTTAAACTTGATAAAACTGCTGTGCTGGCCTTCTCATTCTCAATACAAAGTAACCCACCAAAAATCTAATATATCGTAAATAAGACCGAAGTAATAGAGTAGAGAGTGATAAAGCATTACTAGTCCTACCTAAGTAATACACTAAAAATAATATGATATTTAAACTTGATAAAACTGCTGTGCTGGCCTTCTCATTCTCAATACAAAGTAACCCACCAAAAATCTAATATATCGTAAATAAGACCGAAGTAATAGAGTAGAGAGTGATAAAGCATTACTAGTCCTACCTAAGTAATACACCAAAAATAATATGATATTTAAACTTGATAAAACTGCTGTGCTGGCCTTCTCATTCTCAATACAAAGTAACCCACCAAAAATCTAATATATCGTAAATAAGACCGAAGTAATAGAGTAGAGAGTGATAAAGCATTACTAGTCCTACCTAAGTAACACACCAAAAATAATATGATATATTAAACTTGATAAAACTGCTGTCCTGGCCTTCTCATTCTCAATACAAAGTAACCCACCAAAAATCTAATATATCGTAAATAAGACCGAAGTAACAGAGTAGAGAGTGATAAAGCACTACTAGTCCTACCTATGTAGTACACCAAAAATAATATGATATTTAAACTTGATAAAACTGCTGTGCTGGCCTTTTCATACTCAATACAAAGTAACCCACCAAAAGTTTTGTTGAAACTTAATATATTGTAATACGGCACTCAGTTATTAAATCATCATAATAATCCCAGTGGGAAAATGTTAAGCAAAAAGCATTATAGCTTTAGGGAAAAACCGCACTGAATTAAATTAGTATTAACAAAAACTTTACTTTTGACAAAAAAATAAGTATTCTTTTTCTGTGGTATCCCTAGCATCGAATCATTTAGAATTTCAGATTTTCACCCATTTGTTGAAATAAGCTGTTTCTCCAAATTTAAAAACCAAACATTTTTTCAGTTTACTATCCTTTAAATTTTATGTATAATCGTTTAACTTTTATATTTTACGTAATCAATAATAGTATCTTTCAGAAGATATTTGCATTTGAAGGTCTCATTCAAATAACCATATGAAAACTTTCAAATAAATATTATTTTATAATTTTGAAATACATGAAGTTATTTGTAAAATTCCTCTAGAAATTACTGCATTATGTAGAAATTACTGCATTTTCTCTCCCTTTAACCTTTATGAGAAAAAGGAGAAAAAGATTTTCGAATTTTCAATACTAAAAATTATTCGAAAAATTTGAATTTCTTTAAATTATTAAAAAGGTTTTGAATTTCGGCAGAACAGTCTTAAAGAATGCGGGACCCTGGAAAGGTCCATTTTCTCCACCCTTAAATGTTTTGAGTACAATATCTAGTTCAATGACAACTTTTAACAAAAAAATAAATGCATTCTCTAGAATAAGTTCCTTAAACACTGCGATGCCTTTAAAACTGCGGATGTATAACTTCGAACTCAAAAGCTTTTTGTTTAATCGCGTCAAATCACTTGTTTAACAAAGATGTGAATTCATTATTATTTCTTTTTTCACATCTTGATTTTTTCCCATTTTGTGTTCACGCGGGGTCTCCGGCCGGTGGGGATGAAACTCACGACCTCTTGGATATGGGTCCAATGCTCTACCAACCAGGCAATCCCGGCCCGATTGTAGATTGATAATCACAAAAAATGATAACAGGTTTCTCTTTAAATATAGAACAATTTAATCCCTCCCTCCAAAAAAATTATCAGCTAGATTATTTCTTCAGAAACAACTTCTGAACCATAAATGGATAAAGCTACTATTTTTTACTTACTGCTCTTCCTTAAATTAAAGTAGCATTACGATTTCTTCTGAGAAAGATTTTGCATTTTTAAAATTACTCTAGATTGCATCCGCGTAAGCCTTAAAAGTCCTGATTTGTTTCTGTTAAATATTTTTTTATCTTTAGTACTATTGAGATGCAGGGCTAAAGAGAATAGAAGGGCTGGTTCACTCCTTTGAAGTATCTCTCGCCGCGCCGATCCTCCGACGTCACTCTAGTGACGTCACTTTGGCGCAAAGTTCGCACTTTTACTTCAAGAACGGAGCGTTTGGCCTTACTAGCTCTAACTAATATTGGATCATTTCTTTTTGGAGATATTCTAAGACATTTGTTATTTTCTATAATGACTTTCCTCAGTTTTTGCAGTGAATTTACAAGAATTTAAAACTATTATCGAAATGTCAGTTTGCGCGATTGCAACTTGCAAAAATTTTGATATAAAAACAAAAGGAAAAAGTATAATTTTTCGCGTGTTCCCTAAAGTAAATGAACAACTACGTAAAGAATGGTTTCCGAAATGGCACAGTCAATATAAAACAGCAATGCGTTTATTCTGTCGTAAAGAACTTTTATAAAAATTCATTATCTAAATAGAAACCGCCTCGTTACTTCATAAAGAAAGGCAGGTGAAAAGAATTAAAAAATAGATAAAGTCAAAGAAAATTAAAATGTAAGTAAAAAGTATAAATGAAATATACAGTATATAGTTGAAATTCTCCTAATTTCATAACATATTTTTTAATGTAGTTATTCTAAATATTTATGATTTTTTTTAAAAATTATATTCTCTTCAATTTAAATATCTATAAATTATATCATCGTAAATTTAAATGTCTATAAACAATTGTAAAATTTCTAATGTCATTATGAACCTAAATTATTATTTTGTTTCAGTAATTAGCGTTTAAGGTTGATGTTTCCTAATGATGAAGTATGAACAAATTGCTATTAACGACATATTTTAAAATCAGGGATTCTAAATTTAACTTAACTTATCTTTATAAAAGAATATGTAGATAAAAAAAGTGTCGATATATGCCTTCATTTTTCTTAATAGTTAAAGTTAAAACTGAACTTTTTAAAATAAAGTATTTATCGTGTCATTTTCACCAACTAGCAAAACATTTTTATAAGTTTAAAATGGTATTTTTTTAATATAATAACCAAGAAAGTTTTTTTTAAACTATGATTATGAACGGAAATAATGTGTTAATTACGTAAAGTTTGAAGGCTAATAACCAGAAAAAGTCTAACTTATTTTTACAAAGAGAAAGATGCAAAGTTATCATATCTTTGCTTGCGATCTCCGAGATCTGTGGACACAGTGACGTCATGAGGAGGGAAATCGTAGCTTCAGCTTTAAGAGCGGAGTGAACTAGCCCTTGTATTCTCTTTAGCCCTGGCTACCAGTTTGCACTTGTTTAAGTTCGCGTATCAATTGGTTAAATTAGACGATATATTATATAAATTCGACGGATGGATAAATTTGACGATATATTAGATGAATATAAAATATTTATTATATCAGGTATTATAATAGTATATTATAATATTTACACCAAATTATTCGACTCACTGTAGTTTTTTGATAATTACTTGTTTTGCACCAGTTTATATGCACTACTTTTATATTTAAACATACATGTAATGGGATTTTTATTTAGGAGATTTTTTTATGTACTTCCTATTTGGATTTATATATTATTTTTTTAACGTATTGCATTACAATGTTAACTAATTGAGACACGAACATAAACTAGTGCAAACAGGTGTCATCCGTGTTAAGACAATAAAGCTGTATAGTATCACCTGATATGTAAGATCTTACATAGAATCTTACAGTGATTCAAATGTTATGGCCAGGGACTGTAACTCATGACAAAAGCTAAGTCTGGAAGAGTTCGATTGGATGAATACAAAAGCTCACGCGATATTTAATTACATCTTCAATTTCGTATAAAAAGATTAAAACTCTTATCATCATTTCGTAAAATTGGAGCTATTACTTATTAACAATCATGCATACCATGTCTTAAAATAATTTTTGCGCTTAGTTTGGAACGAAACTGTACTTCATCTATTCTTATTTACTTCAATACAAAGAAATTTGTTACCTATATTTTCTTTCAAATTTTGAAATAGTTTCCCTGTTTGTAAATCATAATACATAATTTTTATGTCCTCAATATATACCCTTACGCCAAAATACTTAGAATTTTCTGTTTTAGTGATGTTTTTGTTGTTCATTTACGTCGCACTAGAACTGCACGATGGGCTATTGGCGACGGTTTGCGAAACATCCCTGAGGATGATCCGAAGACATGCCATCACAATTTTGATCTTCTGCAGAGGAAATGGCACCCCTACGTCGGTAACCCGACGACCTGCACGCGAGATCGAGCACTTCACGGTAGAACAGTTTAACGAGGACCAATACCGCACACCCTCGGTCCCTACGCAGACTAATCCAAGTGGTCACCCACCAGCACACTGACCGCAGCGAGTGATGCTTGATTTCGGTGATCTGCTGGAAACCGTGTCTTAACGATCAGTGAAAGCACAATTATTGCCCGATACTTAAAATAATTTTTCAATCATAATTTCAGTTTAAGGTGTGCCACTTTCAGCCAGTTTGGAATAATTCGTGAAGACTACATTTTGTTACATACTTTACTTTTTCCGTCAGAATGTCCAAAACCGAGAGAGTAGACATATAAACAGTTTCTTTTAATTCACTATACAAATATGCAGTTTTGATCTCAAAAAATTTAACATCTGAATTTAAATGGCCAGTAATGAGCGAAAAATTTAATACGGGTGAATAAAATTCAAAAAAATCAATTTTTTTTATTTGATTAAAAGACGCTGCTACTAACCATGCTTAGCATTTATCGCTTGACCCATTTACTTATAAATAAATATTTTTCCGTTTTCTGTTTTTTTTTAATATGTCCCAAACAACGTGTTCGTGAATAAAATTTGATTTGCCATGCTTAGCTTTTTCCCATTTCAAACAGTTTTTGAATATGTTTTACTTCAACCTAAATATCTATAGATATATTTCTCTTACATGGCGACAAAAAAAGCCTCATTACAACTCCCCGAATGGCAACGTTAGAAAATTGACCAATGATTGCCGCTAAAAATGTCACATGCCAAATCTAGCTGAGGTGGCTCATCATAAAGCGCTTTTAAAAACGGAAACTGAAATAACCAGAGAAAGCATTCTCACCAAATGTGATCACTTCCGAAATTCACCCTATCTGCTGCGGCAATCTCATACTATTAAGTTGGGCAGAAGTGAGTAGTCTTTGTCGATAGATCTCTATTTTAGTATTTTGTCGAAAGCGCTTTTTTTCCTGAATTTATATATTACGAATTTATTTGACGATATTTTTTAAAAACATAATGTTTTGTTTATGCAGGTTTTCCCATTGCAATTCACTTATTTCAATTTTTAATAGACTTAATTATAGCCAAAATTTTAACCTTTTTAAGGAGATATCAGTTTTAGAAATTTTATCTTGGGATTTTATACTATAGCACATTTCTAATAGGTTTAACGAATTACACGTCTTTTATTTGAATTCAAATTTATTTTACTGACTTAGTAATTACTAAAAATATATCTTTTTAAAAAAAAAAAAAAATTGTTATATGGATTTGAATGATTGTTTTGAATTGTTAGAATTTTGTGCATTTGCAATGTACCTAATATAGTAGCGATCAAAGCGAGCTTGGTTTGCGAAGCAAACCATATTAGATTGCGTAGCAACTTTCGGCGGTTGGCGAGCGTTAGAGAGCAGAAGGCGCAATCTACTAGTTTGCATATATAATTTTTTTCTATTTGACCAGTCGTACACATTGCTGTAGTAAGCTATTTTCGTTTTCATTATTCGCTGTTCATTTAATTTCCATAATTATTTCGTTAATTGAACCAATACAAATTTATTATCAATGATTGACGTTCTAGCTCTGTCTAACTAAACTCGATTTAGGTCTTTTGGCCATTCCTAAACTACCTAAACCAATCTGCAAATGCTGTAATAATCTGCAGTACACGCGACTGTACTGGAGGGTTTCTGCTATCTGGCTAATAATCTTGATAGTTTCTAGGACTGACGAATAATTTTAAAAATACTTATTACATACTTTTTGGTCATTCTAGAATGATTTTTACATTAAATGGAATTTGAATCGCGATGACTCAGGGGACAGAGCGTTCGCGTTCCAATGAGGTGAACCGGGGTTCGATCCCGGCGATGGCTGGTCGATACGAATTCTGCATCCGACTTGCAGCGATCACAGTGCTGACGTGAAATATTCTCAGTGGTAAACAGATCATGGGTTAGAGTCCCCTTGCCGTTAGGCTAACCGTGGGAGGTTTTCGTGTTTTTCTTTTCCATGTAACGCAAATGTGGGTTAGTCCCATCAAAAAGTCCTCCAAGAAGGCAAATTTCTCACAATACTTGATCCTGGAGTTCTCTTGTCTTGGTTCAAAATTACGAGGCTACGGAGCTGAACATTAGCAGTCGTAAACCCAAAAAATTGGGTCGGCTTTTCAACGACGGTTATAAAATAAAATTAAATTAAATGGAATTTATATTAACTGTATCATTTCGAAATTTATTTTCTTTATATATATTTAATACTAGTTAATAATTGACAGAGACATAATTGACTGACAGAAAATAAGCCATAATAACCAGAAAATAAACTTCTTCATTTATAATCATTTATGATTAATTGTATCGGCAAGGATTTTTTATAGGCAGATCTTTTAATATTTTATTAATGTTACAGAAAATTCCATTGCAGTTTAGTTCCTTAATATAAATTTATTTAAGAGCTTAATGACTATCAAATTACCTAACTAAGTTAGGTAATTTTAAGACTTCATTTAATACAAAAATCATTAATATTTTCATTTATTTATTAAATTCTGAAGATGGCAAATATCTTAAAAAACTTGCATAGAAAATTAATGGGGAAAGTTTCAAGTGTCTTTAAAATATGAATAAAGTTTAAAATATTTCGAATTCAAAATTAGAATAATAAATTATTAGTTTCTCACAAAACGGTTATATTTGAGGAAATAATTAGTAAACATATTTTATAAATTCTTTCAATACAAAGTGATTGACTAATTAAAAGTAATTAATTAAATGTTTGTAAAAGTCATTAAAGATAAAAAGAAATCGGAATTTTATTTACGAAACATATTAATGAAATAGTTTCGGTATGTTTAATAATTAAAAGAATTAGATTTAGTGAACGTTTACTAATTTTAACGAATAAATTAAAATACGGCGCATTTTGTACAACATAAAATTTTGAGAATGTTCTAAATGAGAATGTTCTAAATCAAGGTATTGAATTTTTTTAGCGATTATTATAAAGCATTTTTGAAAATTTATTAGAATGATTAAATTTATTAATTAAATTTACGAAATTCATATAATGTCTTTATTTGATAGCTACAATTTAGTTGATGGTTCATTAGTCTAATTTACTCTATAGATTTATTAGCAGATAAAATAATAATCTGCGTTAAAGCAGTAGATAGTTGTTAAATTCTCGAATATTTTTTCAATACGTAATATCTTTTATTAGCAATGAGATAGATTTTATTAGCAATGAGATAGATTTTAAAACTATTCTATTTTTTTATTTTTTTTTATAAAAGTTATTGTACGAGAGCTAAATTAAATTTCGAAACTACTAGCTCCTAGTATCTAACAAAAAAAGCAAAATGGGTCCAAATAAGTTTAAAGAATTCTAAAAATTTAGGAAAAATAAGATATTACCGGTGAGTACGAATCTGACAGTTACCCTAGATTAAGAATTACAAGCTTATGTAAGTTTCTGCTCTCATTAAGGGCCTGGCTGATAGGGAGTTGGGTCCATGCCCTAGAGGTCGTGATTTCGATCCCAGCTGGCTGAAGACTCCCCGTGTATAAAATGGTGACCGGTGCACTCAAAATTTGTCGGGGTCACAAAGTCCTCTAAATTCCCATAACAAATTAAAACCTCTTGGGGTACTGGATCGGGGATTAATCGTTCTCTGGTTCATGTCAAAAATGCGATCAGGGGATGTGATGGTGTGTGAATGAATCCTCCCTGTAAAACGGGATGTGACGCATGTATGTTGTCTCCGGATCATCCTCAGGGATGTTTCCCAGACCGTCACCAATAGCCCAATAGGCAGCTCTAGTGCGATGTATATAAAAAGTACCAAAAGTGTACTCAATAAAAAGTACGCCTTTTAAGCCTTCATCAAGATGAAACACGGGTTAGAAACATACAACACAACGAGACATCCAATATTATGACAGAATTTGAACCCATTATCAATATTATACAAAATAAAATACCGTTAAAACACTGAATAATTTTTAAATTTTTGTATATTTAAGCTTTTTCTTCATTTCGTTAATTAAAATTAAACTTATTTCTACCGTATTTTTGCAGTCATATACTGATATTTTATCTTCCATTGAACTGCTGTAGTAACTAGTACTAGTACTAGTAACAGGTACTAGTTTATTAAACTTCATTACTTCTCACAAAAGCCAATGACCTACATTTTTATTTAATTTTAATACGTCTGTTGCACTATTTTTATATGTATTTCACTAGATAATATAGTTAAGATTTGTTAAAATTTGAAAATTATTTTTTTTTGTCTCATTCTTAACTCATCTAATTCTTAACAATTTGATGTTGCAAATTTCAGAACTAAGTTGTGTTTTTCCTTTTCTTTTTTTTTTTTTTTTTTTTTTTTGCAATCTAGTGGTTGCTGTTTCACCAAACAAGTAAAAAGCCTTTTTTCGTGTTTAAGCTTTTTCTTTTTTTCCTTAATTAAAACTAAATTCGTCTGTATCTTATTTCTACAGTCATACACTGGTATTTTACTGGTGCACATTTTATCAATTCGAATCGGTCGTAAACGTTGAGCTATATATTTGAAACTAGTTTAGATGTAATAGTATTCAATTCCAAAATCCACTCTAAATGTCTATACTTTCAGTTAATGTTGAATAACGGGCATCTTTACAGAATTAATTTGTATGTCACTGTAAACTGCCAATCAAAGGGGCTCGAATAACATATATGCATTAGAGCAATAAATGTATTAGAGTACTCTCTAAATGCCATTTCGTCTGAGACACATAGAAATGCATGTTATTATAAGCCATGCAATCTAGTAGAGTAAACTAACTTAATAGTTTAATCATTACCTTGCGTTAATTAACTCTTGCTATTTGGAAATAAAATGAATAGATTGTTGTATCAAAAAAAAGTTATTTAAGAATGCTATATAAAGTTAAAAACTAAATTAAAATTCATATTTCCCGCATTATGTAATTAAAATAAATATTCATAAAAAATAAACTTCAGTTTCTTTTATAAACTCATAGAGTTTAAAAAAAAGTAAAAAAATAATAAAAAATTAAAAAATAACTTCTGTTTTTTACGTTCTACTGTTTTATTGTTTCCGTTATTTGCACACACAGTGTTGATAATATTATAATTAACGAAAGTAGAATTTCAGAGGACTGAGTAGCACTTGCAGTTTTCAGGCTAAGACAATGCCAGGCTAAGATGAAACCGATTATATCAAGCAATGCTGACCTTTTTAAGACTTCTTTTCCACCAAAAGCAATTTTGCATGCATTTTTTAAAAACATTTTAAAGAAAACTGCATGTAATTAGGAAGATGCATGTAAATAAAAGCAATACAGAAGCAGCCCATTCTGTGCGAAAGGGTTGCAGAGGTTAAGGCTCTACAGTTTTGTAACAGTATGATGGTGGCAATGTGGTTAGAATAGAGTACGACCGTCTTTACTTCCAAGATAATCAGGATAAAGAAAACTGCATGTAATTGGGAAAATGCATGTAAATAAAAGCAATACAGTAACAGCCGATTCTGCGAGAAAGGGTTACACAGGCTAAGGCTCCACTATTTTGTAACAATATGATGGCAGCAATGTGGTCAGAATAGAGTACCGACCGTCTTTACTTCCAAGATAATCAGGTATTCATCTTTATGAAGCTGTATGAGTATTGACCGATTGGTATTGAACTCCAATCTTTCACAATAACAGCTCAGCGTCTCAACCACCAAGCCATCGCGTCTCTTAGATATTAAATATTTAACTTAAATTTATTAACTGAAAAATTGGTCAAGCCGTATTAAAATTTGTATTATAACCTTTTAAATCGATAAGTAAAAGAAGAACATGCAATTTTAATACTAAAATGTCTTACAATATTTTTCACGCTAATAGCAAATATTGCGAAAAGCAAATTGAGGTGGACATTTTTATTTAAGCTAAATTTATTTTGAATGTAAATTGTAGAATACCTTCTGTGTTATTGAATTTAGAATTTTTAAGTTTTTATTTATTTAAAGATATCTTTTTATGGAAGAGTTCTGAGCCTTTTTTGAATAATTATTGTTACGATACAACAATACAGAGAAGCTTTAAAGCACACATTTTAAGAAAAATGAAATTATAAAATATGTCTTGTTGATAAAATATCTGAATGTTTAAAGTAATATTCACATATAGAGTAATGGGGATACCTTTCATTCGCATAAAACAAGCGATAAAAAAAGCGAATTTCGAAATGAAAGGATTAAATTTATAAAACTACGAATTAGAGTAGTTTATAAACAAGTTATAATATTCAAACAGTGATTCGATTCACCGGGGAACTGTAACACTCTAGGTTTCAGCGCTTGGCTAATCACGCTAATTTTAATATATTGTTTAACTTTGCCAGTTTAAGTTGTAAACACAACACAACTGCTTTTATTCTTTTTTTTTTCAGCAAAATTTGTTGGGATGAATATAATTTGACTTCAAGTAAACGTCAGTTTTCTCTCTAAATGAGATTGTGATTACATTGTTTACCACTTAGTAAAGTTATTAAACTGATTCGCGACAAAACTTCGCGTGAAACATTTCTAACATTAATGCATTGGTCAGCAGGGAAATGATTTTAACCAGTTAAATTCTGTGAATAAATATTACATACATTAATACAAGTTTTATTTGGCTTGATAGTACATGACTCTTACCACATTATTGATGATATCTTAGAAACTTATCCAGCTCATTTATTCATTTATTTATTTTGGAAATTGTGCAAATACTTTCAAGTCCAGCTCAGTATCCAGCTCATTTATTTATTTATTTATTTTGGAAATTGTGCAAATACTTTCAAGTCCAGCTCATTATCCAGCTCATTTATTTATTTATTTATTTTGGAAATTGTGCAAATACTTTCAAGTCCAGCTCATTATCCAGCTCATTTATTTATTTATTTATTTTGGAAATTGTGCAAATACTTTCAAGTCCAGCTCATTATCCAGCTCATTTATTTATTTATTTATTTTGGAAATTGTGCAAATACTTTCAAGTTCAGCTCATTATCCAGCTCATTTATTTATTTATTTATTTTGGAAATTGCGCAAATACTTTCAAGTCCAGTTCATTATCCAGCTCATTTATTTATTTATTTATTTTGGCAATTGCGCAAATACTTTAAGTCCAGCTCATTATCCAGCTCATTTATTTATTCATTTATTTTGGAAATTGTGCAAATACTTTCAAGTCCAGTTCATTATCCAGCTCATTTATTTATTTATTTATTTTGGAAATTGCGCAAATACTTTCAAGTCCAGCTCATTATCCAGCTCATTTATTTATTTATTTATTTTGGAAATTGTGCAAATACTTTCAAGTTGAGCAGCGATGGCTCAGGGGATAGAGCTTTCGCCTTCCGTTGAGGCGAACCTGGTTCGAGTTCAAGTCGATACAAATTCAATATCCGGCTTGCACCGACCACGGTGCTGACTAGAAATATCCGTGGTAAACGGATCATGGATTAGAGTCCCCTTGCCTTCAGGCTAACCGTGGGAGGTTCTCGTGGTCTTCCTCTCCATGTAACGCAAATGCGGGTTAGCTCCCTCAAAAAGTCCTCCACGAAGGCGAATTTCTACAAATTCTCGATTTAGGAGCTCCCTTGTCTTCTGGATTGGGTTCAAATTGTTATATAACCATTTTTCCAAGAAATTTCTGACGATGTAAAAGCTATCTAAATTCATTTTTCTACATAAATTTCCAGAAAATGAATCTGAAATGATCCTTCTAAAGCCGTATTTCTTCATGCAATGTAAGAAATTCCTGATTAAATTACTGAATAAAATACCGGAACTTTGGGTGTATCATCGGTAAAATTCATTTTACCATAAAATCTATTTTTACCGTAAAATATTATACCGTGATTTTTACAGAAATATTTATTTACGGAGAGTGATTCGGTGATTTTATTGTAGTTATTACTGTAAAAATTACAAAATATCAGGTTCTTTGTTTGTAATATGTTTCGGTAAAAATGGATTTTTACGGTAAAAAGTACCAGTACCCTGAGTGCCGGTGCCTTTTACCGTGATTTTATCTGAAAATATTAATAGTGTGCTCTGTAAAATTCGCAGCATTAAAAATTGTATTCAAGATTTAAAAAAAGCTTTTTTTCCCAGGAAAAATAATTTTATGTTTTAAGTTATATGTATCAACAAAAAAAAAGTTTTGCAAATTATAGCAAAATTTTGATTTTTTTTTAAAAATATTATATTAAACAAAACTGAAATTTGCAACCTCGAAATTATAAACACTAAATCTGATGCAAAAAATGTTTTAAACAGACAATTAACAAATTTTAATAGTCAATTGTCAGATGACATACGTTCTGCACAGTAAAAAATTCAGAATTAAATTTGATACAGAATTGTTTACAGTGAAAATTTGAAGGGGCAGGCTCCCCATGCTTAAAACATGTTCGTACTGTTCTAAAAACTTAAAAAAATAGGCTATTGGCTCAAATTTCCTATCTTTTAATTTAGTACTTGCAACTTTATGCGTATATGTTGTTTTGTTAGTTTTAAAAAAATTTATTTTTAAACAGCAAAATAGTAACAAGAATTCAATGTTATGAATTTCATAAAATTTTACAAACATTTCATAAAACTTTATAAATATTTTACTACTGATTAGCTCCTTTCTGATTAGCATTTTTTATAACAAGCTATTACGCGTAAGATAAATATTTCATCGAACCCAAATTAATCTAATTATATAAAGCGTAAAAATTATAGCCTTAAAATTACATTACTAAAAGCTAAATTAAAAACAATTGTTTAGAAGCAAACAATAAATTAAAATAAATCTTTCAAAAACTAGTTTACTCCTTTTTCAATTTATAAAATATTTTCACCTAATTATAACATTTGTTAATTTGAAAAAAATTTTTAGTTTACAATACATTGTTGCATAGTATATTTCCATTACATAATTATATAGATAGAAATTTCCACTAGTTAACGAAGTTATTTATCTTTCAAATATAATTAACGCCTTGATTTATTGAGACACCTTCCGGGACTACTATTGTTACTTCGAACAATGATTTGTCATTATCTCTCAAGTCCCGGATATAAGCTTATTTTATTGCAATAGAGGAAAGGTGATTATATTTTGGATAAAAAATCACCTGGTAATATGAATACGTTACGTTCACGAATTATGTTGATTCTAAAATTATGGCAAGTAAATTAACGAAGCATATGTGTAATTAAGTTTATCTACTTCTTTATTAATTGAGAATAAGTTTGCACAAATCTAAGAGCTCAGGTCATGCTTAATTTACCGTTAACTTTATTACTTGGTTGATATACAATAGGAATCGGTGGCATGTAGCTATATAACCACAAAGAAATAAATTTATACTATTCCAATGTAGAAAATCATCTATTCTTGCATAGAAAACGACTTTATTATATATGCAGAGATGTCAACTTCCTCTGTTAGTAGAAAATTTACTATTGGTAGAATATTATATTGGAAATTATGATGGGATTGGTTTGAAATTTTCAGTATAAGTTTATATAGTTGAAAACAACTTATATACAAAATTTCGGAAAATAATTTAAAATTTAAAAATTTTAAAAAATTAAAATTTTGAAATTATGTTTTTTATATCATTTTTCTCGTCTGAAATTATGTTAAAATAACAAATTTCAAAATATTACATATTAGACAACATAGAAACAATTTTTGGAAGTACTTTTCCTATATTTAACTATCGATACCAATAATAGTAAAAAAGCAGTCGAAAACCAGCATTTTCGCAAAAAAATATTCAGATCGTAATAAAATATCATATGTAAGCATAATACTACTTACTAAAATTTTAAAAAAAACTTTTCCAACAAAATGTTAATAACATTCAATAAGTATATAGTACTAAAGTTTCAGCTCAATAGAATAAAAATTCATTTATCTGGAACAGTTTGAAGTTCGTAAATTTGTCAAAAAGGTCATTTTGATAAAAATTTCTTTTACTAGTTATTTATTGCAAATTCTACTTTTGAACAAATATTTCCTTTTTTCAACATAAATAATTATAAATATGATGTTATAAACTAGTTAGACAATTAGATGCTTTAAAATTTAAAAAAAAATATAAGCACAATTTTTAAAAAAGCAGGCAAAAGCATATTCGGGTAAACAAGAATTATTTGTTTGAAATTTTCAACATAATTTTATGTTATCAATAAATATTAAAAATACATAAATGCAATTCTTAATGACACAAACTCAAGGACAATCAGCATACAAACTAAAATGCAACGGCAGAATAAGTCCCCTCTTTTTTTATTTTTTTATTCATGGTTTTCTTTTTCTGTGTTTTTCATTATTCGCTGATCATTATTATTTCATAACGTATAGATTGGTAAACAAACAATCAATTCAATAATAACAGCAACAGTTAATAATCGTGTTGCCAACGATACCGCAACTGAAATAATCCCCGTTAGAAAAATAAGGTTTATTTTAACTCAGCGAAAACCTTTTAATGTAAACCTAAAAAGATTTGTTATGCGGTTTACGTGTAAACCTTCTAAACTAAAACGAGATCTGCGATAATCTGCTCTACTCTACGCACATTACCCTTATCCAAAACCTTGGAAAAACAACCACCGATATAAAAAAAACTTAAATAGAGGTTGACTTAGAGTTTTCAAGCGTGAAAAAAATCTTTTAATAAAGCTAGTCTCAAGGTGTAAATAATCTTAAATCTAGGTAATTATGAGGTTTCTTTTCGCAGTCTTGTATGCTCAGCTAAAATCCACCTTGTCTTGAAATTTTAATGGACTATGCAATTTGATCCTATTGCTAGTGTGACGTCATCTAAAACGTCATTGTGGACCTAAAGGTCTGGTTTCTTAGGACAAGCGCCTTATCTGGGCGTCAGCGGGACGTCAACGTCCCGCTGACGCCAACAAAATACTGGTTTGTTAGCTCAAGACCTGGTTTCTTAGAACTAGCGCCTTATCTGGGCGTCAGCGGAAAGTTGACGTAGAGCTGACGCCAAAAAAAATACTTTTTTGTTAGCTCAGCGTGAGCAGTCGGTCCAACGCAGACATTATCTCTCATTGCGCATGCGTTAATAACGCAAACAAATATTTATTTTGAATTTGTTTTGATTTTTTTATTGTCGACCAGTGTTTTAGAGAACAAATAATGACTTTGTCCAAGAAAAAACACAGTATAGCTGAGCTAAATGAAGAGTGCTATGTTTAATGAAGAAGCTATGTTTAATGTCAAAATCAAAATCTTGGCCGATTTCAATGTGCTGTTGGATGTTGTCCGCCATTGCTTCTGTGGTTAACGTCACGTTGTAATCCAACTGCAGTTTGGATGGCAATTGTAGTTCAAGATGAGCGTTCGATGACGTATTCTATCAAACTCACAAATGGACCAATCAGAGGTTAGCACTGATTTCCAGCTGACGGCGTCCTGTCCTAAGAAACCAGGCCTTAAGTGACCATTTTACCAAAGTGACAGTATTTTAAAAATAATAATTTTGAATCCTTTTAGGATGAAAGGTTTGAAACTGCAATATTTTTGCTTTATTGAAAAAAGGGTTTTAGAACAAACATTTTGGTGACAATAAAAAAAAATTCTGACACAAGGTTACCGTAAGGTTGCATGCCTTCAGGGATAATACTTAAATTGCCTTGAAAATTTAAAAAGCTAAAATTAAAGAATTAGTAAGAAAAAAACAAAATTTAACTGCTAGCTGCTGGCAAGAAAATGTAAACAAAATGGCGCGGTCAAAACAAAAATCGTCATTATTTCGTCAATTTCGTTTCGATTCAAAAAGTTTTTGTTTTAAAAAATTCTGTTAAGTATCTAGATTTCAAAAGTAGAAAATTGATTTTTGACGAATTTCCGCTTATTTGTAAATCCCTTGTAGCTTTAAAAGCATGATTCTCGGTTCATAGAACATGATTAAAAGTTAATTTGCTCACCACTACACGACAAAAATTCAAAAAGGATGAGATGCACCATTAGCGTTTCTTTCTCTTGATTAGCTTTAGCAAACGTTGATAAAAGCAACTTAATTTCTGGGAGTTTTCGTTATTGTCCCATTTTTTAAAAACTTTTGTAGAAAACGGAGCAGTAGTCATCCCTGCATCAGCATAGCAATAACTGGTATAGATTGTGGAGAAACATTTGCTTGAATTTTCTTTAAAAAATAAATAGTTTAACTATTTGATAATTAAGAAATTGATAAACATGAAAAAAAAAATTGGTTTCTGAGTTTCAAAGATTGTAATAACAATAATTAAAAAGCTTTGATGTAATGATAATAAAAAAACTGTGAAAAAGTAGTGTATATTAAAGCAAGAGAGCAAAGGTCAAGAATAGTTAAGCAGAAGGTAAGAATATCCTCGTATTCATTTAAAAAATAAATTACAAAGATCAGACTGAGTAACCATTTTTTGTTGAATACACATAAAAACTTGATAATACCTAATGCAGATGTAGGGACTTCAAATCTGGAATTTTTTTCTCCTAAAACTACTGACTTTTTAAAAAAAAATGCCATTTCTGGGCATGGATTCCTTTCAGTTTTAACTTGATGATGTATCTTAACTCCCTTAAGGCCTGGTTTCTTAGCCTGTCGTCCTAAACGTCGGCGTCAGCTGGAAATCAGCGCTAACCTCTGATTGGTTTATTTGTGAGTTTGATAGTATACGTCATCGAACGCTTATCTTGAACTTCAATTGCCGTCCAACTCAACTGCAGTTGGATTACAGCGTGACGTTAACCACAGAAGCAATGGCGGACAACATCCAACAGCACATTGAAATCAGCCAAGATTTTGATTTTGACATTAAACATAGCTTCTTCATTAAACATAGCACTCTTCATTTAGCTCAGCTATAATGTGTTTTTTCTTGAACAAAGTCATTATTTGTTCTCTAAAACACTGGTCGACAATAACGAAATCAATACAAATTCAAAATAAATATTTGTTTACGTTATTAACGCATGCGCAATGAGAGATAATGTCTGCGTTGGACCGACTGCTCACGCTGAGCTAACAAAAAAGTATTTTTTTGGCGTCAGATCTACGTCAACTTTCCGCTGACGCCCAGATAAGGCGTTAGTTCTAAGAAACCAGGTCTTGAGCTAACAAACCAGTATTTTGTTGGCGTCAGCGTGACGTTGACGTCACGCCGACGCCCAGATAAGGCGCTTGTCCTAAGAAACCAGACCTTTAGAATTTTGTTGCAACATTTACGCAACCTCCTGTTGTATATAACGTATTTAAATTTGTACATTTTCGACTATAAAGAGACAAAGAATATCATTTTTTAATTTAAAAAAATGTAGTTTGGAAAAAGAAACCGATTGTTGATTTGAAATCAGCGATACGAAAGTAATTATACTCCGTTTGCACGCTAAGAAAAGACATTATGTTATAGGATTTAAGTAATGATAGACGAGACTGCATATAGTTCCGTTTTACTTCATTAAAAAACTATACAAATATGCTTTCAGAATAATATAAAAGGTTTTCAAAAGTTCAGCACATCAGACAGAAATTAAATTCGTGCTGTCTTTTACGATATATCATTAAATTATTGAGAAAAAAATAATAGTTCCGTAGTCTTACTGGAATCATAGACTTGGTGACATATTTAGATAAATTATAGGAGAGCATTCGGTTTTAAAAAAGAAACAACTATATAACGTTGCCAGAACATTCGATTTGATTGGGGCACTAAAAATGGTGCGTCTTATGCTGACATGCCCTTAACAAATCAAACGAGAGATAAATAATTTTTACTTTTGTTTCGCTGTAGGAGAAAATCGTTTGCTAGAAAGAATATTATTATTTTTTCATCAGTTTCTTTAAATGCGAGCAGAAAGTATTACTTAAATATAATGCAACTCTCTAATTTTATGAGAAACAAAACAATAGTTTTTAATCAATAAGCTTAGTTTTAATCATTTCACACAATTTAAGAGTGCAAGGAAAAAAAAGGAATCTGTCTGTAAGAAAATCGTCTGCAAGAAATGCTTTGTGTGTAAGGAATAGTAATTTTTATTTATTTCAAATACACTTTCTGATTCATTTTTAAAGAAATAATATCAATAAAATTTAAATATGATGCAATTCCCTAATTTCCCTAAAAGAAAACAATATTTATCATTCAATAAGTTTTGATTTTCTCATTTTACACGATTTAAGCAAACAAAAAGAAGGCTTTTCAACGTCGATTCAAAAGTTGGCAACGGTGATATACGTTCGCGCTGGGAGCTTGGTATCTATTTGGCGCGCACTTAAGTGCAAACAGGATCTCTCCATAGGGATAAAGGTTTTATTTTAAAAATTGTAACTGAGAATAATATCTGTTGCAACAGAAAAAAAAATTGTACTCCAGTGAATTATTTCTGCATTTCTATCTATTAAGGAATGATTATAATATGATTCATTTTTAGAATAATCTAAATAAATGCAACACGTTAAAAGGATTTTGAATGTTAACATACTTCAATATCAATTCGTCAATTTACTTAATTAGTTTTCAACTATATACCTGTTGTTGATATAATTTATTGATTGCCATTTTAGCCGTTATAGAATAACGTATTTCTCATCCGTTGTAGCAATACTTAATGACAAACAGTTCTAATAATTGCGCCTCTATTGATTTAGGTTTATATATAAACAGTTGATAAAGTGTACTTGAAATTAAATGTCCATTAAAATCTATGAGCTGCCCACTCATATTACTTTATTAATTGAGTTATAACTTATACACTTATTATGATCGTTGAAATAAATGCATGTACTACCTATTGAGGTTACTTAATAGTAAATTGAGTAATAACATTTATATACGCATTATATATTATTATAGTCGTTGAAATCTATGTGTGACATTGCTGAATAGAATGAATAAAGAACTTTATATACTTATTATGTTCTATCATTGAGATTGCGTTAAATCTATTACATTTTCATAATAGTTATAAAAATCAATATACTGTCCATTTAGATTTTTTAATGAAATAAGTAATGAATTTCATGTATTTATTATGTTCTCTGTAATCTATACCTCGTCCATTGAGATTTTGCTTAATAAATTTGATAGCCTTCAAATATTTATTGTAGACATGGAAACCTAATGGCTTCCTATTAAAAGTGTGGGGGGGGAGTTATCGACCATGCCAACCGTCATCTATCAAAAGGTAACTCGTGATTGAATCAAGTTAGCATGTCTTATATGCCAGTGAATTGATGTTTAATATTCGTAGTGGTAGTTACGCTACAAAAGGAAAACAGTTTTGAATTTTGTCACAGATTAAAACTGCATCTTTTTTTAATTTACAGCTATACTGAGGATGATCATTCTCGTTTTCTAGGAGATGGAGGTCAAGAGAAAGGCAGTTCATTCATTAAATGCTTCCTACCCAGATAGCAAAATAAAGTTTATTTTCAGTTAGCAAATACCTTTTAATGTAAACCTGAAAAGGTTTTTATGCGGCTTACGAGTTAGTCGTCTAATCTTAAAACGAGATCTTTAACAATCTGCTCTATTCTACGCACATTACCCTAATCCAAAATCTTGGAAAACAGCCTTCTATATGAAAACCGTAAATCGAGATTGTCTTAGCGTGAAAAAATCCTTGAATAAAGCTATTCTTAAGATGCAAATAATCTTAAATCTATTTCATTATGAGGTTTCTTTTCGCAACATCTTGTATGCACAGCTAAAATCCACCTTGTCATGAAATTTTAATGGACAATGCAATTTGATCCTATTGCTAGTGTGACGTCAGCTAAAGCGTCGTTATGGACCTAAGTGTCCATTTTACCTAATTGACGACAATACTTTTTTTTATAAAAGCTTTAAAAAAATAATTTTTAATCCTTTTAGAATGAAAGGTTTGAAACTGCAATATTATTGCTTAAATTGAAAAAAGGTTTTTAGTACAAGCATTTTCATGACAATAGAAGAAAAAAAATTCCGACGCAAGGTTGCCGTAAATTTGCATTCTTTCTGAATATTGTTCGAAAGCCACCACCTTGACGATTTTAGAAGAAAAATGAAGGCATTCGCTTGCCAAAAAATCCGACTTCTGTCCGCAATTGTCTCTTCAAAAGTCCAGTAAATGAGCTTCAAGCATCTTTTGGTAACCTTCATGCAGTCTGGGGGAAAAGTCACGTTAATGTTTTGACGTTGCTGTCCGTTCGGAGATTTACTCGTTTTTTTTTCATTCAATGTTTAGTTTTATATATATATACACCAAAAATATGCGATATAAAAAAAATAGAAGTAGCACATGTGGAACGCTATCAACAAGCAAAGAAGAGTAGAAAATAAAAGAATTAAGATAATGGATGGTTTTCTGTTCTATTACAAAGGCATGGAAGAAAAAACCTTGCTGTATAATGAAAAGATTTTTTGATTATACACCAAGCTGGAGGCTCACTAATTAGGCGAATAGGACTACAGATATTGTATTAAACATAGCCTAGTCCCTTCTTTAGGCTGTATGGAGTACGCCGATAATCAAAGAAATTCTAGAATTTCATTTATTGCCGTTTGCAAAGGAATTGATGGCCCATGTCAGGTTTTCGAGCAGGAAGGACAGTGCCTCCGTTTGCATTGCAAAATCCTCACGGTGTTAGTTCTTGGATAGTAGGGTGTATGTCATAAATGTTGTGACTTTTTTCCTGACCTATATCCCCAAGAACACGTGGGAAATCTTCTCAGTAGGAACGTATAATGTATATTCCCAAAAAAGAACAGATTCAGTTTGAGGCAGAACTGATGGTTGGCATCGTTGAAAGCTGGAATAATATTGATGCTAAGGTTCTTTAGAGTCTACGCAACATCATACATTTCAAACCATATATTTGGAAAAAAAAACAGATACGTTACATAAAATCAGAAGTGGCTTTATTTCGATGAGACACTTTTTTTCATTCTTTTTTACTTATTCGATGTTTTATTCCTATTTAGATAGAACAGGAACTGATTTACTCCTTAAAGATATTTGTTAGATATATAATTTCTTAATAAATACGTATGGTTCTCATTGGGTTTCGTTGCGTCCAGTTATGGCAAAATATCAAGTGGGCTTTATTTAGATGTTAACGCTGTACAAGTATTATGAGCAGGCTGAAGCAAAGTGAAATCGAAGTTATGAATAGGGTAGCTTGTTCTCCTAACCTTAATCCAGTGGAGTACTTTTTGGTTGTTTTGGTTAAAAAAATATATGCGAACAGCAGTCGATTCAATACCAAGAATGGACAGCAACTAACATTACGAAATGCTTGAAATGAGATAGATTCAGAAATCTTAAACGAACTTTCTAAGGAAATGCCGTCCCGCAGTGGACTGATCGTTAAGACACAGTTCCCACCAAAGTCAAGCATCACTGGCTGCGGTCAGTGTGAGGGTGAGTGACCACTTGGATTAGTCTGTGTAGGGACCGAGAGTGTGCGTTATTGGTTCTCGTTAAACTGTTCTACGGTAAAAGGCTCGACTATGCGTGCAGGTCGTCGGGCTACCGAAGCGGGGTGCCATCCCTTCTGCAGAGGATCAAAATTGTGATGGCATGTCTTCAGATCATCCTCAGGGATGTTTCCCAGACCGTCGCCAATAGTCCATTGTGCAGCTCCAGTGCGACGTAAATGAACTACAACAACAACAATCAAAGAAAATGCCTCATGGATTATTTCGAGTCAACCCAAATGGTGGATTACGTGATCATTTATTAAGCGATTTTATTAAAAATCGTAATTTCTTTTTACGAAAGGCATGTATAAATTTACGCCAATTAATTTTGCAATAATGCTTATTACTTACCCGACTGACATTTTAATAAAAATGTTTTTGCAGTTTCATAATTTTATTTATCTCTTTGAAGACCTTTTTTGAAATGCAATTGATAGCTACAATAAAACCACACAAAAAGTTGAATTCATCAGAAATTGGTTGGATACGTATCATAAAACCTTAATAATGAAAAAATATGTGGGCTATTTTGTAGTTTTTTGTGCTATTTTGTAGTTGTAGGGCTGTTTTGTAATATCAGAAATGTGTTGGCTGGTTTGAATTTGTCAAAAATGTGTCGGGTATTACAAAAAGATAATTTCAAAATAATCTTGATTTAATTATTTATCGATATTTGCTTAATTATTTAATAAACTTAGAGGAATCTGGGCAAAGAAATTCAGTCTTTACAAATTTAAATTCAATTTAGAAATTTAATCTGCCTAAATCTGGCTTAAACTGAATAAGTTTAATTTATTTAGAAAGTAGCTAAAATGATTATTTTATAATGTAAAACCGCATTTCAGTGCATTACATTGTAAAAAATTCCGGATCAATTTAAGGTAAAAAGTATCGGCAGAGCGTTCGTATGTTACGGTTACGTATGTTACGGTACGTTGGTACTCTGATGAAACGTTATTTTTACTGTAATAGTTACAATAAAATAACTTTTTTTTTCCTTCCTAACGGCAGGTACTAAACTTTCATTCTTCACCTTGGAAGATGCTTGAAGTGTTGCTAATTTAACGCTACCCAGTGGGCACATGTGAACTTAAGTCACGGAGGCGAGCAACATCACCCACGCCACACTGCCACAGATACCCGCCCATAGTGTGAGCTATATTCACACACAACAGAAGACAACACACAGAGGGAAACATCCATGCCCAGAGCAGGATTTGAACCCGCAGCCATTGTCTTCGCGGTCAGGCACGCCAACCTCTCGGCCACCTGGCCGGCAACAAAATAACTTAATCACTTAAAAATTAAAGTAAAATATTTAATGGTAAAAAATGGATTTTTTGGTAAAAGAGATTTTACGGATGAAGTGCCCAAAGTGCCGGTGCTTTATACCGTAACTTGATATGAAATATTTTAGGACAGTTAAGCATTTATTAACAGTTAAGCACTCTATTAATACTATTACTGTTAATATGTTACGCATCTTTTTCTTGACTTATTTTTTTCAATCTGCGCATTGTAATAGAGGACGTTGTTTTCTTTAGTTTTAAGTGTATCCTTTTCATTCGGTTTGCTTATGAAATCGCTGTTTGACCTGGTTAAAGTTTTTATTTTCTGATGATTTTGTTTGAGTTTCTTTTCTAAATTGTTTCCTTGTATTTCATGTTTTTTCCTGGACTTCTATACAAAACCTTCGGGGTACTGAGGGAGTCACTTTAGGCATTTGCTTCTCCCTTAATAGAAAAGGTTTTGTTTTATGGCTACCGGGGCCGGTACCCCCTGAAGACGTCGGCTTCGGTGGTCATATTTTTATTTCCTTCGTTTCCTTTATTGCTACATTTATCCTTTTTTGAAATTTCTGCTGCTTTTAAGAGCGTTTTTTTTCAAAGAAGTTTTATCTATTTAGAATTTAAAATTTTTTTTGTTTTCTTTTAGTATTACATTAATCATTGTTATTGAAAAGAACATAGTATGAGCTAATGAAGTGATTAGTCCCATTTAAGAATTAATATTGCGCACAAATAAACTTAGCTATGCATAAATTTAACATATTTCATTTCTGTAAACACTTTGTAAAGTCGTTACAAAATGCTCTGAAGCGTAGAAATTTCTGTAACCTTTATTGAAATGTTTTAATTACTTTTCTTAAACGTCTCATAAATATTGAGATTTAGTTTCAAAGGAGATGAGGGTTTTTTTAAACATAAATGGAAAATTTGGCGATGTGTAGGTGATTGTCATCCATTTAGATTAGAATTTGCATTTAATGAAAAGTTTTGTTGCAGCAAAAATGCTTTCTAAGAGAAAAGAAAGAAACAAAAACAAAAGTCACTGAGCTTTAAAAGCTCTAAAACGTCGCATTATTTTAAGTGCTAATGAACGGGGATTCATGTTGTGATAATGAAGCGCATTTTATTCTAAAATGAGCTTTAGTTTCGATTTAAAAAGTCTAAGTGTAATAGTAAATAATTTGCCTAAGACTTCTCAGGCATTAGATAACATAGCTAATTCATTAGCATGGTATTTAAACAATTTTTATCTCTAAGGATTATTCTGTTTAAAAAAAAATTTATTAAATATTTAAAATCTTTCTTAAGAATGCATATTGCCACTAGAAATGTTTTGAATTTGAGTTCAACAACTATAAACCGATGTTAATAATAAGTTATTTTATTCTGGTTGTGTTGTTGACTAAAACATATAAGACCAGAAAGATGTATTGAAGTTTTGAAGCAAGAGTAAATAATTTTGTAAATTAGAAAATAGAAATCACGAAATTAAAATTGCTGTCGAAAAAAGCCAATCATGTTCAAGCCTGTAACAAGCGTTGAGACAGTCTATTCTTCGTCGGGGACTTTTTGATGGATCTAAACTGCATTTTCGTTACAAGGAGAGGAAAACTACAAACACCAAGGGTCAAAGGATTCTAGCTCATGATTCGTCTACCACTGAGGATATTTTACGTTAGCACAGTGGTTGGAGCGAGCAAGGGCCAAATTCGTATCAGCCAGATACTGCTAGGATTTGAACCTGGTTCACTTCAATGAGAGGCGAACGTTGCATTCCCTGAGCCACTGTGGCCCCCTTTTTTAATTAAAGTTTTATCACTTTTTAAACTTTATTTTGATTTGTCTGGGGGAAAACTAACATGAATTAAACTAACATGAGCCATCGAATAATGAAATAAAATTAAATTGTCAAAATAAACTATTTATTAAACACTTTAAAATAAAAACCAACCTAGAACATACTTCCAAAATAGCTGGGAAAAGGAACTATGAGCCCTGCAGCTCGCATAAAAGGTAAAGTAATAAAGAAATAAAGTCTTGAAGAATTCGGCATATGAATTCTAAGGTAAACACCTAATACGAAATCGCTAATCCAACTGACAAGCAGACAAAATATTCCAGTTACCAAGAGTTTCAGAGCTCATGCGCTACAAAGCAACAAATAACAAATAAGAAAAGATTTTGTCAAATAAGTTATTGTTATATTATTCATCTACGGCTGAACAATCTGTGAACTCCTATTTCTTATGGTTTGTTACAAAGTGTTCCGCGATGATCATCTTTAATTATACATTGTTAAAATTCTTGTTAAAAACGAAGTCTTAAAAATTACATAAGGGGTCACAAATTATATATAAGTGAAGAGAAATAAAAATATAGCTATAGAAATCTGATAACCTACTCATAAATTGAAGAAGACATAGTTAAAAACAAAAAAAATCAACTTCAATGAGGTTTAGTAGTGCTTTAGTACTCATTCCTGCAATATTTATTCGTATTTTAAAATTACCAATTTGTGATCCTTAATGTTCATATTTTCAGCTTATGTTTGGCAAGTATTGCAAAAATATATATCAAAAACAGTGATTACATAACATTTGGTTTTGGATGTAGTTTAATCCAGTCAAAAGCAATACTTAAAGCAACACTTAAAGCAACTCTTAAAGCAGCTCTTAAAGCAACACTTAAAAAGCACACTTTAAGTTAAAATACCTAAACGTTAATCAACCCTATATAATTCTTAAAATTTTCTTACTAATGCTCCTTTCAACTTTTTTTTTCTTAAATTCATATTTTTCAGACTAAAATGTATGAACTGAAAATACTTATACATTTCATTAACTCACTGATAAAAAAAAATTTAATTTCTTCTAAAAAGAAAATTATTACACTGAAAAAAATTTATTATTCTTTCAAAAATATAGACATTTTTATTCAAAGATTCATGGTTCATTGAACAAGACTGGGGCTCCATTGAACTTTTTTTTATATTTAAATTTTTATATTGTGCAAATTAAACTAGAATTAAACTGAAAATTAAATTAAAATTGAAAATGTCTATAGATTCCTTTAGCTCATAAATCTAAATAAAAATTTTCTGAATGTATAAAAAAAAATTACAAAGCTTACAAACACGTGGTCGAAAGTGCCCCATGAAGGGTCCATATGCGTTTCATTACTGCTTTCTATTACTGATCTATGCGCTGTCTATTGCTGTCTATCTATGTCTATTGCTCTGATCTATTTGGGTTTTATTACTGCTTTTATACTGCACTCCTTATACATTGTTCAATTTCTTATAGTGTAAGAAATTCGGATTAAATTACTGAGTGTAAAAGTACGAGCATTGAAAAAGAAGTACCGGCGCTTTGAGTGCCGGTACTTTTCTCCGCAAAATTCATTTTTACAGGAACATGTTGCAGAACGAAAAAATCTGATACACCTTAATTTTTTACAGTAATAATTAATAACAAAATTTGTTTCATTTATTGTTCTTTTCACTTTATGTTTACAAACAAATGTGAGGCACACCTTTGTCATCTGCAAGACTTTTCATTGTTGTATCCTAAATATTATTGTAAAAATGATCTAAAGCAGGCTACTGGGTACTATGTATTATACAATTTTATTTTAATAAATACCCGCTCATCAGGCTCGCTCCCGGGGTTGTGGCGAGATGGACTGGTAGCCAGACGTGGACTATATGGGTAAGGATTTTGCAAACCTAGGTACGTGTCCACGTTTGGAGGAAAGGGGGGAAGTAATAATTAATGAGCAGCGATGGCTCAGAGAATAGAGCGAATCTCAGTCGATACGAATTCCGCATCCGGCTTGCACCGACCATAGTGATGACGTGAAATATCCTCAGTGGTAGACGGATCATGAGTTAGAGTCCCCTTGCCGTCAGGCTAACCGTGGGAGGTTCTCTTTGTCTTCCACTCTATGTAACGCAAATGCGGGTTAGCTCCATCAAATAGTCCTCCACGAAGGCAAATTTCAACCAATACTCGATCAAGGAGTTCTCTTGTCTTCTGGATTAGGTTCAAAATTACAAGGATACGGAGTTGAGCATTAATAGTGGTAAACCCATAAAATTGGGTCGGCTGTTCAACGACGTTTATAAAAAAAAACTTATTTAAAATCACTGAATCATTCTAAATAAATAAACATTACTGTAAAAATTACGATATGATATTTTATGATATACCAGTAATTTATTTCATAATTTGAACCGGAATTTTTTAGAGTGTTGGGTGACTTCCGCTTTTTTTTTTACATTGTTGCTACTTTGCTTGTCGTTCAACCTGCAATAATATATAAAATGTATATTTTTGAACATGACTGCAAAAATATGCTTGAAATGAAGTTGAGTCTATTAGTTTATTTTATTATATCTGTTCATTTTAAAGCTTTGAATTTAAAGCTCAAATTTTCAAAAACAATTTTAAAAAAATATAGTATTTTGAAATGTAGGTATTCAAAAAAAATAGTTATTTAAAGTAATAAAATTTGTAATTCGTTTACTCAATTAATATTTTAATTAAAATTTGTTTGTATGTGATCATATTCTGATGCACTAAGTATTTCCGAATGTTCAAAGGTGCCCAGCTTTATTGTTCAGTTGGTAATGCCTTATTACCTACAGTTCAGTTCTAACAAAATAAATAGTTTAATAAAATGAGCATGATAATTAAAAAAAGAGCTTACAGCTGAAACTCATCATATTAATTAAGAATAAAGGAAAAATAATTTGAAAATGTAATGTATATATTTTTCAAAATGTTAAATTCAAGAGCCAAAAAAAAATTGCTGGCCTTGCAGAGACTGCAGCACTCAAGAAAATGGCTAGATGAACAATTACTCACTCATATATCTTATTCATTTCATAGATAAAATCAAAGAGATGTTTAAAGGTAATACTTCCTTCTCCTCTGCTTAGAGTAGGAAAAAAAAAGATTTTAAATTTATTCAAGTGAAAATTACTTTTATAAATTAAAATTATGACAACCTTCATTAAAATAAGCAGTTATAGCACTTATTTAACAACAGAATTTTGATAGTTAATTTATTATAGTTTACTTTTTCAACAGAAGGGGGGGGCGGTTTTTCAAATAATTTTTTTGAGAAAGAAAAACATTTCGTATTAGATCTTTGCTACTTAATTAAACGCTTTTTTCAGAAAAATGAGCTAATTAGTTCTACATTATTTTCATAAAAAAGAGATTAACATGCAAAAAAAAAATGAATTTGTTAAATTTTATATGAACGGTTAAAGTTATGGAAAATTTTAAAGTTGGCTGCATTGAATTATTAGCACATAAAAAATGTTTTTTTTCTTTTTCGTGACGGTTTTTATTTTATTTTGCTATGTTTTTAAACTTAAATTAACTTAGTTTCTTACTTTTCATGTCTCAGCTTCAATTGCTAAAGTGGTTTATAAAGAAGTCACAAAGATTAAATTATCAATTGTATTCTACATCTGAGAATAAATTGTTTCAAAAGAAAAGAACGTCTTACTAATTAAAAGAGTTTAATTATCTATTGTCTTCAACTACAATTATATTTCTAAAGAAACATTCCATTACACTCAAAAGACAATTCCCTGTTCAGTTGAGTACTTTGAGGCAATGTAAATTATTTTAGTAAGATTCACTATTGTACTATTTAATTTTAGTTTGTCATGTTTTTTTTACACTCTCCAACGTCACGAAAAGCTAAGCTCTACGAGGTATTACGTGAAATTGGAATTTCAATTCTAAAGTTGAATTCTTAAATAATTTGCCATTTTATTTGGAAACCTAAATAAATGCAGAGTACTATATTTTTTTCGACGGCAATTTTTCCAATTTTTTATTTACTACTGCGGTAAAAAAAAAAAAAAATAATAAACTTGTAGTAAGTATTTTTTTTCGAAACAAAAAATAAATAAATAAATTATAAGGAATTAACGTTAGTGCTAGATTTTCATATTTGAGTTTGTTAAGTTTTGCATCACATTAAAATCATAAAAATATAAGTACTTTTAAATTAATCTTGGATTAAATGCAGTTTCGTAACGTTGCTTCCTTGTATAATAATTTTATTAACACAACGTACAAGGTTTATGCAAATGGTTTAATTTCAGAGATACTTTCTTATTTTAATGTTGTCCAATTTTTAAATACTTTTTTTATATCGCATGGTATCTTCTGTCTAATTAGCATTTAAATTGATACTTTACGTGATGTTTTGCTTCGTTAGTTTTTCTACTCGAGTCAACTGTTAATGTCAATACCTTTCATTTAAAAAAGAAGTTAGATTCAAATTCTAAGCAATTCACATGATTTGCATAACAACTCAACATACTATCGTATTTTTATTACGCGAAGCACAATTTAATTTTTTGAAGTTATACTTCTTATGCGACTTCCAATAAGGTTGCGTTAAACGTTTAACGCTACATTTTTATTGGCCGGGAAATCACGTGGTAGGATCCAGTTTTCCATCATTCATTTCCATATTGTTTTGGTTCTCACTAGCAATAAAATAATAAAAGTATTGTTTTTCTATAAATATTTTTTTAGTTTGTTTTGATACACATATAATTTAATAGAGTAGTATTTTTTATTTTCAAATTTAGCGGATAACAATTGTAAAAAATGAGTGAAAACAATCCCACGGACAATGCGACGGATTTAACGTTATGTCGAGGTACGTCTCTTGTGAATATCAATTGATTGTTAGGTTTTCTCTTCTGAAATTACATTATGACGCATTCACATACATTATTAATACAAATACATTTTCCAGGGCGAGACGATGAGGCAACCACAAGCACTTCCACTGGTTCAAGAGGAGGGGAAAATGCATAATATTACCGTGATTACAGAGCACGGATGCGAGCGGAGCAGGAAAAAGAGTCGTTGAATAGAACTAGTAATCCTTCTACGACTGCTGATTCTTCTACAAATAACGTCGCAAGTTGCGAAGTTTAACTTCTTCCGCGCGGTGGGACTCCACGCACTATTTTTTTTTTTTTTTGTTTTGCACTAACAATTGCCATCTAAAATCGTATTCAATGTATTAAGTATTATACGATGTATTATTAAATGTATTATGCGTAAGGAGCTCCTAGATTTCGATGTCTATACTAACCCCTTGACATACGAAGACGTCTGGGAGACGTCGTTTGTTTCTTATGTCAAAACAATAATTGACATGTCTTAGACTTCTTCAACACAGAGATGCCAACTTGCTCCGGACAGCAAATAAATGATTCTTGGTTTAATAAATTCAATTTAGTAGATTTTTATCCGCCACTATTTCTAAATGATTCGTAGGCTTATATAATTCACCACTTTATAGTAGTTATGTCATGCTATACTTTTCAAAAAGCAAGCAAAAATAGTCAAATATTTGCAAAATTTAGTTTGTAGTTATTTACCGTTTTTTTAATTATTTTGGTTTTGTCCGGATTAGTTGACATCTCTGTCAACATTCCGTTGCGATTTGTTGTTTACAGTGCAATCAAAGATCATTTCTAAATCAAGAAATTAATAATTCCGCACAGTTTAGAGTTTTAAACGTTAAAAATAATCGAACTGTATGTCCGAAACGAATTTATTTTTTCGAAAGTGAGGATGAAAATGAATCAAGAATGAATCAAGAAATTAATAATTCCGCACAGTTTAGAGTTTTAAACGTTAAAAATAATCGAACTGTATGTCCGAAACGAATTTATTTTTTCGAAAGTGAGGATGAAAATGAATCAAGAATGAATCAAGAAATTAATAATTCCGCACAGTTTAGAGTTTTAAACGTTAAAAATAATCGAACTGTATGTCCGAAACGAATTTATTTTTTCGAAAGTGAGGATGAAAATGAATCAAGAATGAATCAAGAAATTAATAATTCCGCACAGTTTAGAGTTTTAAACGTTAAAAATAATCGAACTGTATGTCCGAAACGAATTTATTTTTTCGAAAGTGAGGATGAAAACGCTTTTGTGTTTAATGTCAAGGTGTTAAGCAATATATGCAGGTAGCTCTTAAATTTCGATGTTTATATTAAATACATGAAAATAATTCATAAATCACAATCTGAAATACATAGATTTCTATTACTATATTAAGTAAGAATTGGTCATTATTCAACTTGTTAGGCACTTGCAATAGAAGGTCATTATATTTCTATGCCTTACAATAAGTTACTATAAGCTGCCAAATAACTAGATCTTCATATTAATCCAGAAAAGGGGCCGCCAGGATTGCCCACTGTTTTCTTTTATAATTCCATTTATTTTAATTATTACTATCAGTTTTTTCGATCTCATTATTAAATTATTTTATTTCTCTATTTCATATTTTTATAAGGTGTTCATCACTCTGCCTTTAAATTATATTGCATTGTGAAAAATTTTGTATAGCACTATTATATTGTATTTTGTAATTATCACCTTAATATGTAGTATTTAAGTTGAAAATTTTGTAAAAATTGGAGTCATTGAAACTTAAAAACATAAATGTGTGTCAAATTAATATTCAAGTGCGTATGTAAATAATATCAAACTCTGATGTAGAATTATAGGGACAATACAAACAAGCAAAAACTTTTCTCGGTGAAAATGCTTCTAATAAGTAAACTTATCGAAATTTATTAAGAATCCTTTCTTTGAGAAAATTACAGGTTTTGATAAGTCCAGTTCAATCTTTCATTTGATCAATTTCGATAATGATTTGAAATGTTTTTTCATCATTTTTTAAAATGTTTTTTCATCGTCTAAGCTATATATAGCAAACACTAAAATTTAAAGGTTCTTATTACTTTTTTCTGTTAATTATTATTTTTAAAAAAAATTAAAGGTAGTGTTTGTAATACACTTTGCACTTTGAAGATTTGTGTGTGCATGAAAATTTCTAAATACCTGTTTAAATTTGTTTTTTACGCATTTGAAACTTTTGTTACAAATATTTTTATCCAGAAATAAAATATAGTAAATACTATAAACGAGTTACGTTTTTTCTTTTTTTTTTTTTTACTTTTAATGTAAATTATCAGCTTAAATGCTGGTGATCAATCTTTTCATTGAAGGGTTAATTAAGCATAATAAATTTTCCTATTAAAATGCTAAAGTGGTACGCATTTCCAAATAAAATATTTTCAGCTGCTAAAAAAGAGGAAAAAAACTCTTCAGTAGTAACTAAAGGTAATGAGGTGAATCCAAATAGATGAGGCGAGTTAGGAGGAAGAAAAAAAAACAGAAACTGAAAAGAAAAAGTTGTTGAAATCGAAAGAAAAAAACTCTTTTTACATAGAATTTGAATTTACTTTTTGTCGTTACTCAATGACATATAGGTACTTGTATGCAAGCACCTATTTTATTTTTCATCTTAAATATTAGCATAATAAAAACTCTGCAGCACATTAATGGTTATAAATAGTGTGTCGTTTGAAAATATTGCCAGGATTTTTGCCATGGAGTAAAAAAGCGCCATGAAACAGCGTCATAACTTCTCTATACGAGAAAGATTAAAGTACAATTCCGGGAAAAAAAAGGTTTTACAAGAAAGCCGTGCTATACATCAAAGTAAAACTACGTTCGTTTATTTTGTTGACCATTGAAGAATTTTTGACATGAATCATAATTCATTTTTTAAAGTTTATACTATTGGTAACGTGACTTTAGCTGAATGTGGCGGAAATGTCTTTTTACGCCATCAATCGCTCACAAGTTTATTCTCTCAGAATTTCTTCCATTTCTTTTTCCAAATAAATCGGTTCGATTTTGAATCATAATACCAGGAATTGGAAATATACTTTCGTGCATTAAGATGATAACTTGGACTATGTTTCCGTTCAAGTTGAACCATATTATCGTGCAAGTTTAGTGAAACTTGAATAATACGTTGAATTGTATACCATGTTTCGGTTCAAGTTGAACCATATTATCTGGTAAATTTACTATAATCTGAATAATATGTTAAGTTGAACTGTGTTTCCACTCAAATTGAACCATATCCTCGTGCAAATTTACTGCAGCGTGAACAATATGTTAAATCGGATTATGTTTCAGTTCAAGTTCAACCATTTTAGAGTGCAATTTTACTGTTTGCAGAATAATGTGTTGAATAGGACCAAGTTTTCTTCCAAGTTGAGCCATATTTTGCAAATTCACTGTAACTTGAATAATATGTTAAATTGGACAGTGTTTCCTTTCAAGTTGAACCATATTATTCAGCAAATTTACTGTAACCTAAATAATATGTCAAACTGGACCGTGTTTTCGTTCAATTAGAACCATATAATCGTGCAAATTTCCTGTAACTTGAATTACAAGTTAAATTAAATTTACTAGAATCATATAACAATGCAATTTTCCTGCAATCTAAACAATCTAAATAATATGTTCAATTTAGACCATGGTCCCTTTCAAAGATATATATATATATATATATATATATATATATATATATATATATATATATATATATATATATATATATATATATATATATATATATATATATATATATATATATATATATATATATATATATATATATATATATATATATATATATATATATATATATATATATATATATATATAGATAGATATATATATATATATAGATATATATATAGATAGATAGATAGATAGATAGATAGATAGATAGATATATAAAGTTCAAAATGAAGATAAAACAAAGAAAAATTATAGACATATGAAAAAGGGGGGGAAATAATAAGTAAAAAAATAGCAAACAGTTTTTAAAAAAAAAGGATGAAATTTTATTTAAAAAAACCGAAAAAAAATGATCTAATCTTTTCATCAGTCCACACGATTATATCCGCAAAAAAGAGTGCTTTCTGATATTGTATCAATAAAGCCAAAGCAAAATATATTAATACAATAGTGTGAGGAGCACTCAAAAAAAATTTTTACAAAAATTACAACAAATAAAATAGAGCACAATAAGTAAAAATAAGTAAAAATAACATGTAAAAACAGAAAATAAAATAAAAAGAAAAAACAGTATAAAACATAGACTATAAAGCGAGTAGCGAAATCAGATGTACTTACATGGACGGGAAATTTTTCAAGAATGATTTAAAAATGTTTTCGCAACAAGATTGCCAGATTACAAAATATTAAAACAAAAGCGCAAATTGTGTGTAACTAGAGGGTTTTAAAGTGCCGTTCTTACTGCACTGCTGAAGTGATTTGTTATTCTGTGCATTGATTTATTAGTTAACAAGGATGGGCCCGAAATGGATGTGCGCAAGGTAATATTATACTGCATAATTTAAAAAAGTTGACCATAAATAGTTTTAGAAAATAGATGTTTATTTAAGAATAAATATGAAATAGAACATAAATTGCCTGTTTTGCAAATAATTTTAGCAACGGATTTGCCCGAAATGGATTTGCACATGGAAAAATTATATAAATTATCAAAGAAAAAAATTTTAATAGATAATTTTAGCACGGATTTGCCCGAAATGGATTTGCACATAGAAAAATTAACAAAGAAAAAAATTTTAGTAGATAATTTCAGCCACGGATTTACCCGAAATGGATTTGCACATGGAAAAATTGTATAAATTAATAGAGAAATTTTTAGTAAGCAATTTTACCCATGGATTTGCCCGAAATGGATTTGCACATGGAAAAATTATACAAATTATCAAAGAAAAAAATTATAATAAATAATTTTAGCACGGATTTGCCCGAAATGGATTTGCACATGGAAAAATTATATAGATTAACAAAGGAAATTATTTAGTAAAGGAATTTTTTAGAAAATAATTTTAACCACGGATTTGCCCGAAATGGATTTGCACATCGAAAAATTATACAAATTAACAAAGAAATTATTTAGTAAATAATTTTGGCAATGGATTTAGCCGAAATGGATTTGCACATGGGAAAATTATAGAAATTAACAAAGAAAATGTTTAGTAAATATATCCACAAAAATATACGATTAATTCAATGATTTTATATAAAATTTTATTACTTTAGTTGGGTATCCATTGTTTTTTATTTCTTACAGTTTAAAAAAAAAGGATGAAATTTTATTTAAAAAAAACCGGGAGAAAAAATATATAATCTTTTCATCAGCCCACACGATTATATCCGCAAAAAAGAGTGCTTTCTGATATTGTATCAATAAAGCCAAAGCAAAATATATTAATACAATAGTGTGAGGAGAACTCAAAAAAAAATTTTACAAAAATTACAACAAATAAAATCGAACACAATAAGCAAGAAACATTATGCAATAAAATGAAAAACAAAAATCCTATGTACTTCTGCATTTAATGCAAATATGAACATACATCTCAGATTTGAAGTTAATCAATAAAGATTTATCTGATTTGAGTTCAATCTTGAAAAATTTTGAGAGAAGCACTTTTTAACTTTACTGGACGCAAGCTGTGAATTGTAATGGTATGCGTGAAAATTCAAAATTTAAATAATTATGTAGACATATTTCTTGCTCACAAACTTTTGTTTCGGTTGCTATTAAAGAATCTATTATAACCTACCTACGTTTATCATTTTAAGGACTTTAGGCTTCTTTTGAAGAAAAAGCTATTTTTTAAAATCATAAATCCACATCACAATTTAATAACAAAATTGATTGTGTTAAGAATCAAATTCAAGATAAATTGATTGATTGTGGCTACTTCATTTTCATGACTCATTTTTCATTCAATTTACTTCTTCTAGTGATCCAAGGTCCGACAATATTCCAATCTATTTTACCAATACAGAAGTTTTTTTTTTTTTATTTTTTCATTCTATTTGTCTTTATAAGCCGATTTGCTTATGTGTGTTTCACCCTCTCTGTTCAGAATTTTTAATAGAACAGAGAAAAAAATTCTGGTAAAATTACCAAACTGTATGCTATTGACATTTCTGATAAAAACAAAAAAGCATGATTCTTGCTAATAAATCAAAATATTTAAGGTATCATTAGAAATATTAACTTGAATAATAAGTATAGTTCGTTCACCAGGAGTTGGCACTTGGCTCCACCTCCTCGGACGAAGAGGTCATTTAAGCGCTGGAGTAAGAGGAAAAAACGTCTTCACGCTTGAAATTGAAACAACCCTTTAATGCGAGCCTCACTGATTTCGCTTTATCATCCACTATTATACCTTTCGTTACTCTAGTTCAGGGGTGGCGAACCTTTATACACCAACGTACCATTTTCTCTAATAAATTGCTTAATGAGGTCATAGTCGTGCCGTCAAATAATTTTGACTTCGTGATTATTGGGAAAATAATAATACTAAATACTATCAACTCAAAGCTCTTTATTTACATTGAAAAAAAAAAATACATTTTGCAATGTCTTAGTTATACAAGTAATTCAACTTAAAGTAACATCAATGTGACTTCTGTTGTTGCAGATTAGATGACCAATAACTTATATTAGGTTCTAAGATGTTAGTTTAAGCAGGACTGTGGATTTTTTTATTGTTATTTATTGTTAGCTTGTTTTTTACGGTTATTAATTGTTTTTTAGTATTAATTTTTAATTTTTTTAATAATAATTGTTATTTTGTTTATTTTTTGTGAATTTTAATTTAATTGTTACATATGCTTCATAGCGTAATAACATTTGTGTAATAACAATTCATAGTGTAACAGCAATTGTGATCTGTGGAGTGCCCAAAATATTGTGTCGCGTGCCATTGGTTCGCCATCCCTGCTCTAGTTAATTAATTATATGGCAGCAAAATGTCTCAAAAAGGACAAACTATTCACTCAAAAGAGAGAAATGTCATCAAATTTATGAAACAATTAATGTTAAAAAAATGCACATAAAGATTGCGAAATAAATATTTTTGTCATACGATCGCCAAATAGCAACCTTGTCTAGGATTGTTCACATGCTTCTCCCAAAAATAGTGAGATAGTATCGTCGGATACCACGTGATGAAAGCGGAGCCAAGTCCCAACTCCTGGTGAACGAACTATAATTAAAGCTTTCATTTTGGTAATTTTTTCATTTTAGCATTCTTATTTCAAAATTATAGCACATTCAGTAAAAAATAGAAAACTGAAAATTAAATTTAACCAAAAGAGTAATTTTTATGCTTTGCTCTAAGGTATCATGATTTAATAAATTTTTCCACATATACCAAATTTCATCTTAGTCTATAAAATCATATTTTATTGTTAATTTTTCCAAAATCCTTACGAAAGCGATTCAGTAAAAATAACCGAGCTTCTTGGTGTTCCCCTAGAGCCGGAAACACGGTAAATTTCACCTTATTCTAGTAGTTTTGGCCATACTTATTAGAAAATAAGAAATAAGATTCAAATTTGCGTTTTATTGGGTAGTTTCATGGTCACTAAAAATTTTGTTAGTTGAGTCTTATGGATTTCGTTTTATGACCAAAATATTACAAAATTCCCTATTAAAAAAATCCTCCAGTATGTAAGAAAAACTATAATCAAAATTTAGCAATGTATTATGCAATAATTAAAATTAATTTCTGAAACCCAATTAAATGACTTTTTTTTAAAAAAAATCTTTTATGGCTATTATAAGTTTACTTTCTTCTATACTACGCATTTTTGAATATAAATTACATTTTATGCCGCCATTATTTAGGTCTCATGGGGATACGACACTTTTGCTTCGAAAGTATTTCTTTTCAAGAATTTTAATTATAAGCAAACGCAGCAAAAAAAACTATCCATTATTATTTAGATTTCAGCATAGTTTATTTATTATATCGGAAATAAATGAATGGTTTTCAAGAGAATTACAATTTTAAATTCATTTTAATAATATCTCATTTTTGAAATTTGCTTAAATTGCAGTTTATAATACCGCAATTACTTTGGAAATTTCTATCCTAGTTGCTTTAATATATTACAAGAGTAATTGTAGTTAATTATCTTTTTAAAAACTATCATGATTTGTGCTATAGCAGTTAACATTTTTTAAGTGTCTTTGAAACAGTGATTGGAAATAGTATAATAAAATATCTTTAATTATAACTGTTGTGACACATTTTTATGAATATAAATGAATTATCTAAATGAATTCCACTTTCTAGCGCTAACTAATAAAGTAGATAAGTTCGTTAGTTTTATTCTTGCACTTTATTTTCACTAGATAATAAATTTTAGAATTATTTTTTTTAAATTAAAAGTTATTTTCTAAAAGCTATCTCGCAGCTAGCTAAATTGGAACGCAAAATTACAAATAAATTATCTATTATATTAAAATGAATTGTTGTATTCGAAATAGTCGAAACAAAAATTACAGCATAACTAGAAGTGCATCTTTCCAATGTATGCAGAAATAATTTTAATTTAATAATTATCTAGGGGAATGCAAGGGGCCAATTTCATCGTCGAAAGCGATCATCGTTTCTCAATTTTTTTACTGTGATCAAAAAAGATTGAAAAGAGGGGGTTCTAAACAAGGGGTGTCAATTTATTAGTCAAATATTTCTTTCGTCTCATACAATTTACTCCCCTCCGACTTCAATGCACTTTTGTGATAGGTTTTAACAAACATCAAAACAAGTCTTAAAATCATTTTTGTGAATGCTCGTCTGAATCTATTGCGATTTTTTTTTTAATAGAATTAACTCTTTCTAAATGTAGTGGGGGTCCCAAGAAGTTGCAATTTCTCCACTCAAGACATCCCCCCCCCCTCTATTACATTGACATTTTTTTTTTCACTCAAGTATATAGTTACTTCTTATTGAAAGTCGTGGAGGCTCATGGGATAGAGCATTAGCCTCCCAATGCGGTGACCCAGGTTCGAATTCTAGTGGTTGGCTACAAAGTTGACTATTGGTAGTCTTAAACAACTTAGAATTTAATCGGCTGTTCAATGCCGGTTATGAAATAAGAATTAAAAACTTCTTAATGGAACTTACTGCCTGGGGGGGGGGAACGAGGTTTGTCGTAATGGCGAATGGAAAAGTGTGAAAAAGAGGGAAAATCGCATAACCTTGAGATGCCTATTGCTGTTACAAAGAAAATAATTCACTTAAAAAAAATTTTTAAGAAAAAGAAGTTACATCGAAAATAATTCAATGAAAATGTCACCGAAGAGGCGATTTTAATTGAGGAAATTAAAAAGTTACACAGTGCTGTAACAGGAATAGAAACAATAATTTGAGAAAAAAAATAATAAGTATGCTTCCAGAAAACAGAGGCTAGCGATGAACAATACTTATCGGATGAATAAACAATAATTTGTTACCCCTTTTGCAAAGTAAAAGCAGCAAATTTTAAAAAAAAATATTTTAAAAAAAAGAAGTTACATCGAAAATAATTCAATGAAAATGTCACCAAAGAGGCGATTTTAATTGAGGAAATTAGAAAGTTACACAGTGCTGTAACAGGAATAGAAACAATAATTTGAGAAAAATAATAATAAGTATGCTTCCAGAAAACAGAGGCTAGCAATGAACAATACTTATCGGATGAATAAACAATAATTTGTTACCCCTTTTGCAAAGTAAAAGCAGCAAATTTTAAAAAAAAATATTTTAAAAAAAAGAAGTTACATCGAAAATAATTCAATGAAAATGTCACCGAAGAGGCAATTTTAATTGAGGAAATTAGAAAGTTACACAGTGCTGTAACAGGAATAGAAACAATAATTTGAGAAAAATAATAATAAGTATGCTTCCAGAAAACAGAGGCTAGCAATGAACAATACTTATCGGATGAATAAACAATAATTTGTTACCCCTTTTGCAAAGTAAAAGCAGCAAATTTTAAAAAAAAATATTTTAAAAAAAAGAAGTTACATCGAAAATAATTCAATGAAAATGTCACCGAAGAGGCGATTTTAATTGAGGAAATTAGAAAGTTACACAGTGCTGTAACAGGAATAGAAACAATAATTTGAGAAAAATAATAATAAGTATGCTTCCAGAAAACAGAGGCTAGCAATGAACAATACTTATCGGATGAATAAACAATAATTTGTTACCCCTTTTGCAAAGTAAAAGCAGCAAATTTTAAAAAAAAATATTTTAAAAAAAAGAAGTTACATCGAAAATAATTCAATGAAAATGTCACCGAAGAGGCGATTTTAATTGAGGAAATTAGAAAGTTACACAGTGCTGTAACAGGAATAGAAACAATAATTTAAGAAAAATAATAATAAGTATGCTTCCAGAAAACAGAGGCTAGCAATGAACAATACTTATCGGATGAATAAACAATAATTTGTTACCCCTTTTGCAAAGTAAAAGCAGCAAATTTTAAAAAAAAATATTTTAAAAAAAAGAAGTTACATCGAAAATAATTCAATGAAAATGTCACTGAAGAGGCAATTTTAATTGAGGAAATTAGAAAGTTACACAGTGCTGTAACAGGAATAGAAACAATAATTTGAGAAAAATAATAATAAGTATGCTTCCAGAAAACAGAGGCTAGCAATGAACAATACTTATCGGATGAATAAACAATAATTTGTTACCCCTTTTGCAAAGTAAAAGCAGCAAATTTTAAAAAAAAATATTTTAAAAAAAAGAAGTTACATCGAAAATAATTCAATGAAAATGTCACCGAAGAGGCGATTTTAATTGAGGAAATTAGAAAGTTACACAGTGCTGTAACAGGAATAGAAACAATAATTTGAGAAAAATAATAATAAGTATGCTTCCAGAAAACAGAGGCTAGCAATGAACAATACTTATCGGATGAATAAACAATAATTTGTCACCCCTTTTGCAAAGTAAAAGCAGCAAATTTTAAAAAAAAATATTTTAAAAAAAAGAAGTTACATCGAAAATAATTCAATGAAAATGTCACTGAAGAGGCAATTTTAATTGAGGAAATTAGAAAGTTACACAGTGCTGTAACAGGAATAGAAACAATAATTTGAGAAAAATAATAATAAGTATGCTTCCAGAAAACAGAGGCTAGCGATGAACAATACTTATCGGATGAATAAACAATAATTTGTTACCCCTTTTGCAAAGTAAAAGCAGCAAATTTTAAAAAAAAATATTTTAAAAAAAAGAAGTTACATCGAAAATAATTCAATGAAAATGTCACTGAAGAGGCAATTTTAATTGAGGAAATTAGAAAGTTACACAGTGCTGTAACAGGAATAGAAACAATAATTTGAGAAAAATAATAATAAGTATGCTTCCAGAAAACAGAGGCTAGCAATGAACAATACTTATCGGATGAATAAACAATAATTTATTACCCCTTTTGCAAAGTAAAAGCAGCAAATTTTAAAAAAAAATATTTTAAAAAAAAGAAGTTACATCGAAAATAATTCAATGAAAATGTCACCGAAGAGGCGATTTTAATTGAGGAAATTAGAAAGTTACACAGTGCTGTAACAGGAATAGAAACAATAATTTGAGAAAAATAATAATAAGTATGCTTCCAGAAAACAGAGGCTAGCAATGAACAATACTTATCGGATGAATAAACAATAATTTGTTACCCCTTTTGCAAAGTAAAAGCAGCAAATTTTAAAAAAAAATATTTAAAAAAAAAGAAGTTACATCGAAAATAATTCAATGAAAATGTCACCGAAGAGGCGATTTTAATTGAGGAAATTAGAAAGTTACACAGTGCTGTAACAGGAATAGAAACAATAATTTGAGAAAAATAATAATAAGTATGCTTCCAGAAAACAGAGGCTAGCAATGAACAATACTTATCGGATGAATAAACAATAATTTGTTACCCCTTTTGCAAAGTAAAAGCAGCAAATTTTTAAAAAAAATATTTTAAAAAAAAGAAGTTACATCGAAAATAATTCAATGAAAATGTCACTGAAGAGGCAATTTTAATTGAGGAAATTAGAAAGTTACACAGTGCTGTAACAGGAATAGAAACAATAATTTGAGAAAAATAATAATAAGTATGCTTCCAGAAAACAGAGGCTAGCAATGAACAATACTTATCGGATGAATAAACAATAATTTGTTACCCCTTTTGCAAAGTAAAAGCAGCAAATTTTAAAAAAAAATATTTAAAAAAAAAGAAGTTACATCGAAAATAATTCAATGAAAATGTCACCGAAGAGGCGATTTTAATTGAGGAAATTAGAAAGTTACACAGTGCTGTAACAGGAATAGAAACAATAATTTGAGAAAAATAATAATAAGTATGCTTCCAGAAAACAGAGGCTAGCAATGAACAATACTTATCGGATGAATAAACAATAATTTGTTACCCCTTTTGCAAAGTAAAAGCAGCAAATTTTAAAAAAAAATATTTTAAAAAAAAGAAGTTACATCGAAAATAATTCAATGAAAATGTCACCGAAGAGGCGATTTTAATTGAGGAAATTAGAAAGTTACACAGTGCTGTAACAGGAATAGAAACAATAATTTGAGAAAAATAATAATAAGTATGCTTCCAGAAAACAGAGGCTAGCAATGAACAATACTTATCGGATGAATAAACAATAATTTGTTACCCCTTTTGCAAAGTAAAAGCAGCAAATTTTAAAAAAAAATATTTTAAAAAAAAGAAGTTACATCGAAAATAATTCAATGAAAATGTCACTGAAGAGGCAATTTTAATTGAGGAAATTAGAAAGTTACACAGTGCTGTAACAGGAATAGAAACAATAATTTGAGAAAAATAATAATAAGTATGCTTCCAAAAAACAGAGGCTAGCAATGAACAATACTTATCGGATGAATAAACAATAATTTGTTACCCCTTTTGCAAAGTAAAAGCAGCAAATTTTAAAAAAAAATATTTTAAAAAAAAGAAGTTACATCGAAAATAATTCAATGAAAATGTTACTGAAGAGGCAATTTTAATTGAGGAAATTAGAAAGTTACACAGTGCTGTAACAGGAATAGAAACAATAATTTGAGAAAAATAATAATAAGTATGCTTCCAGAAAACAGAGGCTAGCAATGAACAATACTTATCGGATGAATAAACAATAATTTGTTACCCCTTTTGCAAAGTAAAAGCAGCAAATTTTAAAAAAAAATATTTTAAAAAAAAGAAGTTACATCGAAAATAATTCAATGAAAATGTCACCGAAGAGGCGATTTTAATTGAGGAAATTAGAAAGTTACACAGTGCTGTAACAGGAATAGAAACAATAATTTGAGAAAAATAATAATAAGTATGCTTCCAGAAAACAGAGGCTAGCAATGAACAATACTTATCGGATGAATAAACAATAATTTGTTACCCCTTTTGCAAAGTAAAAGCGGCAAATTTTAAAAAAAAATATTTTAAAAAAAAGAAGTTACATCGAAAATAATTCAATGAAAATGTCACTGAAGAGGCAATTTTAATTGAGGAAATTAGAAAGTTACACAGTGCTGTAACAGGAATAGAAACAATAATTTGAGAAAAATAATAATAAGTATGCTTCCAGAAAACAGAGGCTAGCAATGAACAATACTTATCGGATGAATAAACAATAATTTGTTACCCCTTTTGCAAAGTAAAAGCAGCAAATTTTAAAAAAAAATATTTTAAAAAAAAAGAAGTTACATCGAAAATAAATCAATGAAAATGTCACTGAAGAGGCAATTTTAATTGAGGAAATTAGAAAGTTACACAGTGCTGTAACAGGAATAGAAACAATAATTTGAGAAAAATAATAATAAGTATGCTTCCAGAAAACAGAGGCTAGCAATGAACAATACTTATCGGATGAATAAACAATAATTTGTTACCCCTTTTGCAAAGTAAAAGCAGCAAATTTTAAAAAAAAATATTTTAAAAAAAAGAAGTTACATCGAAAATAATTCAATGAAAATGTCACCGAAGAGGCGATTTTAATTGAGGAAATTAGAAAGTTACACAGTGCTGTAACAGGAATAGAAACAATAATTTGAGAAAAAAAATAATAAGTATGCTTCCAGAAAACAGAGGCTAGCAATGAACAATACTTATCGGATGAATAAACAATAATTTGTTACCCCTTTTGCAAAGTAAAAGCAGCAAATTTTAAAAAAAAATTTAAAAAAAAGAAGTTACATCGAAAATAATTCAATGAAAATGTCACCGAAGAGGCGATTTTAATTGAGGAAATTAGAAAGTTACACAGTGCTGTAACAGGAATAGAAACAATAATTTGAGAAAAAAAATAATAAGTATGCTTCCAGAAAACAAAGGCTAGGGATGAACAATACTTATCGGTTGTATAAACAATAATTTGTTACCCCTTTTTCAAATTAAAAGCAGCAAATTTTAAAAGAAAAAAAATTTAAAAAAAAGAAGTTGCATCGAAAATAATTCATTGAAAATGTCACCGAAGAGGCGATTTTAATTGAGGAAATTAGAAAGTTGCACAGTGCTGTAACAGGAATAGAAACAATAATTTGAGAAAAAAAATAATAAGTATGCTTCCAGAAAACAGAGGCTAGCAATAAACAATACTTATCGGATGAATAAACAATAATTTGTTACCCCTTTTGCAAAGTAAAAGCAGCAAATTTTTAAAAAAATTTTAAAAAAAAGAAGTTACATCGAAAATAATTCAATGAAAATGTCACCGAAGAGGCGATTTTAATTGAGGAAATTAGAAAGTTACACAGTGCTGTAACAGGAATAGAAACAATAATTTGAGAAAAAAAATAATAAGTATGCTTCCAGAAAACAGAGGCTAGCAATGAACAATACTTATCGGATGAATAAACAATAATTTGTTACCCCTTTTGCAAAGTAAAAGCAGCAAATTTTAAAAAAAAATTTAAAAAAAAGAAGTTACATCGAAAATAATTCAATGAAAATGTCACCGAAGAGGCGATTTTAATTGAGGAAATTAGAAAGTTACACAGTGCTGTAACAGGAATAGAAACAATAATTTGAGAAAAAAAATAATAAGTATGCTTCCAGAAAACAGAGGCTAGGGATGAACAATACTTATCGGTTGTATAAACAATAATTTGTTACCCCTTTTTCAAATTAAAAGCAGCAAATTTTAAAAGAAAAAAAATTTAAAAAAAAGAAGTTGCATCGAAAATAATTCATTGAAAATGTCACCGAAGAGGCGATTTTAATTGAGGAAATTAGAAAGTTACACAGTGCTGTAACAGGAATAGAAACAATAATTTGAGAAAAAAAATAATAAGTATGCTTCCAGAAAACAGAGGCTAGCAATGAACAATACTTATCGGATGAATAAACAATAATTTGTTACCCCTTTTGCAAATTAAAAGCAGCAAATTTTAAAAGAAAAAAAATTTAAAAAAAGGAAGTTACATCGAAAATAATTCAATGAAAATGTCACCGAAGAGACGATTTTAATTGAGGAAATTAGAAAGTTACACAGTGCTGTAACAGGAATAGAAACAATAATTTGAGAAAAAAAATAATAAGTATGCTTCCAGAAAACAGAGGCTAGGGATGAACAATACTTATCGGATGAATAAACAATAATTTGTTACCCCTTTTGCAAATTAAAAGCAGCAAATTTTAAAAGAAAAAAAATTTAAAAAAAAGAAGTTATATCGAAAATAATTCAATGAAAATGTCACCGAAGAGGCGATTTTAATTGAGGAAATTAGAAAGTTACACAGTGCTGTAACAGGAATAGAAACAATAATTTGAGAAAAAAAATAATAAGTATGCTTCCAGAAAACAGAGGCTAGCAATGAACAATACTTATCGGTTGTATAAACAATAATTTGTTACCCCTTTTTCAAATTAAAAGCAGCAAATTTTAAAAGAAAAAAAATTTAAAAAAAAGAAGTTACATCGAAAATAATTCAATGAAAATGTCACCGAAGAGGCGATTTTAATTGAGGAAATTAGAAAGTTACACAGTGCTGTAACAGGAATAGAAACAATAATTTGAGAAAAAAAATAATAAGTATGCTTCCAGAAAACAGAGGCTAGCAATGAACAATACTTATCGGTTGTATAAACAATAATTTGTTACCCCTTTTGCAAAGTAAAAGCAGCAAATTTTAAAAAAAATTTAAAAAAAAGAAGTTACATCGAAAATAATTCAATGAAAATGTCACCGAAGAGGCGATTTTAATTGAGGAAATTAGAAAGTTACACAGTGCTGTAACAGGAATAGAAACAATAATTTGAGAAAAAAAATAATAAGTATGCTTCCAGAAAACAGAGGCTAGCAATGAACAATACTTATCGGTTGTATAAACAATAATTTGTTACCCCTTTTTCAAATTAAAAGCAGCAAATTTTAAAAGAAAAAAAATTTTAAAAAAAGAAGTTACATCGAAAATAATTCAATGAAAATGTCACCGAAGAGGCGATTTTAATTGAGGAAATTAGAAAGTTACACAGTGCTGTAACAGGAATAGAAACAATAATTTGAGAAAAAAAATAATAAGTATGCTTCCAGAAAACAGAGGCTAGGGATGAACAATACTTATCGGTTGTATAAACAATAATTTGTTACCCCTTTTTCAAATTAAAAGCAGCAAATTTTAAAAGAAAAAAAATTTAAAAAAAAGAAGTTGCATCGAAAATAATTCATTGAAAATGTCACCGAAGAGGCGATTTTAATTGAGGAAATTAGAAAGTTACACAGTGCTGTAACAGGAATAGAAACAATAATTTGAGAAAAAAAATAATAAGTATGCTTCCAGAAAACAGAGGCTAGGGATGAACAATACTTATCGGATGAATAAACAATTTGTTACCCCTTTTGCAAAGTAAAAGCAGCAAATTTTAAAAGAAAAAAAATTTAAAAAAAAGAAGTTGCATCGAAAATAATTCAATGAAAATGTCACCGAAGAGGCGATTTTAATTGAGGAAATTAGAAAGTTACACAGTGCTGTAACAGGAATAGAAACAATAATTTGAGAAAAAAAATAATAAGTATGCTTCCAGAAAACAGAGGCTAGGGATGAACAATACTTATCGGTTGTATAAACAATAATTTGTTACCCCTTTTGCAAATTAAAAGCAGCAAATTTTAAAAGAAAAAAAATTTAAAAAAAAGAAGTTGCATCGAAAATAATTCATTGAAAATGTCACCGAAGAGGCGATTTTAATTGAGGAAATTAGAAAGTTGCACAGTGCTGTAACAGGAATAGAAACAATAATTTGAGAAAAAAAATAATAAGTATGCTTCCAGAAAACAGAGGCTAGGGATGAACAATACTTATCGGATGAATAAACAATAATTTGTTACCCCTTTTTCAAATTAAAAGCAGCAAATTTTAAAAGAAAAAAAATTTAAAAAAAAGAAGTTGCATCGAAAATAATTCATTGAAAATGTCACCGAAGAGGCGATTTTAATTGAGGAAATTAGAAAGTTACACAGTGCTGTAACAGGAATAGAAACAATAATTTGAGAAAAAAAATAATAAGTATGCTTCCAGAAAACAGAGGCTAGGGATGAACAATACTTATCGGATGAATAAACAATAATTTGTTACCCCTTTTGCAAATTAAAAGCAGCAAATTTTTAAAAAAAAAATTTTGAAAAGTTAACCTTTCACTTGCTTGTACACCTAATAACTAATGACGTTCGTCAAAAAAAATATATAATGAGGATAGAAACGAAACTTTATTACATAAAAAGGTAGAATTTTTTTTTAGAAATTATTCCGATTTAAAAATAATCGAAAAGTAAATTTAATTGTAATAAATAAAATGCATTATTTCATTGCGATTTACAATCGTTAAGTATTAAAGGTTACAATTTTATTTACTCAGTAACTAAATCTATTAAATAGATTAATCATTTCGGAAGTGGAAGATTATAAACTCATTAATTTGCAGTTTAAACCCAACTATAAAAACATTCATCACTGCCATATATAAATTAATCGTAGTTATTTAAAACCCTAGTATTATCTGGGCATATAAGTCGGGGTATAATGTTTTCGATATCTACCTTTTCACTAATAAAAAAATATTAAGTCAAAATTAAGAAAAATTATAGACAATTACAAGAAATATTAAAAGGAGTGATTTTATTCCATTTTATAACAGCCGTTGAACAGTCGATTGAATTTTGAGCTTATGGCAACCAATGTTCAACCTCGTAGCCTTGTAATTTTGAACCCAATTAAAAAGACAAGAAAACTCCTCGATCTAGTATTAGGAGACATTTGCCTTGGTGGAGGACTTTTTAATGGAATTAACCTGCATTTGCGTTACGTGGGGAGAAAAACCACAAAAATTTCCCATACTTAGCCTGAGGAGAAAGAGACTCTAACCTATGATCTGTCTACCTCGGAGGATATTTTTACGTCAGTACGAGCCGGGTGCCGTCATAGTGATTCGAACCCGAATCACTTCATTTGGTACAAAGTCTTATTTATTGATCATTATTGACATAGCTTAAATCCAAAATTCGCTTATTTAAGTAAAGAAGCGAATTTAAGCGAATTTAAGTAAATAAGCAGGCGGAAAAAATAAGCATATTTTGGGTTTTTTTTCTTCAGCAAGTATGCCAAGTTAGTATGCCAATTTTGTTTCCTTAAAGATTGAATAAAAAAAAGCAAAGCAACTTTACGAAACATCTCATTTTTTTGCTTTTCCGGAAAACCTTGCTCTTGCCTTTTTTCTTCGTTCTAGTTTAGTTCAGGTTCTCAAATGTAACAGTTGTTTCTATGTTGAAAACTTAATGATAAAGTCAACTTTTGATATGCAAATATTTACGCAAGAGAGCCTTGTTTCAGAGATGGTCGTAAAATCTAAAATACATCTCGAGAAGGTAAATTTATCCTCAGTTTGAGAACGCTCTCTACTCTTGATTTATGAATGATGATTTATTCTCGATTTCAGAAAGCTTTTCTAGCCTTGTTTTGTATAGACCGATTCAATATCGATAAAGTAAGGATTGTTAATGCAATCTTAATGCGAACCTCGCAGTGCGTAAACTCGCTTGGTTAATTTTGATATAGTTTGCAAGCTTGCATGCTTCATTAGCTAATCATGTATTGACTTGGTTGGGCTTTGTGATAAAGGTTGTTGGTGATTTTAAAATCAACCTTAAATTGCTATCTAGGAATGTTTTTTTGATGGGATGTCTCATTTTAAAGGGTTTACGGTGGAGCCATCAGCTCCAGCAGTTTTTAAGTTAAGGAGGAAAAAAAGCATCATTCTAATTTTATATGCAAGAAATATTTTAAGTTTTTATGATTTACTGATTTTTGCAAGAATTTTAAAGTTTTTTTAAGGAAAAAAAATCAAATCCAGAAAAAAGCTAAATAAGCTATGATTTTAAAATGAGTTAATTTTTTGTACCTTTGTAAATTTTGAAGTCAATCGGTGAAGATTTATTTGAAGTATGAGTACGGCCGAAATAAAGGTAAAGTACATTGATTTACGTCTCACTAGAGTTACACAATGGGCTATTGGTGACGGTCTGAAAAACATCCCAGAGGATGATCAGGTGACAATATACATATGTCACATCCCGTTTTACAGAAAATACACATTCACACACTTCGCAGATCGTAAGTTTGACTTGAACTAGAGCGCGATAAATCTCCAATACTTGGGAACTTGGAAAACTTTGTGACCCCGACAGATTTAGCATGCACCAGTCACCATTTTGCGCACGAGGAATCTTCGGCTGATGGGGATCGTTCTCACGACCTCTCAGACATGAACACAACACCCTACTAGCTTGGCTATCCCGACCCTAACCGAAATGAAAAATGTTGCTTCGAGTTAAATGTTTTTGAAGTATTCTTGTCGCGCTTATTGGGCCTTAAAGGAATCCGCTAATATTCAAATTTAGAGTGCTTAGTGTTTTTCTGTTCATAAACATATGGGTACAGTAAGCAGCGAGAATCTCTCTAAACATCTGATATAAACCACTTAAAATCCAACAATCGTTGTACTGGACAACATTTGGTATACTTTAATCTATTAAAAATAAGAATTTAAGACTATTTTTCGTTTCCGTGTGCATTTACAAAGCGGTTATTTATGTTAAAATGGAATTGGATTTATCCTCGCTTGGCGCTTTTATGTACAATAAAAAATCTAAATATAGTTAAGAAATTCGATTGGAAGTCTCGTGGATATTGTTTCATGTCCAAACTGTAAAGCAATGCACTATGAAAATAGTCTACAATATGCGCAAAATGCTAAAAATTGAAATTTATCTTTTTTTTAATATAATAATTAAAAAATAACTAACAAAGCTAAATAAGTTTGATTAGTTAAAACTCCTAAAAAGAATAATTTATTGCATTTATAAATTTACTTTCTCTTCTAAACAGCATATTTCGTAGTGAAACTCAATCGTATTTTCTGCTATTATTCAAAGTCTCAAGTGTTTAGTAACTTTTAATTTTTTTAATGGTTCTGAAAATGTACCATTGACTCAAGTCCTTGATAATGCTTAAATGGCTATGAAGAGAGTAGTTAGCGACCATCTCAACTTCCATCTATGAAAAGGTAACCTTCCATAGAATCGAGTTAACATGTCTTATATACTAGTGAATTGGAATTATATATTTTGTATTGGTGGATACAATGACCATTCCTTAAGAGGGAGTTAAAGACACTTATTCAAAGGGTAATGCAATGGAGGACGTTCTTAAATCATCAGCTGTAACTTCATTGCATAATAAGGGTAATGCTTTTCTCTCCGTTCAGGGTGAAAAAAAAACAATCAAGATTTGCCATTGCAAGTTCAAACATTGCCTCAAGAAGATTCTTGAATTTATTGAAATCTTACAGCGGCCATGGTAGTTGAATTCCTTGTGCAAAGCTCTACCTTAAAGAAACTTATTTTGTCCTAATCCAAGATCCTTTCTTTACATGGAACCATAAGAAATTGTCTGTCCCACTTGACTGACAACCCCTTCACTTTAGTTCGCTGTTGTTGTTGCTGCTGTTCCTTTACGTCGCACTAGAGCTGCACAATGGGCTATTGGCGACGGTCTGGAAAACATCCCTGAGGATGATCCGAAGACATGCCATCACAATTTTGATCCTCTGCAGAGGGGATGGCACCCCCGCTTCGGTAGCCCAACGACCTTCTCGCGAAGTCGAGCACTTTACGGTAGAACAGTTTAACGAGGACCAATACCGCACACCCTCGGTCCCTACGCAGACTGATCCAAGTGGTCCCCCACCCGTACACTGACCGTAGCCAGTGATGCTTGACTTCGGTGATCTGCTGGGAACCGTGTCTTAACGATCAGTCCACTGCGAGACCACTTTAGTTTGCATTCATGTGAAAAATACAGGGAAAATTCGACAAGTTGATTAGGTTCAAATGGAGGAAATGATCACAGTTTTTTTTAAACTAAAACTGTGATTTTGAACAAGCCTCTGAACTAAACTCAGTGGCACGACAGCCCATAGTGGACCAATGCCTACTGTGCCCATTTCAGTTTTCTTGACCTTAAGGTTCTGAGGTGCAAGAGCAGATGTTCCGGTTGAGTGGTCAGCCCAACGCGGAACCCCCAGTGTTTAGCTCCCATGCATGCTTGGTACTCATTTTACCGACCCACTGAAGGGATGAATAGCTGAGTCAACCTTGCCCGGCCCAAGGATCGAACCAGGGACCTGTGACACGACAAAGCGAAGTGTTACCGCACAGCCACCGGGTGCTATTTAAATTCTGACAAAAATAAATTTAGTTGGTACATTTTTCTTTCACGGGGAATTAGTTCATGAAATTTGTGCCTGTATTTTTTGAAAAATGTATTTATTCGAAGGGGGCGTTGCAAATTTGCAAACAACCCCATTTTTGGTTCCTCTCAGGTAAGTTTCGCGTGTACGTCGTTTTGACTGTAAATGGCAGATAGAGGAATCAACTATGTAACAACTGTACAAATGACAGTATAGTTAATTTAATTTCCAGTTGCTTATTACCGTGTTTTCGTTTAGTTAAACACAATGCACTGCGTGTGCATGATGTTTAAATTACTATTTGTATTTTAATAAACCTTTATTTTGAGGCAATTGCTTTCATCTTCTTCAATATCAACAGACAACAGAATTTTTTCAACCGTAAGTAATAAATTAAGTTTGCTTAAATAGCCACAGGTGACAAAAACTTTTTTCTGCAGTAGTTATCATTTGACATTTTACAATGTTTGAATGACTTTCGAAACTTAGTTCCAAAAAGTTCCACGAGGTAATTAGCTAAACTTTCTTTTTTTTTTGTTGTCTTCTTTGATGTTTCTTCTTTCAAAAAAACCTGCCCCATTTTGCCCGTATATTTCGCCTGAATATACCGAAAAACAAAAATTATGTTTTTTTTTTATGTTTTCGCGTTATTTTGTAATATTACTTCGGAAATATAATTTGCTTTTCATTTTTAATATAAAATTACGAAAATTAATATATTTACATTGCTATATTTAATTATTTAAACGTACTGTATTATTTTATTTTTTTTGCTCTCCATATTTTAGCCGCCATTTTATTTGTTTTTTTTTTGGGGGGGATGGGTATTTTTAGTGTATTTCGAAATTTCAACGAAACTATCGTTTGTCTAAATTAAGTAAGAACTCCTCTAGTCATTCGTCTAGTCCTGTGGCGGTGACTATGGTAACGAGGTAAAACTATTTCGAGTAGGGGTGCGGGTTCGGCGAAAATAAGGATCTTTATCCTATGTCAATTTTGATTTTAACAAATTTCCAAAAAAATCAAATATTTAAATACATGTTTTTCTATATGAGTATATAAAGTGATGACTAAAGTCTACATGAGTAAATAAAATACAGTTTTCATGGATTTTACTTTGATTTGCAATCACGAAAAAAAATACACTAAAAAGTTTAAAATTAAAAAAAATATATATTTTTGCTCAAATTAATTTTTAAGTTCATATTTCTAACAGTTTTTCTCCTCAATTCGCAACAGTGAGAAAGTTTAAGTTCAGTCTTTTATTGGTAGAAAAAAAATCCATAAAAAATATAGGGATTACAGTGTTCTATGGACATTAACAAAAAAAAGCTTTGTTTAAGAAAAATTTTAATAAAGCATTTTTGTTATTTTTTGGGCAAACGTTTCTTACGATTCAGACCACTACGCGACTTTACAACACTTTTTAATTAAGAAAAAAGAGCATACTTCACCAATTTTAAAGAAAATTAATTGCAATGTTCTTTAAAGAAATAAAAAATAGCGTAATGATTTTTTTTTCGTAAAACTAAAAGAAGAATTATTGTTTAAACATTTTGTAATGGTTCACACGCCGTTATGTATTACATTTTATCTTCTAAGAAATGTATCTCTGCAAAACTTGTAAAATTACTAAGGATTTAACTCTCAAAAGTTTGTCGAGTGGGAAAGATTTCGTTCGTAGAAGATGATTTAGAGTCTTTACTTTCAAGAAACAATTAATTAAGTGACATAGATAAATTATAAAAGTTTCAAATTGTGATAAATTACACTGAAAGGTCGGCAATTTGTCACATGAACAAAATTTTGAGGCTCTTAATATCTGAGGTACAATAATACATATGTATATATACATTATGATAATTAGAAAGTTTACATATTTTTGTGATCGCAAATTATAAATAATTTGATATATTGCCAGTAAAAGAGTTCATCTGAATCAAAAAATTATGTAGCAAATTTGTTTCGTAAGGGAAGCAAGACGTTTTCGATGTCGAAAAAATGATTTTTTCAACCATATCGACAAGCCATTTTTTCTTAATATTAAATACATTTTAAAACTTTAAACTTTACATTTATGAAAACTACATATTAATATCAATAAATAACAATAAAAAGGAATTTAAAATGTTTGTAAATTTAATTTTTATAAATATTTGAAAATTTAATGTATATATAATTTTTTTTTTACCAGACATAGCTTTCGGTACGCTCAAAAAATTTTCTACATGAAAAATCAACAAAAAATTGGCATACACTCATGAAAATATGTTTGAAAAATCAGGTGAAATAGTTTGTTACATAATATGTACAGAATATATTATATATAAGCAAAATAAATGTAGTATTTCTGAAAAAAATGCAAAAATTCGTTCAAATTTTAAAAAACTTCCCCTGTATAACAAAATTATAATGAAAAAAATAAACTTTATATAGTTAATTAAATGTAAATAAGGTATATGTACAAGCATAGAAATTTTCATAACTTTACAATGATTTGTTTCTTGTACGAGCGTACCGAAAGTTATGTCTGGTAAAAAAAAAATTATATATGCATTAAATTTTCAAATATTTATAAAAACTAAATTTATAAACATTTTAAATTCCTTTTTATTGTCATTGAATGATATTAATATGCAGTTTTCATAAATGTAAAGTTTAAAGTTTTAAAATGTATTTAATACTAAGAAAAAATGGCTTGTCGGTATGGTTGAAAAAATCATTTTTTCGACATCGAAAACGTCTTGCTTCCCTTAGAAGTTAACAATGATCCACCAGGTTTGATAAATAATCAATTCATCCCAGAATTGTTCGTTAGTCTGTGCCCCAAGTGGAGTTGCTCCTATGAAATAATCACACTATCCTTGACTCGCCCAATTTTTTACTTATTCAGGAAAAGATCTTCAGATTTGAAGATTCCAGGATGCATGTAACCTACTTTTGCATCTACAGTTTGTAAAGATAGATTTTAAACGCGCTGATTGGATTTCTCGGCAACTGTTACCTCTTTTTGTAGCTCCCCCCCCAATATGATTTCTCCGTAATTTGTTCGCAAAATGCAAATCAATCATAAATCAAGTCCAGTATATTTTTCATACTAATTTTAAGACAAATGTTAAAGTTTTCTACAGAAAATAAAATTGCGTCATTAATGGTCTTTTAATAATAACACATTTATTGAAATCTAGTTTGATTCAAAATGTATTACTATATTTTTCTTTAGTTGTTTAAAATATTTTTTTTTAAAGTTTCAGTATCATATTTTTTAATATTAATGTTATGGATATCAGGTAAATGCAAGGTAAGCAACAATGTTTTGGTAAAACATCAAATTAGTACCATAATAATTATTAACCATAAATTATGAGCACATATTTTACAATTATTTTTAGCTAGCTTTTATATAGCATAAAAAATGACTAATATATTCAAATTAATTAGTTTTATGAATCTTCTTATGCTCATAGAAATTAAAATCTCTAACTTAAATTTATCAAGTATGATTGCAGAACCAAACAAATGAAAACTATATACCGGTTCACTTTAAATTTATTACATAAGATTCTAAAATGTATATAAGAATTTTTGTAAAATTACTTTCGATTAATTTAAAGAGATTTTATCATATCTTAGAGAAAAATATTCTAAAATGTTATAATTCAGCAAAAAATAAGAGAAAATTTATAATTAATAAAATTTATTTTATAGCGATTAGCATGTAACAAGTTACAATAAGTAACGTTACAAGAAAATAAAAGTATATACTAAAGTAGAAGAGTATTATTGTTATTATTATTATTATTATCATCATATAAATTTTCCATTTCTATTCCTCAACGCATTTCTCTCTTCAGCCAAAATATCGAAATCAGTTGTTTGAATATTATGGAAAATCAGTGCTTAAAAAAATAACTAAATATATAAAATGAAAGGATATGAATAGATTTTAAGAGATAAAGCTAGTTTAATTTCGATTGTTTTATAAAAATTGTTTTTGAAATGAATGAATATTTAACTGACACGAGGAAACATTTGAAATGAATTATAAGTTCTAAAATTTACATACTTTATTTGTGCGGATTTTTTCATCTAATTCTAAAACAAAAGAAGTTGCCACGTGCTGAATAAATCTGCTTAAAATTAGCAAAACACATTGAAAATAAAAGTTTTACAGACTACACTTTCACAGTTAAAAGTTTTACAGTTATTATTTCTCTTTGCATAGAGAAATAAAACTTTCTTTATTAGTATATACCTAAATAAAATTAAGAGCTAATAACAATTTCAAAACAAAACAAACAAAAACTTTAGAATTGAACTAAGAATTTTCTAATGAATAGTAAAATTAAATTACAAAAAAAGACTCATCAATATTTGAAGCACATCATGCTTTTGAAGGTCAAAATTTAATTTACTATACACTCAAACTGAAAAAAGTTTCTAATTAAAACCATGCAATTTAGATCAATAATGTGGGAATCTTTGTCCCTGAGGTTTCGAAGTTCTGGAATTCTATTCATTGTGGAATTCTATTTCTCTCTCTCTTATTCGCTCAAAATCTCTCTTTACAAACTGTAGATGTAAAGGTACTTTACATGCTTCCAGGATGCTATTATTTCTCATTCAGGAGAATGGTGGATATTTTATTTTATAACCTTCGATGAGCAGCCGCCCCAATTTAGGGTTTACGGCAACTAATGTTCAACTCCGTAACCTTGTAATTTTGAACCCAATCCAGAAGACAAGGGAATGCCTGGATCAAGTATTTGTAGAAATTTTGCCTTCGTGGAGGACTTTTTGATGGGACTAACCCTCGTTTGCGTTGCATGGAAAGGAAAACCACGAAAACCTTCCACGGTCAGCCCGATGGCAAAGAGACTCTAAAGCATGTTTCCGTCTACCACAGAGGATATTTTTTACGTCAGAACTGTGGTCGGTGCGAGCCGGGTGCGGAATACAAATTGACCAGCTATCGCTGGGATCGAACCCGGGTCACCACATTGGGAGGCTAGTGCTGTATCTCCTGATTCACCACGCCTCAGAAAGGTGGATATTTTATTTTATTTTATAACCGTCGTTGAACAGCCGACCCAGTTTTATGGGTTTACGACTTAGGTTTTTGACAATTTTATGGGAGGACTTCTTGATGGATCTCACCCGCATTTGTATTACATAGAGAGGAAGACCACGAGAACTTTCCACGGTTAGCCTAACGGCAAGGGGACTCTAACCCATGATCCGTCTACCACTGAGGATATTTCACGTCAGCACTATGATCGGTGCAAGCCGGATGCGTAACTTGCAAATCCTCTATATAATCGATCCCTTACTGCATACACATTGTAAAGGGCTTGATTTTAAAATCTACTGAGATCGCCATTCAGGGACAAGGCTAGCCAACGTGTGGAGACGCTAGCATAGATCCCACGTGCTCTATCCAAGTGCTGTATATCTGGAATCTAAATTAGTTTTAACTTACTAAAGTCAACAATAAATAAAAATTATTTAATTACATATTAGAATTATATTTAATCTTCGTAAAAATAACATAAGCCCCAGACACCCAGCGGAGCGAAGCACCAAAATAAAATTAAGTAAAAACTTTCAAAGGAGGACTCACCTTCTCAGAAGAAATCAAATCATTGAATAAACTGCAACCCTCACGTGGATCAGAGGTAAGCTAGGTTCGGTTACAGTTAGGACAAAGGAAATCATCAAAAGTAAAAGGGTGACAGTGCCTCCGCGGGTAAGAAAACAGAACATGAAATAAAAGAACTGTGTAAAAGAACTGCTTTTTTACTCATATCTTGCGGAGTTTTGAACAAATTTTTCTCAAATTTCAAAGCAAAAATTTTGCAATCAATATTCAATTGCTCCAAAAATTTTGTTTATTTTAATGAATATTCTTAAAGTTATAGAAAAAAAGCGTAAAACAAATAAAAATAGTTTTTTTTATAAAAATGTCCATATTTACGTAAATATTTAAGCTGGATTTAAGAAATTTTGTGACATTATTACATATAATAACCAAAATAATTGTTACAAGTTACAAATTCATTACTACATTTTTTTGCATAACGTGCTCAAAAACACTACTCTCCGTTTGTAATTTATTGTCAGTCCTTCAAACCTCTAAAAGCTTTAAACTTCATTGACAAGCATGATAAATCGCATATCCTAAGCACTTTTACACTTATAAAATTACCCTTTAAGTATTTTTTGAGAAAGATCAAAAAATGTGTTCGTAAGCAGCTATTTTCTGTTTTCATTTCAACAAAAATCAGAATTTGGGTTTTTTCATTCATTTTTAGCACATCAAAAACAAATTCATAACAAGACTAGATTCAGACTATTAATGATTAAATGATTAATGATAAACGACACTTTAAGATTATTAATGATAAAACGATGAAAAAAAATGCCATTCTTCTTATTGAATATTTTCAAAATAAAGCAGTTTTTAATATGATAATAAGTTTACAATAACCTTTATATACTTTAGTAATAAAATCGTGTTTCCGTCTAAAGAATGTTAAACACTTAGGGTTCCATAGGAGGAAAAAAATTGGGAACAGCTGATCAAGATTAAAGAATTTACAGCCACTGGGAGGGGGGGGCAGGGGATATGTGGAGTTATTTTTCTTATCTTGAAAATAGTATGAGATGGAGAATATTACGAAGTTGTAGAACATCACCGATTTATCACAAACAGACATCTTAAGTACAAATAGACTAAATATTTCTTATCATTAATCTCATAATATCTTATCATTTTTCATTAATTAATAAAAGTCATCCATGTATATGGATTTCGATTTGTAATTGTATCAAGCTTGAAATGCCTGATACAATTACAAATAGAAAAGTATTATAGATCGAAGACTACAGTGTTGCCCTTATATTTCAATCTCAATGCTGCATCGTAAACACTTAGGAATAACTTTTCGTCAAAAATTTGAAATTAAATTATAAGCAAAGTTATTCGACAAAATTTTATATTATTTTTTTTTTAAAAATGCACTCTTTATTTAGATAGGTAGGTAGATATTTTATTTATGTCGCACGGGAGATGCAGAAAAGGTTATCGGCGTGTGTCCGGAAAGCATCCTTGAGAATGATCCGAAGACATGCTATCATAATTTTTATCCTCTGCAGAAAGGATGGCTTCGTCGTTTTGGTAATCAGACGATCTGAGCGTGAAGTCGAGAACTTTACTGTTGTTGTTGTTGTTTCTAATGCCACTTACCACACAGGCAAGCCTGCTTGGTGAAACAGAGCGAATTTAAGAGTATGCGTTTCTTGTTTTTCAGTGGCGCCATCCTATGCACAAGAATTCATCTTCAGCCGCACAAACGTCACAGGCCGTTTTATAGGGCGGACCCATTCACACATCCATTCATTCATCCACAGATCGTAATTTTGACCTGAATCAGAGAACAATCGATCTCCAATCCAGTACCCCCAGAGGTATAGATTTGTTACGGGAGCATGGAGGACTTTGCGACTCGACAGATGTAACTTTCATCAGTCACCATTTACTACACGGGGAGTCTTCGGCCGGCGGGGTTCGAGCCCACAAACACTCGGACACAGACCCAGCGCCCTACCGACCAGGTTATCCCGGCCATGAACTTTACTGTAGAACTGTTTAACGAGGAGCTATTCCGTTCATCCTCGGTCCCTACACAGACTGTTGAGAGTGGTCACTCACCCACTTACTGACAGCAGCCAGTGACGCTTGACTTCTGAGATTTACTAGGAACCGTATCTCTTTACGATCAGTTAACTACTGGATTACATTTTTTGACATAAGTTTAGCATTCAATACATTTTTATTTGACATAAATTTATTAATTTAAAAATTACTTTCAAGTATAAAAAAAGTACTTAAAAATCTGAATTCAGCGATATGTGACGTTAAATAAGATTATGTTATTTACTTTTATTTAAATTTTGTTGTGCGTTTAACGTTTTTATTGCAAAGCACAATTCCTTTTTAACCAAAGCTTATGGAAAGAAAAGAAATTGAATATAATTTATATTTTCAGTAACTTTGCAATTTAAATTTAATGACAAAAATATTTAAGGTTCGTATTTATGTTTAAAACGTAAAAAAGGTATTCTCTTGACAAAATAACTGCGCCAAAAATTCCGATCCAAAGATAGGATTATTCTTCCAATGCAAACTACTTTAAAGTCGTTCCAAATATTTGTGGGAATTGAATTTATGTAAGAAGCACGTTTTCCGCATAGGTTTGACAGTTGTGAATTATATTTCTGTTTTTCACAAATTGTTCTTTTGTGCTGTGAAAAGAACAAAGTATGGAACATTTTTAGTCCTAGTATAAAAATGATTCTGATTTCTCCGACAGTTTTGACAATCGAAGACTTCCAAAAGGGCTTAAAGTTTTCCATGACTATAGTTTTCTAGGGGGGTCATGCCAGTTCGAAGCGAGGGAAGGAATTATGTCAACCTTTAGCATACCATATATAAGCGTATCGAACATATTCTGACTTCCAATTGACAGGAATTAAATCCAAACTGAAATATTTTCAAAACAAGTTTTGCTTTGAAAATTTATGTTTTTTATTGAAATTGATCCTTTTTAAAGACATAACGGAAGGGTCGAAATAAATTTAGAGCAATTTGATATTCATTGAATAAAACATTGAATAGTAAATAAAATTGTTATTTTAAAAACTACGGTTGTTATTTTAAAAATTACGGTTGTTATTTTAAAAACTACGGGGATCTTTTAGTCCACTTTTAAAAGAAATGTAGAAATTTATTTTTGTCAGATTCAAAACTTGTTATACACTATTAAGAACGTGGCGGCAGTTGTTTGGGTGAGGATGAAATTTTTTACGACACAAAAGTGATGCGCTTCCACGTTGTTGTTTTTTTAATTTTGGTCTGACAAAAATAAAAAATTGTTCGCCTTTTTCATTTCTTTAAGAAAGATAACCATCCAACTCAAAGATTTAATTCAGGATTGAAAAATTTTAATCGAAAAATAAATTAAGAAGATGCAATAGCACGCGAGAAATTCTTCAAGTCAAATTTATTTTCACTTACATAGAATTTAAACTGGAAAATATGCAGTGTAAAAAATTCCAGATGAAACTACTGTAAAAAATACTGACACTCAGGGCGCTGCAATTTTTACCGTAAAATCACTGAACCGGGGGGGGGGGGGAATCTGATATCAAATAATTTTCAAATTAATAATTACCGTAAAATCACTGAACACCTCCAACTAGATAAATATAACAGTAAAAATGTAATATTTAGTATTTCTGTAAAAATTACGGTATTATTTATTATTCATGGTAAAAGTAGATATTATGGGAAAATGAATTTTATGGATGATACACTCGAAGTGTCGGTACTTTATACCGTAATTTGATCAGGAATCTTTTTGCAGTGCATGTTGAAGTACTGTTTTCGAATGATGCATTTTTCTGGAAATTTATATAGAAAAACGAATTCGGATGACTTCTACACCGTTAGAAATTTCTCGGTAAAATGGTCATATAACAATTTATTTAATTGTTATTTTAGCATACTGAAACAAAGCAGTCAAATAACCGTAAATAAGATGGTAATGTTAACTGTTTGGCAGATTCCTATATCGCTTTTATTTATTTCTAGCTAAAATAATAATTTGCTAATTCTTATTTAAATATGTTTTTTTTATGACTCCCTTATTGAGAAAGGTTTTAAAAATTTACAGAGACAGTTATAATCACAAAACAGTCTGTAATTCATTATCGAACGAAATACTGACAATTTTTAGATTACTCTATATTTGTAACAGAACAGTTTAATATTAATTGCTTAAGCTTATAAGTGTTTTTTGTATTGAAGCCATGATTATTTTTTAATTTTTTTTTTCATTTAGTTTCCCTTAAAGCTTTTAAGAATGTGTGCTTATTTGCATAAAGTATCACTTTATTATTTTAATATGTAAATGGGAAAATAAACATTTGAGTATAAGTGCCATTAATGATCAAAAGTCATAACCAAATAATGCAACATAAAAGTCCATTATCAAATTTTAAATTGTCAAGTATCAAAACAGACTACAATAGATTACATAGAATCTTGGTTAAGTGCTAGTTTTAATTGATGATACAAGTGAAATAATCACCAATAAACTGATTACAAAAATTTGACTTAATGGCGTTTGAAAGAATTGTATCTCATTTGTAATCAACCACTTCAAAAAGCTTTCAAGACGTCAAAAATTACTTTACGTTATTTAAAGACCGCTATCAAGCAAGTTACGCGCTACAATGACTTCATATTTAAGATTTATCCTATTCTTATTAATAAAATAAAAAGATTTTAATTTTAATGAATTCTAAAAGGAATTTTATTAAAAACAAATGTTTGTTTTTATTTGTTATTACAATCAATATAAAATATTGTTTTCTGCTTTTTTTAAAAATGAGCCAACTCTCTTGACACAAAAAAGGCACAATACGGAAATAATTACGGAAAAGCTAGAAGTCGTTTTAAAAGTTGAGTTGTAATTCCAACATGGAAACTTGAAGTTAATCGTCTTTCTAGAGGTAAGCTTTAGCCGCCATCTTGTATTGACTAAGGGAAAGTTGTTGAGGAAGTCAAAAGGTAAATAACATTTTTAAACAGATAAATGAGTTTTTTTTTTTTTAATTTAATCTAATTTAATTTTTAAGGCTGAATTGAATGGCATTAAAATCAAGCAAATAGTTAAAATACAGTGTAAAACTTCAGATCAAATCACGGTAAAAAGTACCGGCACTCAGAACGCCGGTACTCTTTACTGTATAATAAATTTTTACCGGAACATGTTACGGAACACCAAATTTGATAAACCGTAATTTTAGCAGTAATAATTACCTTAAAATTACTGAATAGCTCTAATTAAATAAATATTACTGTAAAAATTACGATATAACATTTTAAGGAGAAAATGGATTTTACGGATGTTGCATCCAAAGTGCAGGATTTTGACTGTGGCCGGATGTGAACTTTATGCAGCAATTTGATGCGGAATTTTTGCGTTGCATTTAAGGAGTCAGAAGTATAAATAATATAATTTTTAATTATACCTATTTACACTTTTGAAATTCTTTTCTTGAAAAATAATGAATTATTTTCTATATACTACGTAATACGACGTGATGATTTGCTCAGTTATTAAATGTTATACACTTAAAAAACACAGTTTCACACTTATATCAGATATTAAGATAATAGTTTTTCTCTGATGCTTTTTTACGCATTAAAACCCTTATAACTTTTAGAACTACTAGGTCGCTCAACTTACTTTTGATTTTATTGAATTTAAAGTACAAAACAATTACATGAAAAACAGTAAGAACGTCGCTTGTGCAAACAGCATTGCCAAACTTATAACTAGGTATAAATTCAAAAATTGCAATTTTTACAAACAAAACCTAGATAATTCCCACATCTTCTAAACCGTTAGACTTTATGTCAGTTTTATTTGATTCAGTGAAAAACATATTATAGAATCCAATGCTTCTTTTGTACACATTGGTAGGGTAAACCAACCAGTGAAGGAACATTTCATATATATTTAAGAATTTAAAAGTTTTTCTGTAGATTGATTGGTAACAGTAGCTTACTGCCAAACAATAGGAAGTCATCTAGCAATATTTTGGATTACCTGGTCAAATAGACTTCTCTGGAAAAATTTTTGAATTTGTTATTATCCCTGCAACACCTTGTTTCTTTAAAAAAGTTATAAGGTGGGTGTTTGTATTTATATGTTTGAAATGGAATTAATTGCATGCAATAGTTTTATTTTTCTCACTGTGAAAAAGAAAACTTAAAATGCAGTTATTGAAGTTACGTTTTATTTTTTTAAGCCTCATAGCATAATAAAGTACTGAGATAAGGGGGTGTTTTCTCACTGGATCACCAAACGATGAAAAATCAGTGAAAGAACAAGTTTTCCTTTACTGTGTTTTTTTCTGAGTTAATGAAAATAAAAGATAAACTTTAATTTTCTTGTACCTTTAGTGATATTCCGCATCAAAAGTATGTTAAAAATACGAAAAACAACTTCTAACCAGTGAGGGAACAGGCATGTTCCTTTACTGGGCATAGATTTCCCAATGAATGAACAGTATGTGTTAATATGTTGACACTTTAATTTTCAATTCCTGATTTTAAAAAAAAGTTAACATTTTCCAAGTATTTATATGTTATAATTTCAAGAATAGGCTTGTTTTTAAATATTTGTATGGCTTAGAAATTCATAAAGAGCATTAAAAATTACCAAAATTAAGTGTTCCTTCACTTGGTCTTCTTACTACTTGTTATTTAAACCTCCAAAACTTTAAAACAATATTATGTAAGTTCTCTACAATTTGTTCACATAATTTGCAATTAGTAACAAATATGTTGACACTGCCATTTAACTAAAATTACGAATTTTGAAATTAATATGATTTTTTAAAAGGCAAGAGAAGCTGAAGTGTTCCTTCATTGGTTAGTTTACCCTAAATAGACATTAAAAGCTGTACTTTTTATGCATAACAGCTTCAACTTCTAAGCTATTCGTCTCATCGACTTAGCTTTGGAAACATTCAATTCAGCATAAAAAAAATACATTTTAAACAATACCTCACTTGTCTATGTAAGAGTGTTTAAGCTCCCTCCCCACCCTTTTTGACCCGAAGTTTCCTAGCATTAAAATTTTGGAGCAAAACCGAATAAAGACTTTTCCATGTCTAAAACTAATTTTACTCTTAGAGTTTTAAAAATAAATCTAAATGTATGATAATTCAGTTAAACAATATCTAAACAGGTGAACGCGGCTTAAAAAAAAGAATCGGAAAAAATTCATGTCCCCAGAAAGAAAATGGATCAAATTATCAGAATAAAATAATTTTTTTTATAAATGCAAACCGATTTCTCATACTAAGTTGACATTATATTTTATTGACAAGAAAATGATAAGTTAGTTTTGAAATTTAATAAAAAAAAAATCGTTTTTACATTCAAATTTTTTTTTACTGCGTGCTTTCTTCTTAAACTTTATTTGAAACAATTTCGGAAAATGTAATACAAAGATTTACGGATCAATTCCTGTTTCAGTTTTGGGACTGAACTTTTTCGAATCCAATATGCATATATGATATTAGGTAACAAAAGAAAGATTATAGTTATTCCTCGAGTATTTTGGATATATAAGAAGATTGAAATTTCTAGTAGTTACACTAATAATCTGAATAGTTTTCATCCCATTTTATTCTTTATCTGGCAAGATCTGAGAAGCATTCAACAAATCAATGAATATGTAATCGCGTTTGCATGATAACGCAATTTTTTTTTTCTCTTTTGTTACTAACAATTTGAACAAGCAATAGGAAAAAATAAAATGATATAAAATATGCTTTACTCTAAATGGGAAGGAAAAATATAGTTCTTCGAGCATATTAGGTTTTATTAACGATGTTATTTGATTTTTATTTAACCATTTATTCTAGTTTTGATATTTTAAAATATTTTTGGTATTAAGATAAATTTATCAACAAAAAAAATCATTTAGCTTATTACCTGAAACTAATTGGGTTTTTAGTACTATTTTTTTGTCAAAGAAGGTGGGGTTTTCTTTAAAAAAAATTAAAAAAAACAGTAACCAGCCAAAAATGGTGGCACGCATTATTCCGTCTTCTGCTGATGATGAAGCTTGGAGCAGAAGAGATCTGACGATCTTAACTATTGGGATTAATAATTAGTTCAGTCGATTATTTTTTTGTGGTTAAAAATGCATTTATTTCAGAACAAAATGAATGAACCGATTAATCAAAGTATAATCCATCTCTGGCTACAACTTTTTCCCACCTCTCAGGCAATTTTCGAATTCTATCTCGAAAAAATGTCTCGTCTCTTTGAGGCGATTCAAGTTAGGAGCCAATTTTCGATTTCTGCGAAAGAAGTGAACCAGTGACCTATCAAATCGTACTGTGTCCGAAGGAACAACCAGTAATTAGAAGGAGCTATGTCCAGCAAATACGGTGGGTGCTGTAAAATATCCCACTTGAGCGTTTCCAAATAATTTTTTACGACTTTTGCGACATCAGGCCGACCGTTATCATGCAGAAGAAAACTTTGCTATGTCTTGCTCGTATTCCGGCCGTAGCTCTCGTAATGCACGGCTGAAACGAATCAATTGTAGCCTATACCGATCGCCTGTAATGGAATCGCCAAGTTGTAGCAGCTCATAGTATACAACACCATTCACTATTCTTGAAACGTCGAAACCATTCCCTACATGATTTATCAGTTGGAGCATTGTCACCATAAACTTCTACAAGTATTCGATGCTCTTCAGCTGCACTTTTCTTGCAATTAAGGCAGAAACATAAAACCTCCCACAAATGGTGCTTAGTTACCACAAACTTTGACATATTCAACAAAGTAAAAAACAGGGTTTTTGTATGAAACTCAAAGCGATGTAAACTGAATATTATTAACAGATGTCTAACCTCTCTGAAACCATCGAAACCAACTGTCACTATGAAACCTTCATTACAGCCAGAGCCATCTTCTGAAAATGAACCGAACTAATTTGTACTCCCAATATCTCTCATTAAAGAGGGACTTTAGATATCTCAGAATCTTGACGAGCTTGGAGGTCTTATGCCGGGGGCAATAGGACCTTCTATTTTTTTGTTGGTTTCTTACGAATTCGCAACCAGTGAAATTGGCCGGATGCAACTTTTACTGTTATACATATTATCCTAGCAAGAATTTTACCATGGCCCCCCGTTGGGCTCAAAATTGGCCTAATATTCATTTAAATAATTAATATTATTTAAAATAAATGTGAATAATTTCTAAAAAATATCATCGAATTAAAATGCTGCTACGTAAGAGCATATTAACAGCTTTCGATATTTAACGGTGACATGTATGTGTATTTTTTTTTTACTTCTTTTATAGCTACACTGTTAAAATTTTCATTCTGAAATTATGGTAAAATAACTGGCAGCTGTGAATCCATCCGATTAACCGTATAGGTTACGGTAAAGAACTTTTTTTTTTCGTTTATGGTTTCGAAACCATTTACAAAACGTATGGTTATAAACAACATGATGTTGTTTATAACTGAATACAAAACTATACGGTTTTTCAACCATTTACAACTAGCATTTTTCAAAAAAGCAAAAAAAAATTCATTATTTAACTGAAACATAGAAGCTTGGCTTTTCGTAAGGTAATGGACGTTGGAGAGTGCCGGTTACTGGAAATTCTTCAAGTGTTGAAGGGAATGGAGAAAATATTGTGATGTCAACACTAGGACTCCAGTTCTGCTGGTCACGACATTGACAGATAAGCCCGCTTGGCTAATATCTGTACACAGTTGCAAAGAACTAAGTAGCTTCATTAGGTGGTACTAGTTGGTGCTATAAAATTCTGATTGTTTCACCGTATTAGGTGAAAGCAGTTAATAAACAGTTTTTCTCAAACTTAACAGTTTGCTTAAAATTTTATGTATGGTTATTTGACTGTTTTGATTAAATATGGTAAAATAACTATTCAATAAATTGTTACTTAACCATTTTTACCGAAAAATTTCTAACAGTGTTGGCTTTTAAAAATATATATGAAAAGAAGTATTTGTGACACTGTAAACAAAAAAAAATTTTTCTCGTAACGGAGAAGAAATTATGGCTAAAAATTTCAAATTCCAACCATGCGTTTGTTATATTAAGAAAAAAGAAAAATATATACAACAAAGACTTGACTAATTAAAAAATTAAAAAAAAGAATTTCAACTCGTTAGCGTGCACTGCAGAAGTAAAGAGTAAAATCAAAAAACTAACTATTAGAAGTTTGAAAACTTTTTAAAAGTTTTGAAAGAACATTGCTATTCTAAATCTTCCAGACACGGAAAGATAAATAGCATTTCTTACAAATGGCCCTGGAATTTTCAAAAAGCTTGCAAGTTTAAAAATGTCTGAGTATGAGAATTATAATTGCAAAATGAAAATACTATCCCAATAAAACTCGGTGTTTCGAACAAAGATCCTGTTTTAGAATAATAAAAACCATTGAAAGTTCGGGGAAAAAAATTTTCTCTTACAGTCGTCTTTACAAAAGAAATATTTGAATTATTTAACATTTCTTAACTTCAAATAAAAACTTTTATATTATTGAAATTATTTCTTTCTTTAAATTGTAAAGCGGGAAAAAACGAGGAAAAAAAAGGGGGATTTATATGTTGGAAGCATTAGAAAATCCACACTGAGAAAAACGTATGGCCAAATTACCAGAATATGGTAAAATTTACCGTGTTTCTGGCTCTATGAGAACATCAAAAAAATCGGCAATTTTCACAGAAGTGTTTTGGAAATTATTTCGTTAAAGTGAACTATAAACTATAGCTTAGCAATGCGTGATGAAATTCAATAAATGTGGTAAAATTTGGGTAAATATTATGATACATCACTTTATTAGATACTTTTTTATTATACATTAGAGCATGGCATTAAAACCATTTACTCGGTCAAATTTACTTTTCAGTTTTGTACTTCGTACTAAATGTGTGGTAATAGGAACTATAATTTTGAAAACCAGATATTTCGGTAAACCGTTACCATATGAACAGAAAAATTACCAAATGAATGGTTTGAATACTGTATCCTTTGTTTTTTAGTATCAGAATTTTTTTTACCATGCAGAACGGGGATTTTACCCGAATTTTTTCTCCGTGCAGTTCCTAGCCATTAGAAATAAAAATGAAATATGAAAAATAACAGAAATAATAGTACAAAATATATTATTCGATATTTAACATTCGTTAATAGCATGGTTGCTTGTAAACAAAATGGTAAGTATATACACATTTGGTTGTACAATATTTACTGTTAACACTAGAAAGACTGAACATTGCGGTATACTAGAAGGACTAAAAGAGACAATTTGATCTATTCCAAATTGTTTGTATGCAGAATTAGGCATTCAAAATCTTAAAATATAATCATAATTAATTTGTTAAAAACATATTATAGACTTGATCTTCGAAATTCTTAAATATTTCTTTCGTTATGGTCAATGAAAATATTTGATTAAGCGGAACACAGGCTTTTCAATTATCCGTACACAAATCGCAGAATAAAAACGAACCAATCTGAATGACTTTTGATCTAATGATCGGACCTTCAAGTTCTAGGACTCATTCTTAATGGTTTGAGGGAGTGCCCTGAAATGTGATAATTCATTATTGTAGACGATACTTTAAGTTACGAAATCAGACACAGAAATGTACTTTCTCTGAAAAAGCATGCCTTTTTTTCAACGGATTCATATTTCTCACCCCAAAAATATAGGGGCTAGCTACAGTCTGGGAAATATGGTTTCAATAGTTTGGTCAGATCAGCCCTCTCAACCCTGTTTGAACCCGTTAATGTTAATTTTAGTTTTTGCGCATTTCACCATATCTCGAGAACTTTTTAAAGAAAATTTCAGAGAAAGAAAATTTTTTTTAAAAAAAACACACACTTATAAAAATTTTTCATCCAAAGGTAATTTTATGCAAAAAAATAATAACTTTTAGTAAGTATTGTATATGTTTAAAGGGTATACCTTTTAAAGCGTAACCACATTCCAGAAAAATTTAAAAATCGGTAACAGAAGTTCGAAGAAACAAAATATTTTTATTTATTGCAATTGAACAAAAATATTTGTAAATTAAACAGTTGGGTTATAACTTATTAACTAAATTCCTAAAGTTGACGTGAAATTAAGGCCTGTGAAATTTATGATGATCTCATAAAATATTTTTTTTTTCACTTTTTACATTTTTCCAGACTGTGGTCACGTTGAGGGAAACCTTCCAAAATATGTCTAACGCATTGGGGACACCCAAGTAAACCTCCAACGGTGAGCTCGAAGCGAAGTAGGAAATCTAATCAATTATCTGTCTAGCACTGACGGCAATTTACGTCAATGCTGTTTTCAGTGCGAACTGAGAGCTGTATGTGGATAAGTTATATTAGTAGATAATTTTTGAAATCCGTCGACTTGACGAGTAAAAACACTTAGTCGGTGAAAGTTAAGTAGATTTAAAACTTTAATATGGGAAAAGCAGAAATATGACAAAAATGTGAAATTTTGCAATCGCTTTGCTTAATTCTTAAAGTGTGGTTTTATTAGAAAATTTTTTGCTTTATTTTTAAAAATAAAAAAATTATCGAATTGTTTTGTTAAAGTAAAGAAAATTAACAATTTAAACAGAACAATTAATTTTATTTTTCATAAAATATTTCCTTTAATATACGAGTTTGAGTTTACTAATAAGTATATTAAGTTTATCATAATCAATTTCTCAGCAGAAAAAATCCAGAGTATTATATTAGAGCTATCGATCCAACTATAAAGTTTTATGAGGACATTCCATGTTAATAAAGTCCTGGAATAAGACGATACTTTCTTAATAAAATGTATTTACGACACTGATTACGTCAGGTTGGAAGTCATATATCATTATTACTTTATTAAATAATAGTTCTGGTGGAAATTTATTGTTTGAAAATACGTTTTAAAGAGATCGGTTTGCAAATTAATTGAAACTTACTTTCTTTACATTTATATTTTTTACAACTGTACTTCGACTCCACCCTTAGCGACGAAAATTGTTTTTGAATTTCTTTTAATTCATTCATTTTGTTTAGTTATTTCGAATTGCAAAAAAAAAAAATTTCATGGAATTGTTTATCGCTTATCTTATTTAACAAGGATCTACCGGTGAAATAGTTAAGCTAAGTTTTCTTTTCTAACTAAAATTTTTATTTAATTATTTTGCTCAGTTATTTCGATTTGCAAAGATTTTCTTAATTATACATAAATTTTTACATTTAAAATTTTTTTAATTTATTTCATTTAGTAGTTTCGATTTGCAGAACTTTTCTTCGAATTACTTAATAATTTTCTAATTTATAATATAATTCATTTATTTCATCCAGTTATTTCAATTTACAAAGTGAAATTTATCTCGCAGACTGTCGGAAAAAAAGGGGTGAGATTTAGTTTAAAAATATGTTATAAATATCCTTTGTTTTTTTCACTTTAAAAAAAACATATTTTCTTAAGATCAGATCATATTCTTATTTTTTTTTAAATATAAACAAATATAACATCTTACCTTCAAAATCTGTACGCATTCTCATTTTGTATGACTCTTGTTGCTGAATTTTATTAACAAGGTCATTTGTCTATGGGCTATGTTGCTTTTAAGAATACACAAGATTCTTTTAAATGGTAATCATGACAGTTTCTTACAGTACAAGTTCAATGATGAAAAAACATGATCACACGCGCATGGAGACCCAAACATTGTAAGCAATGATATTACACATTTTTTTAGATCTCAGAAAACTTTTGAGGAAGATCGTTCCATTGTTAATGGATTAAGTTCTTTGAATTATGGGTGTCATATCCGCTCACTCCAGTTTTTCCAATGTTTCACCTAATTTAACAAATTTTTCAACCCATAAAGAATTTTCTTGAAATTCTATCAATTCCACTTCCAAATGGTTAATATCCAACCTCTCAAAAAGTAATACTTTAATTTATACATTTTCGCAATGTGAAGTCTTGAAATAACGTTATCTCTAAATCTCGGAATTGAGAAAATCATGCTAATACCATTTCCTTTGAATAACTTTTGAGTATATTTCCTCTGTCATCATATGATAATTTATCGGCAAAAAAACCGGTGTTAATTCCAAGTGTCTTTTAAGCAAATTGAAAAATTTAAACTTCCTTGTTTCAAGATCTTCGGAGGAAACGTCAATTTTGCGCTCTAATGATGATATGATCTCAAACAATCTGCTTGTCGTTCGTTCTTTTCCCTGTAATTCCCTATTTATATCATTTTATGAAACTGTAAAGTCGTTCAAAAACATTAAATCTCACTTAACCAAATTGGATCCATGAGTCGAGGAAATTCTTGCTTCTTTTCAGATATAAAAATTTGAATTTCGTCTAAAAGTTCAACAAATCTGTAAAAAACTCGGTTATACTAATGGTTGAACTTACATAATCCAGTAATAAAATCAAAAAGAATACTTTTTCATAACAACTCTCGCTTTCTTTAGCATTTTATGAAAACAGACGATTTTTATTATTTTAAATAATTCTAACGCAGGTGTTAAAAAAAGTTATTAAATAACAAAAAAAAATATTCAATAAAGTATTTAAATTACAAAATTAAATACTTTAATAGCTACTTCCAGATTTTTATTTGTTTTATATGTTTTTTTTAGAATCACGTCTAGGCAATTCAAGTGTAAACAATTCCCTTTAATTCTTTTTATTCCTCTTTTCCTATTCGCGATCGCAACGCTCGAGTACGCCGTCTAGCGGGAGCCTGTAAATATCAGACATTAATTTATCACGTTTTCATTTAGTTCCATCGAAATCATTGACAGAATCAGACGCCATTTTTTAACAGCAAATAAGAAACAAAATTTCCCTAAGGAAAAGGCCGATAAACTTGAAAAAAATCTCCAGAATATTAGTAAATCTTTCAGGAACAGAACACGCCAAACATTTGAAGAAAAATTCCTCAATAATTTTTAATTTCTATTATCAACAAACTTGCAACTGATGACTTCCGCTTTCGGATACTGTTACAGATGTGTGTATTAAGGTAAAATGCATTTCTTCTGTCTTCAATTCATTACTAATTAAAGTGAAGTCAACATTGCTTTCGTCATTCCAGTGAATAAATATGAATTCAGAACATACAGAATTGTAATTGTTATAGCATATTCTTCTTCGTTATAGAATAGTATATATTTCTGTATCCATATAATTCGGAAAACAACAATAAAAAATTATCCAAATTACTTGAAATAGTGCCATTTGTGCTGATTCTTAATTAATTTTAATCGTTTTCTTGGTAAGTATTTTTTAGTTTTGAAAGAATAAGTTCAACTAGAATTCAGCTATTCTGTTTTTAGCTACATATTCAAATTAATATCAATTATAAAATTTTGCTGTGTAGTATGTTATCTAAAAGTAATGAAGGGATAAACTATGTATCTATTATTTGAGAATAAAGTTTTCAAACAAGGAACTTATTTTGGAATTGTGTCCGGGAATTATAACTCAGGTAAGTGCAATGATTTTTACAATAAAAAATTTGCCTGTAAATATATTTTTTTTCATTTGATGATGGTTCTCTACAGAATGGTTTTTTACGTCTGATCAAGAACTATAAGAATAATAAAAAAAGAAACAATATGAAAGTTTTTATTTCAATGTAAAGAATTCTTAAAATCGTTTTTTCATCCTAAGAATTCTTTATTTTCCGTTTTTTAGTTTATAATTTTTTGATAAAAATTGTTCTCAAAATACTTTTTTTTTAAAATTAAATGGTATAACATTATGTGTTTATGTATACTTCTTGTATATTCCAATGTTTGAAGTAATATGATTCAGAAAAGTATGGAATAAAAATTCGATACTTACGTATTAACGCCACCACCGCTACAGATTTGGCGGTTTTTAAATACCGCTAATCTACACTTAAAATTTTTGCGACAATTCATAAAATAAAACACTTTATTTAAAATCAAAATAGTCAATCGGATTTTAATGAAAATGAGCCGATATAGAGTTTAGCATAGATTCAAAACAATCATATCGCTATATGAACTCTGATAAATAAGATTCCAAATGAAATAACATTTCCAAAACGTACGTTTACCAAGATAAAGTTTTATGTTGTGGGAATTGGTACATTTTCGTTTTTTCGGTAAAATATTTTCCTCCTGAAAAAATAAAATTGCATCTTGTTTTGTTTTTGGCAAATCCCAAAGACGAATTTTTGTAGCACTAAAAATGGCGACAAAAAAGAATTGCTTTTTGTTTTTGTTTCGTCAGCATTCTTTATTTTACGTTTCTTAGTTTCTAAATAATGATTTTTATTGAAACTTGAAATTTTTTGATAAAAATTGTTGTCAATTTCATTAATTAATTGTTAAATTTCATTAATTGTTAAATTTCATTAAATTATGAGGCTTATGTATACTTTTTGTTCATTTTAATTTTTGAAGTAATATGATTCTTAAAACTATAGAATGTAAAGTTTAAATGGGCCTTTCATATTATATCATTAAATTTAGTAAAACTATTTCTCGGGTGTGGGGAGAGAGGTACCCCGACATAGAGTCGAGTTAACATGTCTTATATACTAGTGAATTGTAGTTGTAATTTTGTAGTGGTAGATACGCTACAGTACTCCCCCACCAGAATTATAGCTGTGATAGAATTCGATGAACGAATACCACTAGTTGATTCATTGCTGTTTTTGTGAGAAGTCGGGAGAGCTGTATTAAGATCACCGTATTTTTTGAGTGCTGAATGTGAGAGGTGCATTAACTTCACGGTCGTAGTCGCTCCCCTGTTGCCGTTAGCAGTCGAGTAATCACAAGTATGCAAGCCGACGTTGTGCGTGATCGAGACGAGACTGAGTAGCAACAGTGCGAGGAGGTGGATAATGTCGCAGTCACAAGTAGCAAGTCAACTGTTCAATGTGGATCATCCATCGAACTAGGCGTTACTGTCTAGGTGGGCGTGTTCATATCGAAGTGGGCGTTACTGCCAATGTAGGCGTGTTCATATCGATGTGGGCGTTACTGCCATGGTAGGCGCGTGCACATCACGTCCGGGTCACCAATGTGGGGAGAGTAGTTATCGACCATGTCAACCGTCATCTATGAAAAGGTACCCCGACATAGAGTCGAGTTAACATGTCTTATATACTAGTGAATTGTAGTTGTAATTTTGTAGTGGTAGATACGCTACATCGGGCATTAGGTTTTAACTCTTATAAGAATATACATATTTTTTTCTGTTAATGTACAAATATTTTTCCGATGTGTTTTGGATATTTCTTCTCTAATAAAAAGAGATACCATTTTGTTTTCGTCTGCATAAGAAAGAATATCAAGCATTTTTCTTTTTTAAATTTAATTAGCCACAATAAAGAAGGAACGTTGCAATGCTACGTGCTACATTAACGACGTCTCTAGAGTAACTGAATGACTGTTCATATAGAAATCGCAGGTATTAGTCTCATACAACAACGCCCCCTATAGTTCGTTGCGATCGCGAATCACAAATTTCAAATAGAATATTACCAAAAATCTCGTGTTATATAGGAAATCCAGTATAAACTAACAGCCAACAAGGAAAGTAACATATATCTCATGCCCTCTCTCAAAACGCGTGTTAAATATTGTTTAACTTCATTCAACATCATGGTTTCGTTTTATTTCCTTAAATAATGTAGTATAGTCCAATCAGATGATTAATAAGTGTTTCAACAATTTTTTATATTTCTTCTTTTTCGTATTAGCAGTTTAAATAATCTTTATATTTTCGATAATAGATTTTATCCGTGAGATTTTTTTTTATTAGATAATTAAATATTGTTTGTAATTACTTTATCTTTACATATAATAAAAGGAAGAATTTGTGAGTGCGTGCGTTTGGTGTCTGTATACAGGGTCAGGTAAATTGTTAATCATTAATAATTGTACGTATGAATGGCTCCCGAACTCCCTTTATATTAAGAGAAGTAATTATAAACAAATTTGAGGGCGCACGATGTAGCAATATATGTTCCCATTAAAAAAGCACTTAAAGCTTGTTGTAAGTCGGTGAACCATAGGAGTTGTGTGTCCGTTAAGGCTAAATTACAGGAAGCAAGTATGCAAGTTTAAAATTATACTTATTAAAAATAAAAAATTATTTGCTTTATGAAATTGTAACGTAAATTAAATATTCCTGTGCTTAAAACTATTTTTTTTTTATAAGTGCGAATAAAAGCGTTAAAACGGAGAAATTATTGCTCATATTCTGTACCCATAATTGACCTCATATCTCCCCTTAATATTAACCTGTAATTTTCAAACTTGATCTGATATTATATTATGATATACTATATAACATTACCTAATGAAATAATTATAAGCAAATTAGGTGCTAAAAATGTGGTACTATATGGTGCCAATGGAAAACTATATTTACTAAAAGTTAGCGGAAAAAAAATAAATAGTCTTAAAATAAAAAAATAGCATCAGGCTAAAACTAAAATGTATCTTTATTTTTACGATTTTCTAAAATTCATGTCTTCTTCGTTCCTAACTTAACCCTGTTGAAGGCCGTGGTAAGTATACTCACCACCATGTTTTACCACTTTTAATTAATTTTCCAGTTTCCATTTTTCAATAACTTGAGCTTTCTTGAGATGAGTTTGAATATAATTGGTAACCATTTGTCACTTTTAAAAAACGTATAAAAGTTATAAAATACATAATTCCTTTTGAAGTTTGTAGCATTTAAGGAGTGTATTTTATAAATAAAGAAAAATAAAAGTCAGTAAGTTCCTAATAGATCATGTTAAATATATTTACCACCAAAACAAATGGCATTTTTATAAACTAAATGAGTTTTTTTTTTTTAATATCAATTACTGTTCTTAAAACAATTTCAATTCCAAAAATACTTTAATTTACCTTTACTAGAAATAAAGGGCCCGTTATAGGGTTAACCCTATGGTACACCATACCTGGCTGTCCAACTTATAATAAGCTTTAAGTACTGCCCTGTGCTTTTCCCATGGATTTACATGATTCGAATCATATTGAGCCACAATATGGGAAATTTTAATTGTCTAAAACTATTTCCTTTGGAACGGGAGTATATTATATTTGGTCGTGTTAAAAATCTATGGCTGAATCGTCAGAACGAAATTTAACTTTAAACCTGGTCTAAACCACGAAGTTAAACAGAGCAGCATTGCAGAAACGAAGTTTAAGGAAAAACACGGTACTAAAGATATAGCTCAGCCTTACCTAAGTTAATCCTACTCTAGGAAGTTTTAAACCAGGCAGATTGAGTTTTAAACCTCTATCTTCTGTTTACAATCGAAGCATGCTTATCTCACTTTCGTGGATGTTTTATTCTGTATTGTATTAACAGTTTTAAATTATAAATACGTTTGTATTAATGGGGAATTATGATAGAAATTTGAGTAGTGAACATTGTATGATATTTTCTGGATCTTCTAGAGTGTTTATAAAATCATATGAAAGAATGCATCGTTTGGATCTCAGATCAGAAATTTGAAACAGCGATGAGTGAATTGAGCTGCTGTCGAGGAGCAATCGGGCAACCCCGATGCTTGGCACAAAAAATATTAGGCATCATTCTCCACGGATTGGTTCCGGAAATCCATTCGCGATCGCAACACTCGAATACGCCATCTGGAGAGAGACCGGTTTCATGCCTTCAGCCCTTCCCTCTCCTCCTTTTTTCAGTTGTATAGGAATGTACTACGATATTTTCCCTTCTCTTAATATTTTTCCTTTTTATATAATAAAAGTATTTCTTAAAATCTCCATGATACTTTTCTTTAGAACTATGTTTAATGTAGTTTTCAGTTCCATATAGTTTTTCAAGTTAAAGGATTTTAATCTATATGAAAATCAAGAGAGAAACTAACGTACTTCCTTCCTCTATGACTTTCCACACGCTAATGGGGAAAGCATGTGAAGTGTTGCCATAGGAAAAGAGTTCTGCTCTGCGCCACCTGCAGCCCATTTCGATCGCCAATGGTAAAAGCCATTTTACCATTGGCCATTTTTTTTTTTTTAGTATGTGTTTTTGATTTAGTTCGTCAACCAAGCAAAAGTTGCGAATGCACAAAATTTTCGAAAGCTACCAAGTGGAGCAAAAATAAGCAGTCGAAACTGATTCTATTTAGAAACCAAAACAAAAGCTTTTTCACGTTTTATAAAATTTAAAAATTTAATCGCATTTCTTCAATTAAAGTTTTAATTGACCATGTCAGATATACTTGAAATTGATGGAAGTACACTTGAAGGAGTATAAAATAGATTTTTGCTTCTGTTTACGAAAATATATTTAGTTAATTCGTTTGTAAATAATTATGTGAAAAGTTTATTTTTTAATATTGAAAGTTTGTTATTTTATCAAATAGTCAAATTTAAAATAATTTTTATTTTATTATTAATTAGAATTTTATTTACATCGTATGTTAAAATGATTACATATTAATGAAAAAAAGTTTTAATTTTTTTGTAAAATAAATCATTTTAATGATAAATCTATACTAATAAATGTTAAAACAACAATATTTATTAAGGCATATCTTTAAAATACTGTACAAATGAGATGAAGAAAATAGCAGGATAAATAGCTGTTTTAAAATTACTGTTAATCAAGAAATTTTATTAATACAATAAACAACTAATTTTAAAAAATGGGAATATTTCCGTATCGATCTACAATCACCAAGGTGCGAAATAGATTTTAAACTTTCAAATTTTTTATTCAAAAAACGTGCATTTTTGCAAGGGATGGTTAGGAGTTATTCCTTTCGAGTTGATCTCTTTCTGTGACGTTTTTTTTTTTTTTTTGGTTTCTCGCAGGAAATTCAGATGTCCGGAAGTTTCCAAGACTTTGCGATTATTCTGCCACAGACCACGATACGGAAATCTCCCCAAAAAAATTATAAATACTTTAATTTGCAATCCCTGGAATATCTTTTAATTCTTTTTTCTTGCTTCTTTAATTCTTCATTTAAATTCATTTTATTTAAGCGAAAAATATAATAGACATGTAAACAAACTAGTCAAAATATGTACAATCTTATATCTCTTAGTTTGTGAACCAGTAACTAAGCATTCTTATAAAATTTCACTCTATCAACTGATGAGGATGCTCTACCTGAAATGCTAGACCTATGTATCTGTATAGGATGTAGGTGAAATCGGGATTATCTCCGTATCGGAATAATCCCGATCAGACGGAGAATTTTTTTTTTGTATCAGAATAATCAGAGAGTCTCAGCAACCTCTGGGCAGAAATAGAAGGCATCACAGAAAGGGCAAGAGTATAAACTAGTATCCATGCTTAGGCAAACCTATACCTGTTGTTTGTTTTTTTTTCTTTTAAAGTTTGCAGGTTTAAAATGCCTTCGCATTTTGACAAGTGCAGTTGCGTGACCAAGCACAATATGGAAATATCCCTGCAAAATGTTTTCAAAAACTTTTTAAAACTGCTTATAAATATGCATAGAGTATTATATTTAAGATACACTGTGTGTATTAATTTTTTTTTTTTTTAAATGTCAACATCAAATTTTTACTAATTTTCATTTATCTTATTTATAGGGAGGTCAAATTCTGAGAATGTCTTTGGCCTTTAGTGTTTTGCTAAAAAAACCTATTAGAGTATTCAATATAAGATCAGGAAGAAGCACTCCAGGTCTCAGGTAGAATCTATAATCAATTTCATGGTAACTTAAAATTCATTCTTTATTTTTTAAATATATATGATATAGTTTAAATAAAATGTCATTTAATGTTTTGTTAAATTTAAAAGGGCTACCATCCTGTTACCCTTTGATCCCAATAAATGCATCCATCTTGCCCATTTTATATATAAAAAGGGTGTATGCCACCGTCTCTTAAAGCATAGCCAACGAAAGTCAATGCCTCCCAGCAGGTTTGTGACACCTTGCACGGAAGTGCTACCAAATGTGGTTATCAGATTTGTATTAAGAGAAAACTATTGTAAATAGTTAGAACTTTTTTTGAGTAAAGTAAAATATTTTTTTCTGGCACTCAAATGTTTTTAAGTGGTAAAGTTTTAGTTTTTAATTTGAATAAATTTAAATAACATTTAAGCACCAAAAGAGCATACGTGTGAAAACATTTTTATGTTTGCTAGAAAAAACCACTACCTTTTTGCCAAAAAATGCACAAAACCTAATAAAAAATGCTGGCATAGAAATGAATATTTTTCAGAGTGTTGTAAAGTTGCCAACAAAGGGTAGTAAAATTGACCTGTTTTTCTACAATCTAAGATACAACATTGTAAAAAAGGCAGTCATTTTTTTTTTCATATTTTATGTTAATTTTTTAAGAGAAAGCATTTTATATATGAAACATAATTTAATCACTAGCAATTTTTGTGTTCTATATATTTTAAAAATAAGATATGTTTTTGGTAAAATTTCCTATTTTCTCTAATTTTTACTGAAAATGTTCAGTTATTGGATTTTTAAAATAAGAATTAAAAAGTAAAAGGAAAACACTTTTCATTCATAGAAATGAATTACTTTTTAGAAATATTTTTATCATTCCTATGGGCATTACTATTGTTTATTATTAAAAATATATAACTGGAAAATCATTTTTCTTCTTTATCTTTTCTTCTCTTTCTCTATTTTTGTTTAATTTGTTTTCTCTTTTCATTTAAATTATGCCTTTTAGCTTTACTTTTTAAGCTTTTTTCTTTAATTTCATAATTAAATATTTTTACAGATATAATTGTTATTTCTTTTAGACCTCAACACCTTGCTGGTGTCAATCTTGTTCGTGATTTATGTAATGGCCGACTTGTAGGTAATGCAGTCGGCTCCACTGAAATAACATTTCATCCAAATGACATTAAATGTGGGAAGTATTCTGCTGATCCTGGTACAGCAGGGTAATTGTATACATTTAATTATGTATTAGATAAGTTGATAGTTTTTTTTTTCCTTTAAGTACTTTGGCAGCACTAAATAATAATAGTTATTTTGTGCTGCCATTTTAAATAATATCTATATTTACAGCAGTGAATGTTATGTATGTGTGTTAGAATTGTTCTGAAACTTAAGCACTTATTTTGGATAATCAACTGAATGAATTCCAGTATACCTAAATAATTGCTAAGCCTCTATTTATAGAATTAATGTGAACCTTTCAAAAATCAGCAGATTACAGACTCAAATTTAAGAATTAGCAGTTATTTATTTACTATGAATTATGATAGAATGAATAATGTGGACCACTATAATAGTTCCACTATCTTTGATTCATAACTTCTACTCTGATTTGCTTTTATCTGCCCAAAGAAAAAAAATTATCTATTCTTGCCAGGGTTGGGTTTTTGACGTCAAAAAGTGGTTTTTGACATGACAAGGGTATAATACTGGTTTAAACCGTCAAAAACCCGTCAAAAATGTCAATAAATATAATTCAAATAAATATAATTCATAAATATAATACGTCAATAAATATAATTCATATTGTTTATTATATTTATTTATAATTATTACACTTATCATTTTAAAACAATTTTTACCTCTTAATTTTTTCCCCCACTTGTATTAAGAATACAAATAATGCATATCTTGAAAGCAAGAAGTAATTATTCAACAGCTGAATATTTAGATATTCAACAAAACTATGTATATAGTATTCAGCAAAATGTAATTCACAAGTATTTGGATAAACTAAATTTTCAGCATAGTAAATGAATAGGCTGAATATACTGTAAATCAACACTAACTACTCTGTGTATTTAACAGAAAGCACTTAAATTTGTATTGTCTTATGTTAAAAAGATTATTAAGAAGATTTAAAAGAATATTAAAAAGATTTTTCTTTAAAAGATGTCTAATGTGCAAAACTGCTAATGTTTATCTTTAAAAATGTCTAATTTTTAGTATAATCTATACTATACACTAAATTTGGTTATAAATAAATTTCTTAATAATATCACTGCAGATTTTCAATAACACATGAAAATGAATACATAATATTACAAAAGATGTGAGCTTTCAAAAGTACAAGATTTTGGTTAGGTACTATTCAAAATATAAGTGTTTCTTCAAAATTTTAAATTTATTTTTTCTAGAACATAGTTAGAAACACTATCCTTTATAAAAAATATATAAATTTTATGTATTAATTAAATTTCACATATGAATATAGGTTTTTGACATTTTCGACATTTTTGACAGTGAGGTTTTTGACGTGACGGTTTAAACCATGGTTTAAACTGTCAAAAACTGTCACATGTCAAAAACCTGCCAACCCTGATTCTTGCCCTCTGTAGAATGCCAAACCCTAACTAATGAGCATCACATCAATGTAAAAGAATTTAGAATGTTTAACTCCAGAATTTTTATCTTAAATTTTTAATAAACGAAATTGTTTCTGAAAGTCATTAGATTGTCTGTAGTCATTAAAATTTGAGTAACTTTGGAGGAACAAAAATTGATACATTCAAGCATTTCAAATCATTTTAATTATTAAATTTATCTTTAAGGCAAATATAAGGGGAACTGCAATTAATTATTTTGCAGAAGTCTATCATTTTCATTGTTTAATTTAGCACTGTTTATTTGATACTGTGAAAATGTCATTCTCTCAAGTAAAATAACATGCATACAAAGATAAGGTGTTTATATTTGAAAGATGTATAATATAGATCAATGGTTTCCAACTGGCGGCCCGGGGCCGCATCCAGCCCGCAAAGCCTTTTTTTTGTGGCCCGTGAACTAAAATATATTAGTTGTCAATTTTTTGTGGACAATTTTCGTAAAAAATCTATATGGGTTTAAAATACTTTTCTAGTTAATAAAAACCTAATTTCTTCGTTTCTGTGAAATTTAGCTTACCAACAGTGCAAAAAAAAAAAAAACAATTTCAGGTTTTGCATCCAAGAAAATATTTATTCAAATACAAAAATAATCGTGTATGTTGCTCTTTTTTATTTTATTTTTTTTTTGTATTTTGTGAAATTTAGCATATGTCTATCAGACACTTTCTAGAAGAAATTCTCCAATTTAACTTTTTGAAACCACTCATTTTGGACAAAAATATTTACACACACATTTGTAAATTTTAAATTTAAAATGTAAATATCTATTCTCTGGTGGTTGCAGCAGACAAACCCCAATTTTGTTATTGAACATTTTGTGTGCTACTATGCAAGTTTTAATACCAACCTTTTAAAAGTTGTATATCTTAACAATTAGATATCTGTTGCACATTAAGTGTTTACTACATGGGTGCACACTGAAGTTATTATATTTTTAATATGCAATTAAATATTTTTTAAAATCTACTTCTTATTTTAATTTCTAATTCAATACTTTTGTTTTGTACAACTTGGTAAAAATCTGACAATAATATTTAATGTTCTTCAAACACAAATGAGTCCTACATAAAATTTTGATAAAGTTGCGGCCCGCCATTTGATTTGTGTTTTTAATTGTGGCCCCCGGCCTCATGTAAGTTGGAAACCCCTGATATAGATCATATATGATACAGTAAGATGTTTATATAAAAGTTATAAGGCTATGCAGTTGAGCAATTTTAAACTTCAGTGAAATAAATACATTTCTCTATTTTTAGTTACCTTGTGTAATTGGTGCATATTTTGGTTTATTTTTTGGTAATATGATATCAGAAAAAAACAAAAAGACTTTCATAAAGTTTTATTGGTATTGAGAAGTCTTGCTGCTATGAATGTCCAGTTTAAATAAATCATTTTAATATATCAATCAAGAATTCGTTAATCTGATAACCTTTACTTTCTATTTCTTATTAATGTTTGTTAAATTAAATTTAAAGATGAGGTTTTTAAAAGACAGTAGATGTGCTCTTTTTTTTCTCATCAGAGAGGGCATTTGAGAAATATGTTAAGTACATAAATTTAAAATCATGTTTGCAATTAAAGGGCAATACCACCTTTTAAAAATCTCATATGCCGGCTTTAAAAGCATTTGACTCAAAACAACCAAGCGTTCTAATAATTTTAGTTAATGTAAATCTTAGTCACTCGCAATTTTGAGTAATTTTCATTAGTAAAAAAATTTTAAAACTGGCTTTTACAGACATAACATATTTTGTTACATCTGTAATAGCCAGTTAATAATTTTTTTTTAAAAATTTAATTTCTAAAGATTTTTAAAAGTTTTAGCAAGTGTAAATTACACCAAGTGTTTTTCTAATAATATTTATTGAAGTGGTTAATTTTTTTCACTGTGCCTTTATTCTGCCATTTATGATTGTTGCACTTAAGGCTGCGAATACAACAGTCATAAATGGCAGAATCGTCCTAAATTTTATTTTAAATAAATATAAATTTGTTTTCTAATCTGTTACCTTTTTATTTAGAAATACTCTGTTTCTTTTGTATTTTGATGTCCTTGTATTTTTTGTAATTAAGTAGTTTGTTATTTTTACATTACAAATAAAATCTCTGATGTTATATTATTAAATGCTTTAATATTAAATCTTATTACAGGAGTATTATGCTGTTATTCCAAGTATCGTTACCTTGCCTCCTCTATGGACGTGGTCCTTCAGAATTAGTATTGAAAGGTGGTACAAATGTTGATATGGCACCTCAAATCGACCATACTCTCATGGTATTTCAATAAACTTATAAATGTGTTCACTTGATTTGGGATTTATTTTATTAATTTAACTGTTATTGTATAATTTAATGGTGTAAAAATATTAAACTTTTTAAAAAAATTTATGTAATATATAAATATTGCATGAATAAAATACATGTTCTTTCTTATTTTCAAATTTTGTTGTGTTGATTTATTTTGATATTTTGCTGCTTTTATAGTAATTTCTGAAAACTTTTTAAAACCAGAAGTAACTTATACATAATACATATGTAACCGTATAATATGCAAGTTTACATATGTTTGCAAGCAATATATAGTATATACTATATGGCAATATATAATCAATATATAATACGTAGCAATATGCAAGCTTATATATGTGCAGTAATATAATATATATATATATATATATTTGCCTGTATAATATTATAATATGTGTAAGCATTCTATTGCTTACATATAATATGCAAGCAAGCATTAGTATAAAATTTTTCTCATCTTCATTGTTTAATGAATGTAATATTCTATAACTAACTATTTTTAACCAGTTCTAATACCTTGAAAAAGAGAAATAATACTTAAAATACCAAAAAATTATTTTTTTCTGAAAAATTGATTTTTTATTGTTGTGTTAAATAATAAATGGAGCTTTTCTGATGAGTAATTTCCATTAATAAAATCCATAGTAATTATGATGTAATAGTTATTAATATTTTGGTGTAATATGTTAGAACAAAAATGTATAAAATAGTTACTTATAAAAAGATCTAATTATTTATGACTAAATATTCTTTTTTAAAAGATTATTTATTTCATATAAATAACATGAATGTTACCAAAATATTGTGAATTATTAATATATTTTTGTTTTCTTTGTACATTATAGTAATTTTATATACTGTAAGATATTTTCTCAGAAAAATAATTTTATGAATATTAAAGGTATATTCATTTTTTTTTTTTTTTTTTTTTTTTAGGTCTTTAAGCCTGTTGTAGAAAAAATGGGTATCAAGTTCTCTTGTGATATCATTAAACGGTAATACTTATTAGGGATAATAATATTATTAAACCTTTTTTATTTATTGAATAATTTGTGTAAAAAATATTGCATAAAAATAGAAGATGAGTTTTAATTCATTTGTCATTAGCAGTGAAAAATCTGTTAAGCATATTCCAAGTTTTATTGTTCTTCAAAAAAGGTTTTTATCTCTACTAATTCAACTGCAAATTCTGTGTTTTTCATTTCTTGAAGCTTTAAATTTTAAAAATATTATTGAACACTCATTTTAAGAACATGAGCATTAGTTTTGTGGATAAATTATACAAAATTAAAAATCTTTTTCCTAAAACCCTTCTTGACTCCTTTATTTAAGCAGTGTTCTCCCTAAGAATTTATGAAACGGTGGTTCACCCAGTCTGCCCTTTGATTCCTATGAATATGCCCTTTTGGTAAAAATAAACTGCCCATCCCTAAAAACACTGTTTTTTTATTCATATTCCATTCTTTTAAAAATTCATTCACTGTTTAAATAATAATTGCACGCTATACAAATTATCTGTGTTTATAGGTTTAATTCTGATTACTATTACAAATATTTTTTTTGTTAGGATTATTCTCAACTCGTTAAATTTTTATAAGTACAGTGGAAAGTCGCGTATCCGGAATCGACGGGACTTTCCGAAGTCCGGATAATCGATTTTTCCGTATAATAGACCCCCAAGGTAAACAGAGATTAAAATGATCTGAATCTAAGAAGCAGAAATTAAATAACATTATTTTTCGGGCAATAATGTTTTAGTATTAGAATGATATCTTATCAATCAAAACAAAATATTAAAAAAAAAATAATTATTGCTATTATAAAAATAAATATAGGAAACTAAAAAAATTTACAGTTATGAAAATACTAATTGCTCTCTCCGCCATTTTGAACTAGAACGTTTCAAGCAAGAAGGGGAAATTCCCGTCATTCATAGTGAAGGTGAAGAAGCAAAATTCATTTCCTTCTTACTTGTCATTCAAGTTGAAGGGGGGGAAGTGACAAGTTCTTATTTTCTCTCCTGTCATTGGCTATCAATCAAGCATAAAGGCGTGGCATGCTGATTGGGTTCTCTTTATTTTTTCTTGTGTGACTGAAGGGGATTCCCCCTCCACTTTAACGTTTGCTGTGTTTACCCTTTTTCACAGTACTATTTCCCTAACACTTTATCAAAAAGGTTCCAGGAAATGCCTCTTTTACTAGCCAGCTGCACAGGAAAGAAGGGGGGAGGGGACTCAATTGTGCTCTTTTGAAAACAAATCTCCCCCCCCCTTTCCTGCATTCCAGAGGAGGAGCTTTACTAATGGTATGGTCTTGGTAGATCTTCTGTTCTCTTTTCTGTTGATTTATGGGTTTAATGCATAGATCACTAGAAGCTAAGAAAGGAAAAAACCTGTCAAAATACTTTTTTTTTTTTTTTTTTTAAGAGAGTGGGGAAGATGAAGAAATGTTTGTTTATTTTGATTGTTAAAAAGTGTCCGGGAAATTGACCCTTCCGGAAAAGGGACGTCCGGATATGGGACGTTACACTGTATCTCTTTTTGCAGTTAATAATAAATTTTTGAATGGTTTTAATGTTGAAAATTATTATTTAAATAAATAATTTTTTATTTTGTTGTAAAAAAGACTACTTCTAATGTTCATTTTCCTCCTCATTTTCTTTCAGTTTAAAATATATAAAAATCTTATCAATTAATAATTTATTTTAGTTTTCTTTTTTTGGAAAGAATTTATACCCAGAGATTATCTATTAGCATGCCTTTATTTATTTTTATAAACTAAAATTTTTTCTTATAATGAGAGTGATTCATTTTGTTGAAGTATACACATATGATATAAGAGAGTAATTTAAAAATTGTTGAAGATAAAATTCAGTTATTACATAATGTTACACATTTTAATAAATTTTTAAGGTGTTGAATGAAATTTTTAAGGTGTTGAACCTTTCAAAACTTATAGTGCCTTTTTTATTTTTAGGTTAAACCCTGATTTAAGCCACCCACTATTATATTCTGCAATTTCTAGATTTAGATATTCCTATAATGTATATGACTAATTTCTGTATTTTTTTCAAACATTTTTAGGGGTTATTATCCCAAAGGTGGTGGAGAGATCCGTGTGAAAGTGTCTCCTCCAAGCTTACCATTACAGCCCATAGAGCTGATTGATCGGGGATCCTTAGTAACTATTCTGGGAAAAGCTTTTGTGGCTGGAGTACTTCCTGTAAAGGTTTGAAGTCATTCCATTTATACCTTTCTTAAGAAATTACTGAATATGTTTAAACTTTTAGCATCCATTCAAAATTTCATAAGGGTTTACTTCAAGTATTATGAGCATATTTTGGCAGCAAAGATATGCAAATCAAAACCCTATCCTATGCTTTTGTAAGAAAATTGCACCATTGCTTCCCTGGTTTTTGCTTTAAATTTGACTTTATTGTAGCTGTCTAATTTTAGGATTGCATTCAAATAAAAAGATGTGTAACTTAGCATAAAACAAAATTTTTATTTTGAATCATTTTATAAAATTTAAGGTTAAATATTTTTTTTAGGAATCTTTTGTGTTTAAAACTTTTCAGCTCTGACACTGCAAAGAAATTTTTTTTTCTAAATTTTTCTTTCCTAAAATTTATGTTTTGAGTCATTTTATAAAATTTTAGGTTAAATATTTTTTAGGAATCTTTTGTGTTTAAAACTTTTCAGCTCTGACACTCTTCAACGAATTTTTTTTTTCCAAATTTTTTCTTTCCTCAAATTTAACTTTTATTCAAAAATTTAAATTTTTCCACATGTAATTTTTCATTACAATTTAAAATTATGCTTTTTGCAAAAATTTTAAAACTTTAGGAAATTTAATGTCTTGCATAAGCATTAGTCTTTCTCCTCTTAAACTTTGCCAGCAAATCATGAAGATATTTGAGCGTTGACAACATTTCTTAAGATTATGAAGTCTTTCTAAGTATTTTGAGGATTTACAAGAAATGATTTTATACATATCAATGAATTGTGAAATTACATTAAGAATGAGAATCCCCTTAAAAAAATTGCTACCCTTTTTTAACATTAAAATTTCCTGCAGTGATTAGGTTAACCAGCTTTAATATTGCTGACAGTATTTTCAATTTTTTTCATGTATTATTACAATTTAAAAAGATTTTAAAAATTTCATGAACGAACTAATAATTAAGTGTTGAAAAACCTTGCCCTGTTTATCAAATAAAATTGTAATAATCTTTTATGAACCCTCTTCTCGTTTAACAAATGTAGTTTAAGAACTAAACTAATTCAAAACAAGCTCCCAAAAAATACAATGTGAATAAACAAAGCAGGAAAAAAACAAAAATATTGGCAAAACTTTGCCTAGTATGTTTTTAACTGAAATTTTGGAAAATGAAGTTCAAATAGTACATAGTTCTATATAATCATTACTTTATGGTAAGTTGTTTTTTAACATGTTTATATTCACTTATAAAAAGTTTTGAAAGTATAAATTTGGATTTTAGAATGAATAAGATGCAATAATTGGGGATTAATCTGATGTTTCAAGGGAAAAAATATTTTCAAAAATAAAAAATTGATTTTAACATTCATAATTATACACATTTTAATTAAGGTTTATTTATAAACTAAATAATGTGATTGTAATTCCACATATTGATAAAAAAAAACTCATCTATGAAATGATTAAGATCCTCTTTTCACAAAGTTCTTTACTTTCAGATGCACCATAGTAAAAGATAATATGTATTTATTTTTTGTGAAAATTCATGCGTCGATTTTCTTCTATTTTATTTTATAATTTCATAACCGTCTTTGAACAGGAGTGCCCAATTTTGGGTTTATGACTACTATTGTTCAACTTCATAACCTTGTAATTTTTAACCCAATCCAGAAGACAAAGAAACTGCTTGATTAAGCGTTGGGAGAAATTTCACCTTCCTCGAGGAATTTTGATGAACTAATCCGCATTTGCATTATGTGGAAATGAAAATAATGGGAACCTCCTATGGATAGCCTGATGCCAAGGGGACTCTAACCCCTGATCCGTCTGCCACTGAGGACATTTTGCATCAGCACTGTGGTCGGTGGGAGCAGGGTGCGGAATTCGTATCGACCAGCCATCACTGAGATTCGAACCCGGTTCACCTCATTGGGAGGCTTACGCTCTATCCCCTGAGCCACTATACTCGATTTTCTTCCATTGAAATAAATAGGGAAAACTAAAGGTAGAGATTTCCCACTTATAACATGATCTCATCATTAGAACAAGAATTATCCTGGAACAGTCATTCTACCTCTATTGGTGCTCAACCTGTTCTGATTTGTTGAGTCTAGGAGGAAGGAAGATCTCAAAACAGTTCTACCCTATTTCCAAATCCAAAATCTTATTTATTATTTTATTTTAGTGACATTTTCTGTATGTTTTTCATGATTATTATTATTAGAAATAATAATAATTATTATTTCATAATTATTATTAGATGTCACATGCAATGGCTGATGGTGCTATGCAATGCTTACAAAAACAGTATCCAACTGCACAAATAAAAATTGAGAGAATCAAAGAACCATCTCATTTAGCTGAAGGAAATGGAAGTGGAATCGTGTAAGTTATCTTATACTTAATTTAAGTTAAGTATTCTAGCTCAATTTAACTCTTCTGATCAGCTTTTTTTATTATTTCTTCTTCAGAATATTATTTATTATATCCTTCTAAGTTTCAGTACTTTTTGTCATTGTCAGTGAATTATTGTCAATGAAATCATTGTCTCACTCTACTCAATTAAATGTTTTAACTCTATCTTTGTCGCATTTTCCAGTACTGATAAACCAGTCACTCCAGTGACGACTATTATCCTTATTTCTGTCATTTTGCTTTTCCGGCATTTTCCAATTTAGAAAACAAAAATATACTTATTATGTAACTACATTGTTTTTTGCAAACACATATTTTTATTTAAAATCATTAAAATCAGAAGCAACTACTACTCAAGAAATATAATTCTCAAAATAATTAATATTCAAATTTTCAATACTCAATGGAACAATATTGCTGCTTTTTTGTATTGAGACTGCTGTCAAAAACGAGACCAAGAACAAATCAATTGTTTGTATTATTATTAATCCTTAATCTCTCCAAAGAATTACGTAGCTATCTTCATGCTAGTTTATAGACCAATGTCTTGGTCCTTTGATAGCTTAACTTATCGATCAAATAAATATTCATAACTCCAATAAAGATTAACTGTATAATTTGTCTTCATTATATTTTCATGAGCGCGTGGACTCAAAACTCTATTAACACTATTTGCTTTTCTCACCATCTGATAGGAATCAGAGTTTATACATCTTTGCCCCATTCATCATACAGCAACATGCACTACCTACTAGTTAGAACTTGTATAGCAATGAGCTCACTCGTTCTCTCACTAGACTCTAGTTATAAAAGCGCACACTAGATGGCATTGTAAGTGACTCAGAACAGCATTATTAATAATAACTATACAGGCAAAAGAAAACATCGTCCTATTCTCTAACACTGCCTCTATCTGTTTTAACCTTTTAAGTCTGTTATGCATAGATTTAAAGAAAGGGAACAAGAAGTTGTAACCTATGTGGTTTGATTAATTTATTTTGATTTTTTTCATAGTTAAAAAATAGAGTTAGAGAAAGTAAAAATTCAGTAATCAAAATATAGTTAAAAGGTCTGAGGGGGACCCTATGAAAAAATATTTTGGTTACTGCATATATTAATATAACAATGTATTTTTACAATTTTAAAAGTTATCGATTAATATGTAATTTTTATGTTAATACTTTTTTGTATAAAAATATACATCAAGCTAACGTCTTCTTTGAAAAAATTATTTTCTTTATCAAAATTTTTCCCTTGTATTTATTTTTATTCTTTATTTTCAGAATTGTTGCTAAAACGGACTCTGGCTGTTTGTTTGGAGGATCAGCACTAGGAAAGAGAGGTATATTCTCTGTTTAAATTAAATTGCTTCATTAAGGCGCCCATTTCTTTTAAAATTAATACTCAAATAAAGGTAACATAAATTTAAATTATAAGTTGCATTTTTTCTTCCTGAATATGCTTTAATTTACAGTCTTAAAGCATTTATAAAGTCAGTTTTTTTCAATGATACTAGATTTTGTGGAAGATTTTAAAAGAAAGTAACAGGTTTCTTTTTTATCTTTTTCACCTACTTTTAATTTATTTCAAGATATTTTTAACAAAAGGCAAAATATGATTTTTAAAGACAATTTAGAAAGAGACAATGTAGACTGAGAAACATAGATAGCTTTAATACTCAAACCTATTTAAAGAAGAAAAGCTGTTATTGCATTTTACTGTTAGTGCTTTATAACTCTTAAATTCTATTAAAAAAAATTTATTGTATAATTTATTTGACTTTAATCCTATTACGTTTAGTTTCTGTATGTGCTAATATTTCCGAAATTTTTTGAAACTTGTTGACTCTAAAAAAATCACATGTAATAATAATTCTATAGAATTTATTATTATGAATTGCATTTATTATAATTTTGAAAACCTTCATTTAATGTTGACTAATAAGGCCAAATTTTTTATCTTTCCAATTATTTTTTTTTAAACTTCAGTGAGCATAAAATGTTCTTTCTTTTTTTTCTGTTTAACATATTTTAACAAGTAAAACTGTTATTTTGATCATGCATTAGATCCCTCTTGTTCTCCAGCTGACTGTAAGAAATTTTTATAATTTAGCATTTGTAATAATGTCATTTGTGTCAGTTTCACTAAAAAGTCCTTAAAGGCAAGACTGTCTGATGTTTCATTTAAAAGATGAACCCTAGTCTTCTAGATTGGTTTTCTCGGCTAGAATTTGTCACATTGACATGACTAGACCTTGTGTCGTTCTCCTTTCTTTCTCTCTCTTATCTGTGTATATATACAGTGGAAAGTCGCATATCCGGAATCGGTGGGACTTTTGGTAGTCCGGATATTAAATTTTTCCGTTTAATAGACCCCCAAAGTAAACAAAGCTTAAAATGATCTAATAAACAATCTGAATCTAAGAAGCAAAAAATAAATAAACATTATTTTTCGGGCAATAATGTTTTAGTATTAGAATGATATGTAATCAATCAAAAACAAAATATTAGAAAATAATAATTATTGTTTAAAATATTGAAAACGAAAAAAAATTGACAGTTAAGAAAGCATTAATTGCTCTCTGCGCCATTTTGAACTAGAAGGAATCAAGCAAGAAGGGGAAATTCCCGTCATTCATTAAGGTGGGTAGGTGGAGATGAAAATTCGATTCCTCCTTACTTGTTATTCAAGTTGAGGGCTGGGCAGTGACAAATTCTTATTTTCTCTCCCATCATTGGCCATCAATCAAGCATAAAGGCGCGGCATGCTGATTGGGTTCTCTTTATTTTTTCTTGTGTGACTGAAAGTGACTCCCCCTCCACTTTAACATTTGATATGTTTACCCTTTTTCAGAGTATTTCTTCTTACCCTGACACTCTAATAAAATGGTTCCAGGAAATGCTTCTTTTACTAGCCAGCTGCATAGGAAAGAAGGGGGGAGGGGACTCAGTTGTGCTCTTTTGAAAACAAATCTCCCCCCTTTCCTGCATTCCTGAGTAGGAGCATTGCTTATGCTCTTGGAAGGTCTTCTCTTCCCCTTTCTGTTGATTTATGGATTCAATACATGAATCACTAGAAGCTGGAAAAGGAAAAAAACGTGTGTCCTAAGACTTTTTTTTTTAAGAGAGGGGAAGAGAATAGATGTTTATTTTGATTGTTAAAAAAGTGTCCAGGAAATCGACCCTTCCGGAAAAGGGACGTCCGGATATGGAACGTTACACTGTATATATATGTTGATCAATCAAGTTTCATTGTTTTATTTTGGTTGCTTTGTTTCGTAATTTTTGTAATGCATAATTTTGAAATTTGGTAGTAAAATTAAGCAAAATTACATTTTAGGGTGTAAGAACATTTAAATTATTGGTCTTTATTATATTTACAGAGGAATAATTTTCCTAGCTTACCTGTTATAAATTTTAATTCGATGGTATTTTATGATCTTTTGAATATTGTAGTTTTATATTACGAAAAATATGTATTGTGTTAATCGTATGTGTCTATGTATGTATATATATATATATATATATATATATATATATATATATATATATATATTCTTGTTTGAAACAAATTTAAATTACATTTTCTATAGGAGTTCAGGCAAGTGAAGTTGGTGAAAAGGCAGCAGAGGAAATTGTTGCTGACACTAAAAGTGAAGCCTGTGTAGATCGATATGTGCAAGACCAGGTTAGCATCTTTTATGTGTGAAGTTTTAATCCTCTAAATGTGTTTCTAAATACAATAATGCCAATTCTTTGTATTTAATCAAGTTAAACTTTATATTTATTGCTTTTTTAAAAAAAAATATTTAAAAAAAATTTTTTTGTTGTAAAAAAAATTTTTGAATTCAAACCTGTTTCGAATTAAGTGAAAATAGTCTTTAAAATGTAATTTACATCTAATTAATTATTTCTGTTTCTTTACAGTTGATAATTTTTATGGCATTAGCAAAAGGTGTGTCAAGGATTAAAATTGGTAAGCCAACCCTCCACACTGAGACTGCCATCCACATTGCTCAACTCATGACAGAAGTAAGCTTTTATAAGCCAAGAACTTATTTTTCTCATTTAATTATACCAAAATTAAAATGGCTGTAATTGCTGCTGTTATGGAAATAATACCGAACCCATTTCTCATAGTTCATTTAAAGAAATGTCAGAAATAGGTTTTCCATTTGATTAGTTTACCTACAAGTGAATATATTTTTTCTTTGTTTTGAACATTTCATTCCTTATTACTTCATTTTGTTTAGAGCACTGCTTTTTTGGGCTCTAAATTAACAGTGATACGTCGATCCCAGGACAATTAAAATTTTATTCGGACAACCATAAAATAATTATCAGTGGTCAACCAGTAAACAATGTAAAATACTGTTCTGGTTTCATGTTTTGATCTTTTTTTTTCACAGAGTAGCAATCATCATTTTATCACATTTATCATCAGTAGCACATTTTATCATAATCACAAGTATTACACTTTCTCTGTATTTTTAATTTAAATTCACTTAATTAACTTTTTTTAAAAAATATTATAGAGATGTGCAAATAGACCAGTGAAAATTCATACCGATTAGTAAAATCTAAGTTATTGAGCTTTTGAAACAGTGACTCATTTTTTTTTTAAATTTCTACATCTGTATAAAATAGCTTTTTAGTTTTATAGCCTTTACGTTTGACCTTCAGGGATGTGATTCTTCCGCGGATTTCCGCTTTTTTTTTTTCAGATTTTTCCATTTTTCCCGCTAATTTCCGCTGAAATTTTTTTTTTTTTGCACAAGTTAAAATATTTTATGAGGAATTAAATTTTCCACGAAGCGAAAGTATTGAAGTCCTCATTCCTCCATCAAACATTGATTTTCGTATTTACCTGATTTAAAAGTTGAACGTTGAGATTCTTAATCAGGTGATTTAAATGTCGTACATTGCGATTCTTATTTACGAGATTTAAAAATCCAATATTGCGATTTGTAATTACGCGCTTTTAAAACCCTATGTAGCGATTCGTATTCACGCGAGCTTAAAATCCAATGTCGCGATTCGTTTTTGCGGTTATAATATCAAACATCGATTTTTCTATTTATACGTGCTTTAAAAATTAAACAGTGGGATTCGTATTCGCGCTATTTAAAAATTATGCATTGTGATTCGGATTTACGTGATCTAAAAATTATGCATCATGATTTGTATTTTCGCATTTTTTAAATTCGAAATAGAGTTTCATATTCACATGATTTAAAAGCCTCATTTCGGGATTTTTATTCTCTTAATTTAAAATCATGCATGTGATTCATATTCTCTTAATTTAAAATCGTGCATGTGATTCATATTTATATATTCATGCAATCGGGATTTATAATCACGTGGTTTACAAGTTTAAAAATTGCACTTTTTTGTCAAATTTTTGTGTATATATATATATATATATATATATATTCATTCTTGAATTTCCACTTTTTTACTTTCCAACTATTCTCATCCCTGGACCTTGGTCAAAGTTAAATAACTGTTAAATTGATCCTCGTGTCCGCCATAATAACTACCAGCCAACAAATCTGTTATCTATAGAAGTTTTGATGATAGCAAAACAATATTGCCCCAGTCTCTTTGCAAATAAAACTGCCATATGTTTTATAATATTTATATATCATTCATTAAGTGGTAAGAAGGAAAAATATGTAATGCACATTATAATCAGAGAAACTTCTTTTACTTGGTAGAATATGAGGATTTGTAATTCCCTTAATTGTGTACATTTTTTCCTGGTATTAAGAAACAAATCTTTGGGTAATTATTCATCAATCCATTTTCAATGCATATGTTATCAACCAATCATAATTTTGACTAATCTGAGGATTAAAAATATTAGAAAAATATCAATTTTAAAAGCTTTTGTATTTATTAATTTGTATAAAGTTATAGAAGGTTGTGGTTGCCATTTTCAACATTGAGGTTACAACTCCTGTAACTTTTAAGACCCTAAATTTTGAATACTGTTGAACAAAAATATTTATTCAAAATAAATACATTTTTGTTTGTGATTCTATATCTTAATTAATTAGCATGTATATGGTCTGCCACTTTAACCATAGACATTGCCTCCTTATGAGGATAACTCTTATGGACCATAATCTACTTAAAGTTTCTTTTTTAATCTACATAAAGTTATATATATATATATATATATATATATATATATATATATATATATATATATATATATATATATTAAATTAATCCAATGATATTTGAGACACTGGTATTCATAATTGCTGATTATTTAGTCAGTTTTAAAATCAGATTTGAATATATTGTTTAGGAATAGTAATAATTTTTGTACATAATAAAATTGTTCAATTTTTTCATGGGAAATTTATTATGATAATGTACTAATCAATATTTTTCAAAACATTTAGATGTATTTTATTTTATAGGCGAAGTTCACCATAGCCAAAGATGAAAGTGGTTTAAATTCTACAATACAATGTGAAGGCATTGGTTTGAATTAATGACAATAGATTATTTACGTGTAAATAATGTTGCATAATAATTGTTGCTATCTAATAAAATTGTATGAAAACTTATGTGAAATAGTTTATTTAATTGCTGTTAAAATTAGTCTTTCTTGTAGACAAAATTATTGTTTCTCATCCAGTTAAGCTTACAAATATGATTTTTGTCAAGTTTGTTTTTAATCTTTTTACTTTTTAATTCAAAATATCTTTCAAAAGAATATCTCCATAATTAAACAACTGATAATGCGAAAACCTTCTTAATGTTTTCTTTTTATTTACTATTAAAGTAAAATCTATCGAAAATTTAAAAAGGTTTAAGAAATTTTCTATTTTTTTATTGCTCCTGGTTTATATTTTTGCTGTTTTAGCATAAGAAGTTAGTGTAAGGTAACGATCATAGTTTTTTGTCCTAAAAAATCAGGATAGTGTTTTTGAAATAATACAGTGATCACAAACATGCAAAATATCCCTGAATTTCCCTTGATATATATTTTTTTAATTTTCCTGATTTTTAAAACTGGAAGCATAAATTTCATTATATACAGATACAATTCCACCACTTTGTTGAGATGTTGATAGCTTAACCATTGGTCTAGACAACTTTCACATAAACAGCACATGGCAGTTATTGAACGCTTATGCAAAGGATGGGTGGTGTAAATAATGTCTAGTCAAAGTATTAAATTGATTTAAGCAAATATTAAGAATAAAAACTCTAAAAAAATAAGTCAAAATGGAAAAGCAGCCAAAACTAATTTTTTCTTATGTAAACAATATAAATAAAACGTTAGAAACCAAATACAAGCAAAACCGAAAATCTAAGGATATGT